>NW_019154104.1:11266157-11285064 GCF_002288905.1 Enhydra lutris kenyoni | reverse complement strand
TACCTGTAAGCTCTGCGACACTCAGACACCCTCGATCCTTCTGTGACCCTGCAGGACCTGAGGCCACGCTGACCCTGCGTGGGCTTCACCCAGGTTAAGCCTCTGGAGCGATGTCCCTCAGCGGAACAGACTTTTAAAAGTCCTGATTTTGTGCTCCGTTGCTCCACCGCTTGCCGGGAGCCGGCCCCTTCCCCCGCGGTCTATCTTCCCGTCGCTTTGGATTCACTTCTCCGCCAGTCCTAACTTTCTGAAAGTGGTTGATTTTCCATTTCTAGAGTTGCTGTTCTTCTTCTCTCCGATCTCCCGTTGGATTTGTAGGTGTTTGCACTCTTTAGATAAGCTATCTAGCTGATCTCCCGCTACCTGAAGTAGTCTCAGCCTGCTACTTCTCCGCCATCTTGACTCCTCCTCCCACATGCAATGTTCTTAAATGTATCTGAATATTAAACTTCCTTTTAGAGTGTCAGATGGAAGGCTACTTTGGAGCTTGTGAAGCTGTTGCTATGGTTTAACCTTTGGCTGATTCAGGGAAAAAAATCCCTTGAATAAATCTTGGCATTATTTTTTTCATACTGATTCACAAAGTTGTCTTGAAAGATGCATCTGCCACAGCTGTCTTATTTAAAATACTTAACTTTTTCTTAGTTTGTGTCTTTATCATGGAAGACATCTCCTCCCTGGCCAAATCTCATTGGCTTACTGGAAAAAATTAAAGTTCTATCAAAAACTATCTATGTGCACACCATTCTTCGATTTGATTTCAAATAATATTTATAAAAATTTCAAACTTATAAAGTTATCTTTTTCAAAAGCTGTATCCTTTCAGACGTGGGCTAGGATTAGGCAGGGTTTTTTTGTTTGTTTGTTTGTTTTGTTTTGTTTTCTGCCTTTATTTATTTCTTTACTTACTTACTTATTTATTTTCTGTTAACATTGTGTCTTTTAATAGAAAAATCTCCTTGGCATTTTAACTGCAAATGAGTTATCTAAAAATAAATGTCATGGATATGGTAGTGGAATCCCTTAGGTATCTCCTAGTGATCTGATCCTCAAAATCTCAAGTGTATGTTGTCTTGATTATTTTCCTTTTCAGTGTTTACTTTGAGGTCATTCTCACATTATTAATGTTCTTAAAGAGGCATGTGTATACCCACTATGCTTTTCAGTGCAGTTTGAGCCTTTCAACATCAGAAGAGAAACTGGAATGCAAATTACAATGTTAAGGAAATGAGAGAAAGGAGTCAAGGAAGCTGTACAATGAGGCACAACAATTTGAGATAATTTGTAAGTCAATATGTCATATTATTTCAAAATATTTTGCAAATTTGATTACAATTTCTACTTTGACATTATGACTTATGAAAGGTAGTTGGCCTGTTTGGTCTATGACAGGTACACTTCTCCACTTCTCTTTTGTAACTTGAGCTTCATTTGGCTTCTTGAGATCACTTGCAGGAATGCAAAAGAATTTGAGCATTCTTTCTCTCCTCTTACTCTTAGTGCCTATCTCTCATGCCACTGACTAATATGGTTAACTTAACTGGGAGCAGCATGCATTCACAGGTTTAATTCTGGTGTAAACTTTTGTTCTAAGACTAAATGTGCATTTTAAATTTATTGATTTTTCTGTTCCTCTTTTTGATGTCATAGCTGATTTAAATAGAAGTTAGGGTAGAAACCATAGATTAATTAGATTACTTATTTAAAATTTTTAGGACATAATACTGTTCTTAGAATATAGAAGTCTTGGGGCTCCTGGGTGGTTCAGTGGGTTAAAGCTTCTGCCTTTGGCTCAGGTCATGATCCCAGGGTTCTGGGATTGAGCCCCGCATCAGGCTCTCTGCTCAGCGGGGAGCCTGCTTCCTTCTCTCTCTCTGCCTGCTTCTCTGCCTACTTGTGATCTCCGTCTGTCAAATAAATAAAATCTTAAAAAAAAAGAATATAGAAGTCTTCATTAAATTAAAAAACATGTTCCTGATTATAGTTCTGTCTTATCACATGTAAAAAACTTAAAAATGCTAAAAAATAAGAAAAGATAGTCCAATATCACTCATTCCTATGTAGTATTTCAATATTCAGTGTTTATCCAAGAAAGTTATGGAATTTAACAAAGGATGAGTAGAAGAAGAATCTGACTTGTTCAAGAGGTAAGATGTTATTGAAGGGGATGGGACATCTGTGACTGACACAGATTAAAATTTTTACAGAAATGCGTTATCATTTATAATGTACAGATTCTCCAAAACTAAACTATTGAGTCGTAAATTCTTCTTTGAGTGTTTTGTATTCAAGTCACTGAGGGGAGGAATCATGGATCCATGCCACTATAAATAAAATGGTATTGGCATGTCACATGCTGAGTGGTTTTAGCACGAGTCATAGTAGGCTGCAGTGCTCCAGATGAAGCAGAATGACTTCCTGAAATCTCATTTTTGACTTAAATTCGTTTGCAGAACATTTTCATAACTCCTTAATTAAGAGAACAAAATAAAACATTTTAGAATTACAGTGGCTGTTTTGCCTTTTAAGAATATTTTTCATCAAAAATATGTATTAGGAGATAATTATATTTAAGCTTTGGAAGTTTATATGTGAATGTGCATGTGTGTATAAAAATGTAAATTGCTTCTGCTTGGTGTAAATCAATCATTTCTTTGTGATAAATATTGCTGGTATGCTTTTGGTGTGAAAATGAATATCTCATTCTTGATTTGGTGTTATAAGGTATTAATCTCCTGTGGGTAATCGTCTGCCCACTGTATAAAAGAGTGCTTCATAGTACATCAAAAATTGCAATCAAAGCTCTTTCTCCAAAAAGAAAAACATAAAACTAAAGTTGTCTGTGGGCACGTGTTCTCCATGTGAGAACAGGTCAAGGCCATCACGTTGGTTCATATTTAAGCTCATAGTTTGCAATGGGACACAGTAAAGGAGTAAGAGTACTTGTTTAATGAAGTTCTCAATGGAGTCTGATGATAAAAATGTATACCCACATGTGACTTTCATATCTAGAGAATTAGATCTTAATTAGGAAATGATTTACCAAAATATCTAATGTCAACATCTTTTTTTAAGAGTTGATAACATGTTTGTAAGTGATGGTGATCTTTGGAGTTGGAAAAATTTGAGCATAGCATCACATAATATTGATGCATTAGCTTAATCATAATATGAGTAACCACATATAAATGCCTGCCATGGGCCCAGTAAGAAATTAAACATCTTATGGAATTATCACACATAATCCTCATAGCAACATTATGAGATATTTCACAAATCATAAAAATAAGATGGAGAAAGGTTATGTAGAGTCAGGAAAAAGTAAGATAGAACTTAAACCCATTTTTGTCCAACTATAAGTATGTGCTTCACATCCCTTGTGGTCTACATCCTTCCAAATCACATAAAATCTCTGCATTTGTCTCCTTGCCCATAAAATGAGAACACCATATTCTCATACTCATACTCCACCCATATTCTCATACTCCACTCATGTGAAGAGTAGAAAGGGCACATATAATAACCTTTGCATAAAATCTGGTGCATAATGATCTGTTAAAAACAAATCATAACTGGGGCGCCTGGGTGGCTCAGTGGGTTAAACCTCTGCCTTCAGCTCAGATCATGATCCCAGGGTCCTGGGATTGAGCCCTGCATCGGGCTTTCTGCTCAGCAGGGAGCCTGCCTCCACCTCTCTCTCTGCCTGCCTCTCTGCCTACTTGTGATCTCTGTCTGTCAAATAAATAAATAAAATCTTTAAAAAAATCATAACTGCCATTACTTTAATATTTTTGGAAAAGATATTTTGTTCTAAGTAATTAACAAATATGATTATTATGATTTTTTTTGTTATAGTCAAATTGACAACTGTTCTCTTTCAAACTGGACATGCCATCTTTCAGAGAAGTAGTAAAAGCCTGCCTTGTTCTTTCCCTCTGCAAGCAAAGACAAGTGATAGAGACTTTTTTCCTTAAGGCTTCATTGCAGGAAAATATTATAACTAACTAGATAATAAATCATGTGAAATGATAAAATTCTTAGAATAATAGATTAACTATTAAGTTTAACAAAGGGTGTGTATTATAAATAAATTATGATGTGCCAATTGTAATTTTTTTCATCCAAAACTTTCCTGTTCTCTGAGTGCCTGGGTGCCTCAGTCTGTTAAGCATCTGACTCTTGATTTCCACTCAGGTCATGATCTTGGTTATGAGATTGAGCCCTAAGTCATGCTATACACTGGGCATGGAGCCCTCTCTCCCTCTCGAAAGAAAGAAAGAAAGGAAGGAAAGAAAGAAAGAAAAAAGAAAGAAAGAAAGAAAAGGAAAGGAAGAAAAGAAAAAGACAAAAATAAATCTTACTTGTCTTTGATCTTTAAATAGGGCTGTCTAGAATGAAAGTGATCTAGATAGTAGCAGGAAATAATGTGTCAATAACAATAGCTAGTGTTTACTAAGTGCTTATTCAGTGCCAGGTGCTATTCTAAATGCTTTCTATGTGTAAGATCTTTCAATACAGAAATCCTATGAGATGGGTGCAATGATTATCACCTTCTGATAGCTGAGGAAATTGATGTGCATACAAGTTAAGTAATTGTCTCAACACTACATGAAAGATTGAATAAAGGCTATGTGGCCATGGAGTCAATAATTTAAAGCAAAAAATAGGAGTGCTTGGGTGACTCAGTCGGTTGAATGGAGGACTCTTGATTTCTGATTTTGGCTCAGGTCCTGGGATTGAGCTCTGACTTGGCTCTGGGCTCAGTGTGGAGTTCACTTGTCTCCTTCCACTCCTCCCTCACTCCTACTCTCCCTTTCTTGTTCTCTGAAATAAATAAATAAAATATTAAAAATGAATGAAGCAAAGTATATATATATATATGTATACATATATATATATGATTATATTCTTATTTTATGTCCACATATTTTGTCCTTTGGTATTTAAATAGGTGAACTGACTTAAAATTAAATGTATATTATCTTGCCAGTTTTCCTGACCTTAGTCCAGAACTAAAGGATTCAGTTTTTGAAAAAGATAATGTTATAATTTTGAAGTTTTTACAGATAATTGTAAAGTACTTTAGAGGAGAGAATCCCTGCCTTTGGAATAAAAATGATGGACAAAATGTCAGGACTCTAATGCATTAGTCTTGTGACTTTAGGCTTTACAAAACTTCTCTAAACCTCAGTCACTTTGTCTAAAGATGGCTTGACACTACATGTTTCTATGGTTTATAATAATGACTTACAGAAAGCCTGTGTTAAAGATTGGCGTAACTTGGTAATGTTCTTAACAACTGTTCACTGAAAATGAAATTAGGAAGCATCTTGATTTTTGACTTCTAGAATATTAGTCCCTAAACATTTTTTGTGTGAACTAATCTATCCTGTTTATTCATTTTAAAATTAGTGATTAGATAAAAACAGTGATTAATTTCAATATTTTAAGCATTGTTAATCAGAACTAAAACAATGTTATAACAGAAAATAATGTAACCGCTGAATAAACTGTCACAGAGGACTTGAATTAAATAAAAAGAAGAATCATGTTTCCTTAACCAGCTTTTCTCTTTCCTATTAAATATCTCAATAGATTTATTTTAAATTATTTTGTGTGATTAAATGTAAATGCATATTTAAAATTTAATGATTTTCTTGAAAAGAAGGTACTGTAATCATACAAATACCTCTTTTTGTCACATACAAAACGCTTCCATGTACATAATCATAATTTGTTCTCTGACAAGTAATAGCTCCCCATTTAATAGGAAAAGCACCTGGATTTCAAAGAAGTAAAGCTCTCTTCTTCTAGCTAGAAAATGCTAGTAAGCCAAGTTCTAAATCTGGGTTTCTCCTCTGAAACAAACTGCTGCTCATTATCAGTACAATTTTAATGTCCCCTGGTGACTCTTACTTATCATCTGCAATGCAGCATCAGACTCATTAACATAATATAGATCTGTTCTTACATTTCAGGTAACAAAGTGATTTACAATCTTTCATTAGCTAAATATCTGAGAGCTGAGAGAGGTACTGAAACTTCATGTTGAGTCATTAGCATGACTTCACAACTGGGCAATTTCATTAATGTTCAGGAACCAGAAACCCAAAAGCTGCTTTCTGCTCAGTGCATCTGTTTTCAATTACGATGTTATCTAGATGCCCAGTTCAAGGCAATGTCTTGACTTTTTTTTTTTTTTTAACAATGCTGTAGTCATAGCCTTCTTGAATTACATCTTTTTTGAAGTATTTTTTGGTTTGTTGTTGCATAAATTTGCTATTTATTGAAAAGTCTTAAACCATGTCTATACAGTCAAATTACATTGGTAAGAAACAAGTGAACCTCCCCTATTCCCAGAGAGAATAACTAGTGATTTCAGCAATTAGTACAAGAATGATCTTGTGTTAACTGCTATATTTGGCCAAAATCAACAGAAATTTTATTAAGTATATATTGATTTTTCTGGTCTTGCTACATGTTCAATTACAATGCTATAATATGCTCATTGGAAAGCTTAGTACACTATGGAACACACTTTACGGACGTGGATTACTTAACCTGTTTCAGATTTCAGTGAGCTACATGGAATGTTTATGTTGCATTTGGT
The DNA here is from genome assembly GCF_002288905.1 of Enhydra lutris kenyoni. Lineage (NCBI taxonomy): Eukaryota > Metazoa > Chordata > Mammalia > Carnivora > Mustelidae > Enhydra > Enhydra lutris. The sequence goes on along the minus strand of NW_019154104.1, from coordinate 11,278,454 downwards.
GATTGGAAATTTATTGTGAGAATATATAAGGTAGGCCTGAAGCACAGGAAACACAACATCCAAACATTTTGATCTTGGAAAGTTGAGACTATCTTGTGGATATTAAAGTGTTCATGGATGCTTATGAGAAGCCGGGCACTGTACAAGGTATTTTGTGTACATTATACTTTAATTACCTTCATAACTCAGGGGAGATATTATCATACCCATTTTATACATGACAACACTCAGGTTGAGATAGAATAACTCTCTCACTCCATCCGTTGAGATAGAATAACTCTCTCACTCCATCCATCGTGGCTGGAATTTGAATGTGAGTTTTAATAGAATCAACTGGGCCTGAGGATAATACTGTTATGCTGATGTTTTTCTTGTGGACCCTAACAGTCACCCAAACCTTTGCTATTTTCTTTTGATTTTTTTATTTTTTCACAAGGAAAGATTAGTGATGTTTGAATATGACTTACATGTTCCAAGAATATCACAAAGATATTAACAGGAAGAATTTCCTGCTATACTGACAAAGTCAAAAGTAGTGTTGGCATGGGTAAGAGGTTTGGATTCTGATTTGAATTCTGGCCCTCTCCACCTTCTTTAGGCATCCATTTCTCCACTGGTTTAATGTTCATATTTCCCTCACACACAATGTGATGTGGCCTAGATATGGTGCTATTCTACTGAATCTCTCACACCTAATTTCTAGCATTATAGACACTGTATAAACATTCACTAAATCAGGGCGCCTGGGTGGCTCAGTGGCTTAAAGCCTCTGCCTTCAGCTCGGGTCATGGTCCCAGGGTCCTGGGATCCAGCCCCGTGTTGGGCTCTCTGCTCAGCGAGGAGCCTGCTTCCTCCTCTCTCTCTGCCTGCCTCTCTGCCTACTTGTGATCTCTGTCAAATAAATAAACAAAATCGTGAAAAAAAATTTCCTAAATCAATATATGAAGAGGGGATTGGATATAAGACTTCCGATTATGAGAAATAATTTTAAATCATTGTAAAGGTTTAAGATTCTAATATTCGTTGAGATGGTATTGGCACTAAGATTAAATTATTAATGGCATGTTGGTATGTATCTGTGTGCTCTCCACCACAGAAGAAAAATGACCAATTATTGATGCAAATTTCTAGTATATTTGACTTTTTATATATTGAACATAAACTTAATAGCTACTAATTGCTTTATAGGATAATATATTACAGGTAAATCACAGTTCACAAAGCCAATTTCCAATCGGCATGCTTTCAGAATCTCCCAAGAATATTACCTCACTATCTTTTAGAGATACTCATTTCATGTTTAACAAACTTATATAAATTATATCTTTTATCAGAGTAATTCAGAAGTGGTTAAACCCTGCTATATTTGTTATAAAATACTAGTCACAATAAAAACAAATTTGTAGTTTAAACTGTGGAGTAGGTATTTTAATTCATATTTGTAATTTAAACTCTTTAGAGAAGTTTGTTTTGATAAAAATATGTCCAAAGTGAGGAGTGTTTATATCAAGCACAGAAAAAAACAGACAAAAAAAAAAAAAAAAAAACAACATTTTTTTTTGTTGTTAATTTACTTTAAGTGAAATATTCTTTTTTTTTTTTTTTTTTATGTATTTGACAGACAGAGATCACAAGAAGGCAGAGAGGCAGGCAGAGAGAGAAGGAAGCAAGCTCCCTGCTGAGCAGAGAGCCCAATATGGGGCTTGATTGGGGGTTGATCAGGGCTTGATTCCAGGACCCTGGGATCATGACCTGAACCAAAGGCAGAGGCTTTAACCCACTGAGCCACCCAAGCACCCCAAGTAAAGATTGTTTTGGTTCTACAAGTACAATATTCTTGTAGAACCAAAACAATCATATCTTTAAACAAAAGAATGATTTTCTTTTGGGTTATCTATCATCACAGGGATGCATTTCTTACCAGTCAGTGTTGAAAGTTTTTTTTAGATTTTATGCAATGAGGATTTGAGGTCAAAGGTCATTGTTCTGATCACAGGATAGTTTATGTAAAATAAGCTTACAAGGTTAGTCATAGTCTCTAATATAAATAAATCTTCACTTAATGTTTAACATATCTCTAATTTTATACTAAAATAATGGGGCCAAATAAGCTGTTTCAATGTTCCTACAGAAACTTAGCCACTCTCAATAAAAATATACACACAGACATGTACTTACCTATACATTTTTCAGGTTCATAAGTATTTGAAACTTATCCATGGACATCAAATTAAACAATTATCTTCAATAAATAATTAAAATTATATAATTAAATAATTAAAAGGAATTTGCTAATGAATATCTGGCATTGTGCCATGTGGTGAAATGACTCCAAGATAAATATGAAATTTGATTCCTGCCTCTGAGGAGCTCATTACTAAAATTTTACATAAAAGCCTCATACAAATGAAAAAATATCTAGCTAGAGAGCAATAATAAGGGTCAATAATACATGTGCAGTAAATATTTGTTGAATGAATAATGAAACATCCACTCAGTAAGAAAGAACAAAGAGCAAAGGAGAAAAAAGTGATAATAATAATTCTTTATAGAAAAAAGCACACATGACCAATATTAAAAAGTTATCAACCTCAGTCATAATTAAAGAAACAAAAATATTTTTAAAATAATTGTTATTTATTTCCTATCATTTAGCAAGTGTTAAAAAGATTAATATTACCCACTCATGAAAAAAATGAAGAGGGGCACCTGGGTTGCTCAGTGGGTTAAGCTTCTGCCTTTGCCTCAGGTTTCTGATATCCAGCCCTGCATCAGGCTCTCTGCTCAGCAGGGAGCCTACTTCCCTCTCTCTCTGCTGCCTCTCTACCTACTTCTTCTGATCTCTCTATCTCTGTCAAATAAATAAATAAAATCTTTAAAAAAAAAGAAAAAAGGAAGAATAATTTTATATTGCATTAAATTTGAAAATATCCTTTCACCTCATTTTCTCCTTCTCCTGTTCCTTCCTGCAACCCCAACCCTTCATGGAATATTTAGTCTTAAAGTTTTGAGATGAAACAGAATAAGGCACATGTCCAAATAGGAAATGAGAGTTTGCTTTGGCCCAGAGAGAGGTTACAACCTACATTGGGTGGGGAGGAAATCTCTACAGAAGAGCCAATGATGGCAGAAATTCACTTGGTGTTAAAGCCCAAGTGAGGATAAGGAAAGCATCTGCATGGAGGAAAAAGGGGTAGTAAATATATTAGGAAAAATGAATCCAGAAAAAAATATTACAAATATCAAAAGGGAGAATAATAGAAAGAAATTTGTTGAGTTGGGTTAGAATTGCTTGTATCAATGTGAACTTATAGTTTTCAATGCATACGGACAGAGAAATAAATATAGGTGGATAAGTAGAGAAATATATATATAGTAGAAACGACTTAGATAAAAGAGGTAAATAAATACAAACAATCATGTATAACCTACCTCTGCCTTTGAGAGGGCTGGGAAGTAGTAATACCTTAACAGCATCAATATTGCCGAGCCCCTGCTTTCAGCTTTAATGTACTGATTTCCATTAAACAAAATTAGGATTCTCTAGAGAGTTGGCTAATATCAGGGATGAAAAGGGAAAATACAAGAGCTTAGGACTTCTTGTACCAGGAAGTGGAAAAAGGCCAAAAATTGATGAGGTTAGTCATAAGTTCAGACAAGTAAGCTTGAAAGGGTCCCAACAGCCAAATATGGGATAATTGAACATTAAAATCATAGTTACAGATGACAGCTTACTGGATATAAGAAATCTGAACCCAGACTAAAATAATAAAGAAATGAATTTCATAAGGAAAAGAATATTTTAGAAATCTCAAACAAATTCCTTACAGAATGCAAAGCACAAAAGAAGAAGAAATCACTTTGGTGGAGAAACCTGAAGGAACACTTATCAAATAATTAAAGTGACTATCATCAGTAATTGGGCAAATTAAAAATGTTTACCAACTGAGGGGATGCAGTGAAAAAAACCAGCATAACCCCTATAATAGGAATAGGACCTGAATCTAATCATGGGAAAAAAAAGTTGAAGGACCTTCTACAACAACATGCCGTTGGCTATTTTCAAAAGTGTCAAGGTCATGAAAATCAAGGGAAGACAAAGTAACTATTTTAGACTTGAGGAGATGAAAAATAAATAAAAAATGTAAAACACAATTCTGAACTGGATGCTTTGGTTGTATAAAGGACATTAAGCATGTAATTGGCCAAACGTATCGAGTGTCTGACAATTAGATGGTAGTTGCGTATCAGTGCTACTATCCCTGTTTTTATGGTTGTACTATGGTTATGCTGGAGAACATCCTTGCTTGTAGGAAAGGTACACTAAAATATTGGGGAGTGGTGGGCATCAAGTAAGTTACTTACTCTCAAATGGTTTAGGGAGACCATTTTTAGACACTTTTTGGCAACTTCTTTGTAAGTTTGAGATTGTTTCAAAATTTTAAAAATGAATATTTATACACTTCAATTCAGCAATTTCATAGCAAATAATTTTTGCCCAAAGAAACACTTGCACTAGCATTTAAAAATTATATATACACACACATACACACATGCATACACACACATACACACAATAATGTTGATCAGAACACAGTTTATAACAGGGAAACATTTGAAATCATCTAGCTGACCAGTGGTAGAATATTGGGTCGATAGAATCTGGTACATAACTAAAATGTCTTACCATGGAAATATTTGAAAAGACAGGATGAGAGAGAGGCTGACAGGGAGTGGAAGTGAAGTGGAGAGACAGAGGGAGAAAAGACAGTGAGAAACAGAGACTGAGATGATATGTTAGGTTATAGAACTGTATAAATTATAGTTTTAAAATAGAAGTAATGGTATTAATACATTTAAATATAAAATGTTAAGTTAATTTTTACTGATACAAATTGTGAGTGGGTGAATTCAGCTATTTTAAATGAATGGCTAAGGGCCAAGTGTAGGGAGGATGAAAGGAGAGCCTCCCTGAAACTGCAGATAAAAGGACCATTCACGCCTCCCAGCAGGCTTTACTCCATAAATTTTTGCAGGTGCTCATGAGGATGTTGAAGGGAGGCAGGGTTCTGAAGACCAAAAGAATTTCCCCTAGGTGTTACAGGTCTGCAGGAGAGGAGGGGACACAGCTATGGGAAAGGCAGGAAGTTCTTTCTGGAATGGAACAAAAGCATTAGGCCTCTTGGAGGGGCATGGGGAAAGCCTAATGCTGCTGGGGAAAGGGGAAAAAACAAAACCCCTTGCCTCTCTGGCACAGACTGGAAACATCTTGAGAGCAGACGTCCATTAGAGAATGTGGGGGGTGGGTGGAGTGGACCTAGTTCTGATTGTGACAGTTATTACATGATTCTATACATTTGTCTAAAATCAGAAGACTACATGCTAAAAAATGTGAATCAGAATAGTGATTACCTTAAGTGAGCAGGATAGTGACAAGGACCCATGGCAAAACAGTGCCTTCAGGACTTACTAGTGTTTTATTTCTTGATGAAGTGATGGTTATGCCCAAATCTCATTAGGCATACACTAACGTTTTGTATAATTTTCTCTAGCATTTTATACCAAAAAAATTATGTTAAATGTTAATAATTGTGATGTCAATAATATCATGATAATAATAATAATTGTAATGTTAAATAGTCAGCCAAATGATGTTATTCCGTGTTCAAGATTCAAATTTCCAGGCATTTTGAAATAATTCTTGAAGACGTAGTATTATGAAAATACTTTATCAATATCATGAGTGGGAGAAGCTACAAATTATATTCCTACCTCAGTCATCACTTGCATGTAATCAGTGTCATTTTAGTAAAAAAGAAACACAATGGTTCAAGAGAAGTAAAACCCACTAGGCTAAGATTATTGATAATGCCCAAATGTAACTGAGAATATAATTGATTGCTCACACAATACTTTAACCCCTATTGTATCATGTCTTTCTTTGTTAGCTGTTAAGCTAACGAACTTAATCCTAGGTTAGTAAAACCATATTCTTCTGGGGCGAGGGGAAGTGAAAACATGGAGACAGGAAAAAAGAAAAATAAAAGATAGATACATTCTTCTACAAGTGTCTTTTAATCAATCAAGTTCGTTGAATAAAATACACATGTTATATAGGTATTTTATTAATATAAAACCATTAAGAACTGTTAATGGAAATGAAAGGTTGCTAATGAAACTAGAGAATATCCGTCAGACAAATCACACAGAATGGTAATCATTGCGTCTGTAACTTTGTGGAACTCAGTATAATATCAACAGCGCCTATGAATTTCTGACATCCAGCCTCACGTCTCCTCAAGAGCTTTTTTTCTGAGTCCTATGTGCATCGCCAAGTTGAAATTTGAGACCTCTTCACATTTATGTATCCCTTTTAAATCCACACTGTAACAATTCACGGTTTATTTCCCTCCCCTACAAGAGGACACAATCTTTTCAGTGCTCAATATTTAAAGCAAAAAGAGGGTATTTCCTTCGTGTTGTTTGTTTTCAATTTACACTTCTCCATCACCTCATTGTATCCGGGGATCTCAAAAACTCACATTTCGGTCATCTGGGAGAGAATCTGTGAGTTCTTCTTATAGAGTCATTGCTCTCAAACAAAAACAAAAATCCACCTCTTCCTATAAAGAATCTACCTGTAGGGATGCCAATAAAAGGGAACAACAAATAACTAGATTTCCTCAGATTGTAACAGAAAAATTCCCAAGTACCAGTTGGCTTAGGTACCTACCTGTGGTTTGTCCATTTGCTTTTAAATAGTCCTCTACCTTCCCAGTTTATCATGCTGTTCTGTGCCCAAGAGCCTGGCTAATCACTAAAAGATCCCTTTCCACTATAACACATTTTAGGCTGACTTATTACTTTAATCTTTATATGAAGTCACTATTCCACTTTCCATGTGTATTTAACTGGGAACTTAAATTAATAAGTTAACATCCATAGACCATCACAGAGATGAAATTTTCTTTGTTTTCGCATAACTTTCCACTTAAAATAATTTTTATTAGACTGTATGTAGTATGATATATTTAGTTTTATATTTGTCTATTTTCTCTGATCTCTATTAAAAATACATAGAGAGAAATCCCCTGTTGCAACTTTTCAATACGTTTGAGATTGTTTCAAAACAATGTCATCATCTGTTACTAGGATTATTAACTTTTGTTGACTTTTTAAAAAAGATTTATTTATTTTTAGAGAGAGAAAGAGAGAGCATGAGCAAAAAGGACAAAAGGAGAGGGAGAGAGAATCCCAAGCAGGCGCTACACTAATCGTGGAGGCCAAGGAGGGGCTAATCTCAGGAACCTGAGATCACTGCCCCAGCAGAAACCAAGAGATAGCTTTTCTGACTACGCCACCCAGGCAGCCCCTTTTGTTGACTTGTATATCTGTTTTGACACATATAATTTTATTTTTTATTATATTTTGCCATCCCAAACATCTTTGCTTCAGCCTTTACTAGTTCTTTCCAATGCTAACAGCTCAGTGACAACTCTAATCAGTGGTAAAAAAAGCCACAAATCCCCTACTGTTTCTACGGACAAGGTAAGATAATCTACATATGTTTTAATAGTTAATTCTATTGAGAAGTGTATGTATATCCTTTTGTGTGGGGATGTTTCTTACAGAGGTTAAATCTCTAGATATTCTAGGGTCCATACTACTGAGTATTTCTCCTTCTGGCCCTCAATCACCTCTGCAAACCACCAAAAAATACACAACAAACAAACAAAACCCAGATTTTTTTTTTTTAATTTTAATTTTAATTTTAATTTATTTATTTGACAGACAGAGATCACAAGTAGGCAGAGAGGCAAGCAGAGAGATGAGGAAGCAGCCTCCCTGCTGAGCAGAGAGCCCGATGCGGGGCTCGATTCCAGGACCCTGAGATCATGACCTGAGCTAAAGGCAGAGGCTTTAACCCACTGGGCTACCCAGGCGCCCCAAAACCCAGATTTTTGAAGGCATCGAAGAACCACTGAGGCTGCCTGAATTTGAGGAGCTTGAAGAATGGAGGGAGGCCCAGTGAGGTGAACTTGACCTTCTTTATAGCTTTTTTCTTGAAGACACTTGATGATTCATGGAGACTGACATTTCGTCTCAGCAGAAAGTAGCAACCTAGAATATTTTTGCTGTCCAGTGACTAGAAAGACCCTCAAGAAAGGGTAATAAGAATGCAAACATACAATTCCAAAGGATTTTGTTCTTGGAATGTTTGTTAATCCTAAAATTCCCAGAGGTAAGAAGCAGAGAAATCAAGCAGAATGAAGCTGCTAATTGCTAAAGAGCTAGGCAAAAATGTTAGCAGTCTCATGGTGCTGGATCTTAAAACATTGAAATTCAGACCTGGTCCAGACTCAGTGACCCTGGTTTAGAACCAGGCTTTCAGCTGAGACTCATATAATTTCAGCAAATTTTAACTGGAAAGATACTCATGCTAGAAGAGATACAGCCTTACTCTAACCCAGTTAGGGTAGTATCTGTATATAACAGTATCTATCATTTGGAACCATTACAGTTTTTCAAGCACAATGCCTATCAAATACTATGCAGTGTGCCAGTATACTGGGAAATACAATTTAATCAACGAAAACCAAGGGAAGAAATAGGCAATAACAAGAGGTATACTTGTTATATAACAAGTATATATAATCCAGGTATTGGATTTTTCAGACACAGACTTTAAATTAGCTATGATTAATGTGAGTAATCTAGTTTATTTGTTTGGTTAGAATTTTATCTGTACTAGGGAGATGATGTGCAAATTCACATATATTGATGGCCTACGAGATGTTCAGTGATTTTTCTTGTGCTATAGTTTTATCTTCACATTAACCCTCTAAAGGATTATCATCTCATTAAAAAATTCAGATTCACGGGGCGCCTGGGTGGCTCAGTGGGTTAAAGCCTCTGCCTTCGGCTCAGGTCATGATCCCAGGGTCCTGGGATCGAGCCCCACATCGGGCTGTCTGCTTGGCGGGGAGCCTGCTTCCTCCTCTCTCTCTGCCTGCCTCTCTGCCTACTTGTGATCTCTGTCAAATAAATAAATAAAATCTTTAAAAAAAAAAAATTCAGATTCAGAAAAGATATGTACATCATTTATCTTTTAAAATATACTATATACTCAACTCAACCTAAAACAAGGACAATAACTATTTCAAGGAGATTTTTAAAGTAAGAAATTGACACATTGCCCAAGGCATTTACAGTATGAAAGAGTACTGAGAAGAAAATGAATCAGGCATAGAAAAACCAATGAATGAAGCACAACATATTTTTTGAGCACTTATATATAAATGGGACCATAACGGGCAACAAAAATTGGTTATCTAATCCTACTTGTGGGATATTTAAAGTCTACGTAAAGAAGATTCCCTCCCTTTCTCTTCATGTTTGTTCCTTCTCTCTCCATGGCCATTAGGTAAAAAAGAATGAGGTGTTACTGATATCTGTTTTTATTAGCCCAGTGAACACAGTTCAGGGAGTCGCACCCTCAGCTGATCAACAAATGTAAGGATGGTAGACTATTTCTCCTCTCTGAACACTGGGTCTGACCACATACTGTTTTTCCTTCCAGTTCCTCTTCTATTTTGGGAAAAAAAATATTATTTCACACGTTATAAAGTTCCTGTAAAAGCCACTGTGACCCTACTTCCTAGGTTGATTTGTACAAACGTGGGCACCTGGCCTTAGAAGGACCATCTATGATTTTATAAACAAAAGGAAAAGAGGAATCTGTTTCTTTGTCAACAAAATGGCATCTGGAAATGCTGGCAACCATTTTTTGCCATATAGCTTAAGGGGGGGAGGGGAACAAAACACAATTAAGGCCTCTAGAAAATGAATGACAAAAGTTCTCTGCTTGACCAAACTAGCCAGGTTTGTCTGAGCCTTCTTCTAAAGTAGGTCTCAAATTTGGCCCATAAAGACATGAACAAATATTAACTGTTTATAACAGCTCGAGGTCACATCCCTCGAATGATCCCAGCCCCTCTGAAGTGCCTGCCTGAGAAAGAAACTCAAGTCTGCTAAAAGAATTTAGTGTTCGTCCAGCCAACACCTGAAGAGAGAAGCTCCTGTCTGCCAGTCTCTGGCTGGCTGGTGGGAAAAAGAGTAGGAGACTAACTTTGAGAAGCACCAGTTAGTAAGCCCAGATGGATTTCACATGGAAAACCCTCCTTTCCCACTTTTTGTAAATTTTCACTTTTCTGTTTCTACTGAGCTCCTTCTACCTCCCATCCCCACTTCTTTATTCTCCTCTTTAGCTACCCAGTTACTTCTGTACAAATCTGAGTTCAGTTCACACTGGACTCTGTTCCCTAGTGCAACAGTATATAAATGATTAAAATCGGTCCTTGCCACTTTAACTGGGGACTGGCTTTGTTTATTTTTGACAGTAGTTAAAATAAAGACTTTTCTCTCAGAGCTACTGGCAGTCGTATCATGCCATATGGATATAGGGGGAAAAAAATCAAGTCTTCTAGGTAATTAAACTTAAAATTTCTCTCTTAAAATAGAGAAGAATGTAGCTGGAAACAAGAAAGTCTGAAGATACAGCACACGTTGGGTCTCCACATCATTTTGGTTCCATCTCCAGAGACAATTCATGATCTTATTTCCCACAAGATAGTAAAGAATTACACCAATAATTTTCCTTTTTTTCCCCCAAACAAGCCAGAACATGATTCATTTACTTGAACCAAAGAGCTTTAATTATTAAAATTTAAATATTATCATTGTAAAATGTTAGAAATCAGAATTTCAACAAAAATTTCAGAAATGTTTATATCTGTGTTTTAAATTATAACATGTTAAAAACTAGAAATTTTATAATAGTAATTTTACCAATATCATGAAACTTTATTAAAGGTTAGCTTACAGTAATATATACATGTAGTATCGAAATTATAGGGTAGAGATTGTGGAAAGATTTTCCCTGTGATATTTCATAAAATTAACATATTAAAATATTTAAACCATTATTGTTATTATTCCCATCATCAAAAATTCTTTTATGAACACTATGCCCCAGAAGAAAGTCTTCACCAAGATTTGCTTTACTTCCACACAATATTTAGAGAATAGGAGCCCATTAAAGTATTATAAAAGTAAACTACGATTGTGGTGTTAAAAAAAATAAAAAAAAATAAAAGTTGAGAACTACTATTGTGTGTTGCTTAAAAAGTGGAAGAAACAATTGTCTCAATGACAATAATAGAATAGAAACCCTGACGATAACAATGCAGGTGAATAATTCTTAATCAAAGAAATCCATTTTCTCTTCATAAGAAGTGGGAGGATGTAATTGGAATGTTTAGTCCGGGTAACATGATGGATTCTCAGCGTAAGGTGTTGATTTAAGCTAGTGCCTACAAAGATGAAAACTAAAGTCATCTTTCTGTATTCCTTTACCATCTGCTATGAAATGGCATCAGTCTTTTTCAGGAAAAAAGCCAGCGCAGATAAATCTAAGTTCACTGGGAAAGAGTTTGTGTTTACGACAGTGCCCGGCGTGCTGCTATTGCTTAATAAATGTCAAATCTGATGGATAATATTCATTTAGATGTTACATGGCTGCTTTTATATTTCCCATTGCAAAGCTTTGAGTTATAGACAGAGCAGTTAAATGTTCTTATTCTAATCTAATTTCACAATACCTAATTATGGTAGCTCACTCTTTTCAGCTAAAGTGTCTTAGGACTAGGGTACGATTACTCATTTTTTTCATTCATATGTACATGCATTCAACAAACATTTATTGGGACCTCTTTGGAGCCAGGCATGAAGATCTATGAGATACAATCCCCATCTTCAACAATATTCATATCTAGTAGAATACACAGATGCAAAAGTAATTAACTATAAACCATGCATTAAATATTATTTTGGGGCAAAGATTTTGTATGTTTATCTACCTTGATTTCACCTGCCTTTATTTATTTTTTTTTTTAAGATTTTATTTATTTATTTGACAGAGAGATCACAAGTAGAGAGGCAGGCAGAAAGAGGGAGGGAAGCAGGCTCCCTGCTGAGCAGAGAGCCCGATGTGGGACTCGATTCCAGGACCCTGAGATCATGACCTGAGCCGAAGGCAGCAGCTTAACCCACTGAGCCACCCAGGCGCCCCTTCACCTGCCTTTAATAGTGATTTTCTTTTTCTTTTTTTTTTTTTTAAAGATTTTATTTATTTATTTGACAGACAGAGATCACAAGTAGGTAGAGAGGCAGACAGAGAGAGAGGAGGAAGCAGGCTCCCTGCCGAGCAGAGAGCCCAATGCGGGGCTCGATCCCTAC
>NW_019154104.1:11137280-11266057 GCF_002288905.1 Enhydra lutris kenyoni | reverse complement strand
TATTTATTTGACAGACAGAGATCACAAGTAGGTAGAGAGGCAGACAGAGAGAGAGGAGGAAGCAGGCTCCCTGCCGAGCAGAGAGCCCAATGCGGGGCTCGATCCCAGGACCCTGGGATAATGACCCGAGCTGAAGGCAGAGGCTTTAACCCACTGAGCCACCCAGGCGCCCCCTCTTTCCTTTTAATTTTAGGATCCCCCCCGCCCAGGTGCTATTTTTACCTTGTAATTTACAGCTTTCTCTGAGTCGGTCAAAACCCTGTTTTGGAACACTTCTGGGTATGTTAAATAAAAATTGGCTCACAAAATGAATAAATAAATATAATAATTTATCCTATGCAATAATAGCTAGTAATGTTCTGTGAGTGAAAAAAAGATAGGAATTCACTCTGTATATTGTAACTTAGGAAGGTGGCATGAAAAGGATAATTTGGAAGTTATTTTCAAGAATGAGTACAGCTCCAAATTAACCAAAATAAATTTTGCCAGTTCCTTACCTATGAACCTTATTTTTTTATAACCTTGATTTTTTTCTCATTTTACCATTTAGCATGATTTTTTTGGGGAAATAATTAATTTATTTCAGACATACTATGCTTGGGTCTCTTAATTTTAAAAGTAATTTTCTTTTTTTGGCACAAATACCATTAAACGGTGAAAGCCCTCAAGGAAGGAGAGAGAGGAAAATGTTTATAAAATTACTATGTAGGTTTTACTAAATATTCAGTTTTTCTTCTTCATGAGTAATGTCAAGGAATAGAGTTTTAGTTAAGAAACAAGAAAATAAAAGTTTTACACTTTTCATGTGAATTTTTTTATCTTCCATGCTTAAAACATCAAAGTGAGTTTTATGGTATTTGCGGTGATTCATTCGATTCAGTCTTCAGCTGAAGTACTAATGGAGAATTGTATTTATAAAACACTAATATTAGCAGGTCACTCGTGCTTGGAAACCTCCATAGACTTTGTGTTGTAGTCATAAAGAAAGAGAAAAAGAAGAGATAATTAATATTGGCCAGGAGGTCCTATAAGGCCTGGCTTCTGCAATATGTGTCTTTTGCAGTCTGAATTCCCACTGTTTTTGGTTCTGCGAAAATTAATAAAAGGCAATCTCTTTTAGAACAGAGTCAGGAGGCCAACAGGGGGAGCTCTTACGTCCTACCCCTCATTTTCAATATCAAACCCAACTGGAAGAGAGGGACCTTGCCACATGGATACTACTTTATTATCCTGACAAGAGAGGAAAAGGCTCCCTGTGTAACCCCCTCTACTCGTAACAACCGAGTCAGAGTGAGACTGTCACAACTCAGCCAATGAAAAGCCACTATACTTTGAACTCAACAGTTTATTTCAATGGACTTTTTGTTTATAACAGTCTTTCCAATGGCCCCATTTCCTCTATAGAAGACCATTCCTCTCCCTCTCTCTCCATGTGGACTTGCCTACGGTTCAGCCTTAGCTTGCTTGTCTCACATTGCAATTCTCTGCTATTCCTGAATAAACCCATTTTTGTTGGTAAAATAATAGGCAATTTTATTTTCCACTGTTAACAGTTTCTTGAAAATATCATGCTCTTTGTCGTGTCAGGGACATGTGATTGCCTTTGAGTGGATTGCATTACTCACAAAACTAACTCTTAATACCTAACTGTCCTTCAGTTTCCACATCTGTAGAACAGAAACAATTATAGTACCTATCTCAGAAGGTTATGAAAAGTTCGGTTTATAAAGGAAGAACACTTAGAACTGCACCTAGTTGATGTCTGATGCTCAAGAAATCTTGGTTACCAGCGTCAACATTCATTATTCTTAGTTTTAATAGCAATGTTCCCTAAAAAAATTCTCTGGATGGGGCACTTGGGTGGTTCCATTGGTTGGTTGCTCAGTTAGTTCATGACTCAGTTGGATGAGCGTTGGACTCTTGATTTCAGCTCAGGTCATGATCTCTAGGTCATGAGATCTAGACCTGCATTGGACTCCTCGAGCAGTCAGAAGTCTGCTTAAGATTCTCTGTCTCCCACTCCTTCTGCACCTCCTCTTGGTCTTGCTTTCCCTCTCCTGAAAATAGATAAATAAGATCTTTAAAAAAATGTTCTCTGGATATCCCTAAATGAAAATACATCACTTTATCACAGTTTTCCAAGTTGTTACACTTAAAATTGTTTGCTTTATGTAACTCATAGACTTAGATACCTAAAGACAGAACTGTGGTCCTTTCATTTATCACCAGGGCCTAACACTATGCGTTTATAAGTAATTCTTGACTATCTCAATGAATACCTGAGATTTATTTTTTTACTCCTAAATTATTAAGATTTAATTCATTGGTATTTTGGTTCCATTAAGATGTGATTAATTTGGTTGAAGCTATTTTTAGCTGATACTATTTTAGATCCTGATATACAGGATCAATAATGGGATCCCATAAATAACTTCAGCATCCAAATTTTGGGGAAAAAATACCCAAAATATTCTTCTTACAGTTTAGGCTGTCATGGTTTGTTGTATATAGTTGAAATCCAACTGAAAATTCTTCTGAAAGAAGTCCTTCATAAGAAAGACTAGCTTTAATGTTTATAATATAAAACTACTAGAAAAGTATTAAAAGGAAAGAGTATTATTTTTTTTTACCTATTTTGTAGTTTCTACTAATTATTTACCCTTAAAAGTATTTTATATTCTGAAGATAAAACTGAAAATATAGATAAAAGTTATATTCAAGAAAGAAGAGATGAAATGTACCTGGAATATGGCAATATGAGAAGATTATAATATAATCTTTTTCCTTTAAATAAAACTAGACTATGACTATAACTATGGTTATGGGAATACAATGTAGACATTTTAGGAGAAGGGATTTATTTGTGTAATAGTAACTGTAAAGAGGGAAACACAGACACACATACATGCGCACACACACACACACACACACACACAATTCATTCAATTTAAGAGATCCTATAGCATAAAAATTTGTATTATGGCACACGTATAAGACTTAGAAACGTTCTAAGACCTCTAAAATTTCATAGCTTTTTAAAATGATAGAATAAAAGAAGCTAGACTTAAGCTATGTTCTGGTTTACCAAGCAACTCAATGATAAAAATATACTAAATGATAAAACTGGTGTCTTTTGTTTAAATAATAGACCATTAAAGGCAATTGGCAAGTGGTTTTCATGTTCATGTACATGAAATGTGCCAGCACCTGGTGAGCCAATAGGAAAACTCCTCATAACCCCAGCTGTTTCAGGTCCCTGGCTATCTGCTTGCATGTATAACATCAGAAAACATTTATTCCACAATCATTGAGCAGTTTTCTCTGAATGGTTGGTGTTTTTCCATTTATTTTTTTCCCCCCAAGAAAACATTGGCTATATTGACTTTGCCTCTTTTTCAAAGTTTTTTTTTTTTAATGAATTCAATACAGAGTCTAAGTTGTTTTTATTTATTTGTCATAATTATATGCTTTAAAACAAACAGATGCTAATATGCCAATATGAAATGTTTGAGTGAAATTGCAAAGTTAGAAGAAAAAGAAAAAAACAAGCAATCAGATAAAATGTAGTTCCTGATCCTGATCATTGAAGAGAAACAAAGTGAAGATATGATAAATACAGGTGTTTTTATTCCTATGATTATACATTGAAAAAAATGTTGAAGCCAGATGGTATTTTTCAAAATGATTAGAGAGCTAGTAATTTTTAAGTAATATGAGTGCTCTTTTTAAATTAAAAAAAAAAAAAAAAAAACTGGTCTCAAGACTTTTGAAGCTAAAATAAGAAAATATAGCATGTAAGTATACAGGAAATCATAATGTGGAAGAACTACATTTGCATTTGCATTGCAGTGTTGTGCCTGACATTAAAATGTGTAGGGAAGAGAGAGAAAATAAAAGAAGAAATATAAAGTTACAAATATATATTAAAGATAAATTTAATATTAAGAAAATATATATGTGTTATTTTATTTAGTGCAGAGAATGACTAGGTTAAATCTGAAAGTCAGTAAAAATCTTTCTTTGTTTTCATCCCACCCACAGTCCTTAATCCTTTTTGAGAATCTGTTGATAGCTCATCTACTGACACATCTTTGTGTTCTTAAGTTGTCACCAAGCTGTCCGGTGTTGTGAGGTGTTTGAATTTCTTCTCTAGATCTATTATTCCCTTAGCATACTGTGTCTTCATATAATGGCATTAAGCTAGTTAAATGAAATAATCCCCAGATAAGAATTTAAAGAATGATATATTATCTGTCCAAGAGAGCAAAGTACCTTTCTTAAATTCAGGGTTACTTTTCAAAAACTTCCATGGCATGGATAATGCAGAATTAATACAAATTAAACAAATATTTATTGGACACGTGGGAAATCAAAGATGAAGAGACATGGTTTAATGTTCATGGAGAATACATTTTCTTTGGATCTTTAATAATGGATAGAATACCCACAGGAAGATCATTCAAGGCAGAAAAAGATATGGTAAATGGAAATCTGGGATAAGAAAATGTAGGACATCTAAGAGAAACATATTTAATTTAATACCAACAGAACATGGTTTGCCTAGGATGAGTTCTGTTAAATGATGAGGAAGATGAGTCTTTTTAGGATGGATAAAGCTAGAATTCATGTCAGTTTAACAATTATTTATTAAACTCTGGGAAACTTAAAGATGAAGACATACAATTTTAATGTTCATTGAGCAAATTCTAAGATGGTAGCTGTTGGATAATCATCAAACTCCTTTCTTTTCTTTTTGAACTTAGACTATATTAGTCAGATGCAGTGCAGGCAATTGGCTGGGTTTCAATTGAGGGTATGTGAGTAGAAGAGGTGTTCAGTGTTACCAAGATATATCTATAACCCAACAACTCCACACAGGATCCTTGAGAATCTTCAACTTTTGTGGTGATTTGGAGGCCATGGAATGAAGATGGCATGGTCTAAAAAATAAAAATAATTTGGCGGGCGCCTGGGTGGCTCAGTGGGTTGAAGCCTCTGCCTTCAGCTCAGGTCATGATCCCAGGGTCCTAGGATCCAGCTCCATGCTGGGCTCTCTGCTCAGTGGGGAGCCTGCTTCCCTTTCTCTCTCTCTGCCTACTTGTGATCTCTGTCTGTCAAATAAATAAATAATTTTTTTTAAAGATTTTATTTATTTATTTGACAGAGAGAGATCACAAGTAGGCAGAGAGGCAAGCAGAGAGAGAGAGAGAGGAGGAAGCAGGCTCCCTGCAGAGCAGAGAGCCTGATGTGGGGCTCGATCCCTGGACCCCAGGATCATGACCTGAGCTGAAGGCAGAGGCTTAACCCACTGAGCCACCCAGGCACCCCAATAAATAAATTTTTTTAAAAAAATAATTTGGGTCCTTGATCACTTCTGGAAATAAATCTTATTTATAAATGGAAAATAAATGGTATTGTTTTTAAGCCACTGATATTTTGAATGTTTTTCTATTCACCAGTTAACATTGCCTAAAACTATATAATGCAGCAACACATTATCATTTATTGCCATTTGAAAGACTATGTAAATCATTCAAGGTGAGAATTTAAACATGCAGTATAGACTTAGAGTAATGCTTGTTTTAGGATTGGTGAAGAGAACAAAAGAAGAGTAAAAAAGAAAAAGAAAAAAATTTAAAAAAAAAGAAGAGTAAAAAAGGAAGAATAAAAATTTGATCAAATGAATTTTCTTGGGAACTTAAGAAATTTGGTATCAAGAAGGACAACTGATATATAGATTTCTAGCTGTAACTTACTAGATTTTATACTAAGCAGATATATAATCAATGGCCATATGCCATTTGACTTCTACAGACTGATCAAGGGTGGGTTTGGAAACATTTTATCCATCAATTTCTCTCAAGCTGAAAAATAAGATACAGATTTAGTTTAGGAATAAGGTGTGTATCTCATTATCTTACAAGACACCATGGCCAGTAAACATTGGCTGAGGCAGTTGTTTAAAGTGAAGGTTTTCCTTATGCTCCATAAGTAAGGAACACTGAAAAAAATAAAATTAAATTAAAAGAAAATAAAGTGAAGGCTTTGAGGAATATACTTGTTGTGATAAAAAAATAATAAAGTGAAGGCTTTTAGGAATGAGAATACTCATCCTTTGCAATTATAAAGGACTTCAGAGTTCTAAGAACATTTTCATATATTTCATTTAAACCTTCTTAAAAATAGCAAGCATTCTAATTTTCCATTATGTAACTATCCTCACCAAAATTTAGTGTCTTAAAGCAAAAACAATCACTTAATGAGCTCACAAATCGAGAGCCTGGGGACTGCTCAGTACAAACAGTCAACTCAACTTCATGAGCCATCAGCTGGAGTAACCAGAAAGATTTCAGTAGCTGGAATCATGGGAAAAACTATTCTTCCATTGTATCACAGTTGATGCTGAGTAAGCGCCAACACCTTAACTGAATGGGGTTGTCCGTTGGAATATCTACATAAGTTTTTCCATGCAGATGTTTGGTTTTCTCACAGAATGTTGGTGAGGGTCCAAGAGGAAGAATCCCAGCTGAGACATTTAGATGGAAGCTCTATTGTTTTGATGTTCTGGCCTCAAAAGTCACCTGCCATCTCCTCCACTTTTACTCAGTCTATATAGTCTCAAAAGCCCACTCCGGCTCAAGAGGCGAGGGTAAAGAGTCTACCTCTTGAGAGAATGGCAAGGATCTGAAAGAATTTGTAGGATGGGAAATGTTACAGCCTTTTTTTTTTTTTTAAGGAACTATCATCTGCTAAGTAAGATAGATATTATCATTTCCATTTTTAAATGAGTAAAGGGAGGCTTAGATTATATAAGTGATTAAGTGAGGGTTACATGGAAATAGAAAAACTAAAGCTTAAATAAAATCTGTTGACTCTCAAGAAATTGCTTCCTTTACTTTGTTACTGTTCATTACAATGGCGATTGCATCCCTAGAAACACCTAGAATAAAATATGTTCCTGATGCATCAGTAGCATGTAATATTGACTAAACAGTGGTAATTAATAAAAATATGTAAAATAAGATTCAGTGAGGAATTAAATAATTCTACAGATAGTAATAATCCATGATTATTTTGCAATCAGATTTCATGCATCATCTTTTGGAAATCATATGGTATAGTCAACTTCACAACTGAATTTGCTTTTAGAGTGAAATATTGCAATTTCCTTAAATACTTAAATTTTAGATTTCTAAATTTGATTTTTTTTAATTTATTTATTTGACAGAGAGAGATCATAAGTAGACAGAGAGGCAGGCAGAGACAGAGAGAGAGAGAGGGAAGCAGGCTCCCTGTCAAGCAGAGAGCCCGATGTGGGGCTCGATCCCAGGACCCTGAGATCATGACCTGAGCTGAAGGCAGCGGCTTAACCCACTGAACCACCCAGGCACCCCTAAATTTGATTTTTTTTCCAAATCATTGGAGCATGGATACTCACATTAAGAAATTCCAAATGAAAAATTATAACCACTCCCAACAGTGATTTGACTCCTCTAGCATTTTCTTCATAGGTGAATGAGTCCACCATCCATCTGATAGACTAAATATCCATACTAAATATTGCTTAAATTTTTCAACACTTCTCATTCTCCCTTCAGTTATCAAAATTAAGTGTGTCTTCACTGTGTATCTGTACTATTTCATCTGCATTCTTCTTGTCTCCCATCATAGCCTTTTTCTTCTCATTGCATTCTATAAGCTACTTTTTTTTCTTTCTTTACTGGAATGTGAAATTTTAATGGTTTTATAGGTTACAAGTTTTAATCTAAAAGAAACAGCAATGTGTTTTGCACTGTACAAAAAGAATTTCCAGAAGTCAAAAGCACACAGTTCTCAAATTTATCTTAGACTATGAGGATGAAAAACAGAATTCAAGCCTTCCAGTACTTACTCATTCAACACATATTTTTAAATGTTCACTCTTACAAAGTTACATGGAAATGAGAAATAGAAAATTTAAAAGTGATAAGCATATATTCATACACTTCTATTAAAATGTGTTTATCATTAGTTTAAAATCTATTTATGTCTATGCTTCATAAAGTAAATTTCACCTTTCATCTGTTCCAGTGAATACCTACTTTGAGTTTCTGGTAGAGGAATCCTGGTATCTAATCAATTCTGAAACCATGGCCAATGGCTACAAAGTAACTGTGGCTGCAAAGTAAGTAAAAATGTAACAAACTACTGTTAATGTGAAAGTGATCTTCTTAAGACACAAACAAGACCCTCCTGTTTTTAGAAGTATCAAAATTAAGATGAAGGCCTAGCACAAGGAATTGTAAAGTAATAATGACTATATCACAGGTACCATAACAATGATAACATCATGAGTCTTTTACCAAGCGTTGAATGGATGAACTACAATGTGTCATACAATCCTCATTCCAAATTAGGCTAACATTTTTCCAGTTTTTCAGAAATTGATATTTATTGAGGATTACTAACTTGTCCAAGGTAACCTAGACTCAAAGCAAATCTGAATTTTTATTTTAGATTTTGCCATTCCCACCAAATAATTGTATTTAAAAAAAAAAAATTTATTTATTTATTTATTTGACAGAGAGAGAGAGAGAGAGAGACAGTGAGAGAGGGAATACAAGCAAGGAGAGTGGGAGAGGGATAAGCAGGCTTCAAGCCAAGCAGGGAGCCTGATGTGGGGCTGGGTCCCAGGACCCTGGGATCATGACCCAAGTCGAAGGCAGATGCTTAACGACTGAGCCACCCAGGTGCCCCCAAATAACTGTATCTTAAGCCACAATAAATCTTTTTATATCCTTAGGAACCATCTTTTTAACATGTTCCTTTTCTTTTTCAAATGCCAGATGGAGCATTTGATGGAAAAATCTCATTATTTTCAATAACTAGATAGATAGACTAAATCTTATTTTCCCAAGATAAGAGATAATTATTAAAATTACTTCTGAGTTATACTCTTTAATAATTTATTTGATGTCTAGGACTCTTATAAAGATCACATTTATTTAAAACCCTCTGACATAAAAGGTTATTATTATCTTTGTGTGAAAACTGAGGGGTGAGGTTGACTTACCCAAAGTTACAAAGCTAGATCCCTTGGCATAGACTATGATTCCAGCATGCTTTTCTAACTTGCTTGATTTTTGTGAGTGTTTATGAGCTATTCTATGTGAAAGAGTATGTCAGAGTGCTTGGCATATAACAGACATTCCATACATATTTATTTACTTTTTTACACTCTATTTTGTAGATAGATGGTGATAATCAGTGCTAGAAAGATAAAGGATAGATAGATAAATGATAGACAGATCACCATTGAATCAGAAGTCTTATACCATCTATAGGGATTTTTCTACTTTTGTTTCAATATCAATATCTATATATAACATTTTAGTTCAGAATCTGAAACAGAGGATTATTTTCTTCTAGAAATGTTTGTTGAAATAGTTGAGTCTCTTTTCCCCCTAAAGCAGGTTTAGTTTTCTTCAAAAATTTGGAAAGAAAGAAATATTTTCTTGAGCTGGATGTATTTTATCCAGTTATGTGTATGTATTGGAGTTTTTTTTTTTTTTTCTCAAAATACTTTCATTAATCAGGCACTTATTATTAAAATATTTTAATGAGCTACTGTGAAATAAACATGTAAATTTGTAACAGCTATCAGAATGTCATATATAGTATTTCTACAAAAGTCTAATTTCAGTGAGTAAATGTATGTATCACTGAACTAAAAGAAGCCTTCACAATAGATTCTGAGTCCCAGATAGCTCAGTGGTTGTAATGATTGAAATTTTCAGGGTCAGCAGGCAAATGTTTTTTAAGATTTAGGACAAGGGCGTTGGAAGGCATTGTGTATTCATGCAGCATATGATGGATGGGAACAGGTATCAAGACATCCTTATATGAGAGATTTATGTTACAAAATCCTTGGATAATGTTGAGAGCTGCTCTGAGACTGTTCTTTTCTTCCCACTCACACTACCAAGGGGGGAGAAAAAAAGTACTGTTCTACCTCAGGCTCCCCAAAATAACTAACTTTAGAAACATTTTTCTATTTTAAATTATTTAAGCCTTTTTTTTTGCCTTTTTCCCCCATTTTGCACCCAGAGGAACACAGCAACCGTTTTCTGCAATGCTTCCTTTTGTACAATTTCAAAGCTTTAGGCCTTGCAGGAAGGAGAGCTGAATCTACCAGCATAATCATACCGCTCGCCTCAACAGCCCATGCTCTTATTCCAGTGCAGTTCCTATTGCTACCTATTTGCCCTTTGAGATGTAAAGAATTTATGCACTAGGTGTTCCCATATTTAGATTATACCTGGGTAACTGTACTTTTTACTATAGTCATGAGCCTGCTTACCAATCAAAGACCAGGGTAGAGAGCCTTCCCATAGGATCCATAGTACCCTATCTCTTGACTTACAATTATGTGTATTACAAGTTAAGGACAAATTTTAAAGGCTTTTTCACTTTTGTTTTTCTTACCAGACTATAACATTCATGAGGACAGGGACATTTCGAATCAACTTATTGGTACATTGCCAATACTAAGCATTCTGCTTTGAAAATATTTGATGGTTAAAATGTTATTGATAAAAGGTTTCTGCACAGTGAAAGAAGCAACCAACAAAACTAAAAGACAACCTACTAAATGTGAGGAGATATTTGCAAATGATATATCTGATAAAGGGTTGGTATCTAAAATATATAAAAAACTTAATCAACACAACACCCCCAAAATAAATAATCCAATTTAGAATGGGCAAAAGGCATGAATAGACATATTTTCCAAAGAAGACA
Source organism: Enhydra lutris kenyoni (assembly GCF_002288905.1). Classification (NCBI taxonomy): domain Eukaryota; kingdom Metazoa; phylum Chordata; class Mammalia; order Carnivora; family Mustelidae; genus Enhydra; species Enhydra lutris. The sequence goes on along the minus strand of NW_019154104.1, from coordinate 11,255,278 downwards.
TGCAGATGGCTAGTGGACACAACAAAAGTTGCTCAACATCATTCACAATCAGGAAAATGCAAATCAAAACCACAACGAAATATCACCTGACATCGGTCAGAATGGCTAAAATACAAAAGACAAAAATAAGTGTTGATGAGGATGTTGAGAAAAATAGACACTTGTGCATTGTTGGTGGGAATACAAACTGGTGTGTCCATTCTGGAAAATAGTATGGAGGTTCTCCAAAAAGTAGAACTACCCTATAATCCAGTAATCTCACTATGGGCTATTACTTCCCAAATGCAAAAAGCACTAATTCAAAGGGATACATGCACCCTATATTTATTGCATCATTGCAGTCTAATATGGAAGCAGCCCAAGTGTCCGTTCATAGATGAATAGATAAAGATGATGTGGTATATGTATGTGTGTGTGTGTGTGTGTGTGTGTGTATATATATATTAAACCTGATTAGTATATTATGTACTGCCAATAAAAGGAGTGAAATCTTGCCATTTGCAACAACATGGATGGATCTAGAGGATATAATGCTAAATGAAATAAATTAGAGAAAGACAAATACCATATTATTTCACTCATAGGTGGAATTTAAGAAACACAACAAATGAAAAAAAAAAAAAAAGAGAGAGAGAGAGAGAAACCAAGAAACAGACTCTTAACTGTAGAGAACAAACTAATGGTTACCAGAGGGGAGGTGGTTGGGGGGATGGATGAAATAGGGGATCAAAGAGTGCACTTAGCATGATGAGCACTGAGTAATGTATAGAATTGTTGAATCTGTACATTGAATACCTGAAACTAATATAACACTTTATGTTAAATATACTGAAATCAAAATAAAAATCCCTAAAAATAAATAAAATAAAGAAATGTTGTTGAAAGTTTTGATGAATCGATGGATGAATGGTTGATGTAGTTTTGTTCTAGTTCTATCCACGTGGACGTCCTATTCTTCCCAGTAAGCAGTATTTGCAGGAAGTAGTTATTTCTAGAGACAGTGTATTGTAGTATGTGAGATCATGAATTCTAGATCCACATTGCCTGGATTCATCTCTACCTCGGACAACTTGTTCAATTGTTCATCTCTACCTCAAACAACTTATTCAATTGTTCATGGCCAAGTTCTCATCTCTAAAATGGGTGTTTTGTAAGTAAGAAAGAAGTGAGTTAAAAATATCTGCAATGCATAAAATTGTATCTAGAATGTGCTGGATAAATGTTTCCTGTTATAGGTGTGTTTCAGGTTATCATGGAGGAGATAGGTTTCTACAGTCCCAGATTTTCTCAGAAAAAAAAAAAAAAAAGAAAAGAAAAATACATATTTTATCCTAGAGACACAGATACTGTAGAAAATGGAAAAATAACTAGGTTACATAGCAGACACCTGTTACCTCAGAGGAAATCAATACATTTAATGTCATAATGTGAATTTTACATCTAAAAACAAAAGATAAATTAGCTGCCTTAAAGAGAAAATAGTGAACATGCTAGGGATTAGTTGCCTCTCTCAATCCTAAGAAAGTTGACTTAGAAGAGACTAATTTGAAATATTATTGCAAATTCAATAATAAGAAACATGAAAATTTTACATTTTTGAATTTGTGAAGCAACTGTCTATTCAAAGTCACTGTTGAACTTAAAACTTCACAAGCAGTGACATATGATAAATTTTCAATGATTTTTAGTGAAATGAAAAATTACACTTATCCATGAAGTTCAAAAGCACACACACAAAAATAAATAAAGACCAAAAAACTTTTAGCACTGTTACTTCATTCAGGAAAGAAATTTGGGAAGTATGGTGGAAGGTCTGAAATTAAGATGCAACATTAAGCACTTTCCTGACAACTTTGAGCCCCAAGGCCATGCCACAACTGTCAGCTGTCCCCGGATATGACCCACCCTCTGGGGGAAACACTCCCCATTCTGCTTGTTCCCGTCAGCTGGGAACTGAACCTAACTTCCCTTCCAGCCTTGAAGAATTATCCAAACAAAGCCAATCACGTCCTCTGATGGGAACCTGGAGACACCCAAACCCTTGTTATTGTACAAGAGCTTGCCTACCACAGTCACTGCACATTTATTCTGTTCCCAAGTGCAACATTTTATGGCCTTGCATGGTGTGGCATGCTCTTCTCCCTGAGTATGAGCTTATATGACTAATGAACTGCTGTAGAACAGACTCCTCTGTTCAATCTCTGGTGCCTTGTGTTCAGCCATATCCAGAACCCTATGGTGGGACTTAATGCCTCACCAATGTATGAGAAGGATGCAGACAAAATGGGAAAATAATTTGTGTCCTTGTTTTATTAACTTATTTAATGTTGTTATTGTTATATGATGAAATGTGGAAACCCCCTCTTATTCCATAATCTTCTTCATTCATTAATCAGTGAGGATTTATTCCCATATTTTCACTCTTACCAAAAAATGAAGAGACAGACATCCTTATGCATTTTATTAGTTTTCTATGGCTGTCTATCAAATTCTCAGAAGTATAGTTCCTTAAAACAGTATGCATTTATTAGTGCACAGTTCTGTAGGTCTGCATACACTGCATCATTGGATTTTCTGCTCAGGGTCTCACTAGGCTGAAATCAAAATGTTGGCTAGGTTGCATTCTCATCTGAAGATCACCAACCTTCTTCAAGGTTGCTGGTTGTCTGTCAAGTTTATTCTCTTGAGGTTGGAGTACCAAGATCCTTGTTTATATGCAGGCTGTTGGCTGGGGAACTACTTTCACCTAGAGACCTCCTACAATTCCTTGCCATATAACCTCTTGCCCCCTAAGCAATTAACAGCATTAATACTGGCTTTCTTCCAGGCCAGCCGAAGCATATCTTTCAAACTACACCTTCTGCCATCATCCAGGAAGCTCACACGATTATGAGCTTCCTGAGCTTTATTCTCTTCATGAGCAAAATGAGGATATTGACATATTCCCTGACTTTTGTCAGAGTTATTTTGAAGTTCAAATGTGCTAAAGTTTTAAAAAAAACATTCTGTATTGTCGTAAGCACTCTGTAAAGTTAACACTACTTATGATAAATACCACTTATTGAGTGGTTACTGTACGTTGTATTCTGTTGTCAGCACTTCCAAAGGATTGTTGCATTTCATCTTCATACTTATCTTTATTGTAGTCATTTTATGCATAACGAAGTGAGCACAGATGCAACCAAAGTTTAAAACCAAACACACTCCAGAGGCCACATTACTAATCAAGTTTTATTTTGCTATATGTAAAGGTTTTATTTGATGTGAGTTTTGTCTTTTTTTTCCTCATGTTTTCTTCACTTCTCATACACATTCTACTCAGATCATACCCAAATCTTGATTTTTGCCTCTTATTGCTTAATAATTTATCACTAATTTTTTTCCTATCTGAACTCTTGCTTCAGTTTGCATCAAACTGTTTTACAATTGAGGATACTTTCTGTTTTTGCATGATCCTTTTTCTTTCTGCTCTCCTATGCTTATTGGTAGGAAAAATACATATATAATGAGAACTATGCTTTTCTTTTTATGCATCTATCTTTTTCATTGAATGGCAATTACCATCAATATCATGTTATTATGAGGAAAAATAAAACAGAATACATACTTAATGTTTTAAACTCCCAATTTCTAATAAGCAAAACCTTTAATAGACTGTGGGACATAGCCTTAGATCTTGAGCATCTGACTTTGGCTCGGGTCCTGATCCCAAGGTACTGGGATCTAGCTCTGCCTCAGGCTGTGCTCAGCAGGGAGTCTGCTTCTCTCTCACTCTGATCCTCCCCCCACTTATGCTCTTTCTCTCTCTCTCTCTCAAATAAATAAAGTATTTTATAAATTAATTAATAATAAAATAATAAATAAATCCCTTCAAACATTAGTAAAACTGACTGAGCGCAGTCGTTCTATATAATCTAATGTGCACAGTAAAAGACACTCACAACCTATATTTATAGCTGGTCATAGGAGTCACAAATTGAATTTAGTTTATAGTGATTATGAGACTGAAATCCAAGCATTTACTTAAAATTCTGTATTAGGTTTTGTTACTTTCTTTTAAAAAATTATTTTTTAATATTAGAGAGAGAGACACTGTGGGGAGAGAGGCAGATGGAGAGGGAGAGAGAGAGACCACCGCAAGCAGACTCACGCTGAGTGCAGATCCCAATGCAGAGCGTGATCCTGGGACCCTGAGACCATGACCTGAGCCGAAAATAAGAGTTGGACACTCAACCCACTGAGTCATTCAGGTGCTGCAAGAATACTTTTAGTTTATTTAAGATTTTGTTTATTTAGTTTATAAAGAGAAAAACTGAGATATTCAACATCTTCATCAAGGAAATGTAAACTAAAACCACAGTGAACTATCACCTCATACCTATGAGAATGGCAGTTTCCAGAGACAAGGTGTTAAAAATATTGGTGAGGGGCACCTGGGTCGCTCAGTCGGTTAAATGTCTGCCTTCAGCTCAGGTCACAATCTCAGGGTCCTGGGATTGAGCCCCACATCTGATTCCCTGCTCAATGGTGAGCCTGTGTCTCCCTCTCCCTCTGCTTGATGCTGCTACTGCTTGTACTCTCTCTCTCTGTCAAATAAATAAATAAAATCTAAAAAATAAAACAAAATAAAAATACTGATAAGGATGTAGATAAAGGGAACCCTTGCAGGTAAATTGATATAGCCATTGTGGGAAAAAAAACATGTTTCTCAGAAAAATAAAACTAGGGGTGCCTGGGTGGCTCAGTGGCCTCTGCCTTTGGCTCAGGTCATGATCCCAGGGTCCTGGGATCGAGCCCCGTGTCGGGCTTTCTGCTCGGCAGGGAGCCTGCTTCCCTTCCTTTTTCTCTGTCTGCCTCTCTGCCTACTTGTGATCTCTGTCTGTCAAATAAATAATAAAACCTTTAAAAAAAAAGAAAAGAAAAAAGTAAAACTAGAGCTACCTGATAATCAACAATTCCACTTCTAGATTTATATCCTAAAATGAAAACTGGATATCAAATAAGTATCTGCACTCCCATATTCATTGCAGCATCTTTTACAATATCCAAGATCTGGAAACAATCTGAGTCTGTAGGTAGGTGAATGGATTAAAAATCTGATAGATCTATATCTACACCTATATATCATATATCAATATCAAATATTCCACCATAAGAAAGAAGAAAATTCTGCCATCTGTTACAACATGGATAAACCTAGAGGACATTATGCTAAATGAAATAAGCCAGACAGAGCAAGACAAGTACTGTATGATTTTACTTACGTGTAGAATCTAAAAAGATAGGACTGACAAAAGCAGGGAGTAGAATGGTAGTTGCCAGGAGCTGAAGGACGGGGAAAATATGGAGATGGTGATCAGAAGGTACAAACTTCTGGTTATACAGTTAGTAAGTTCTAGAGATCTAACGTGAAACATGTTGACTCTAGTAAATAATATGTGTTTTATACTCAAAATACTTAATTTTAAATTAGAACTGTATGTACATGTAATTTCCAGGAATGGTTAAATTTAAAAGATGTTTTCGAAAAATGGTGTTTCGTGAAGCAATTTATTTATAGATTTATTGGTTAATTGATTCATAGACTCAACAAACAGAGTAGCACAAACAGTAAACCAGGTATTATATGCTACAGGGTTTAGAGATAAAAAAAAATCACTTCTCTCCCCAAAAGGTTTATAGTTTATTGGGTATGTTGGTGAAGTTAATATTTACATGGTTATTTTAATATATGTAACTTAAGTAACCAAAGCCTTCCTTTACTACCTACAGATTCATGAATATCACTTTCATAATAAAAATGAAGTAAATTGTAAATAAAATGTTTAAGTTGCTTCTATGAAAATTTAATTACTTTGTAAATAAACAATTTTGCTTATTTAACAATTTTTAGTTTAAGAAAAATTCCTTTTCAGAATTTTTCGTTATTGTCTTTATTTTCATCAATAGGATATCAGGTAAGTTTAAAAAATACTTTAGAGATTAGTTTTATATAAGACATGGAAAGAAAAATACAGCAAGTAATGCTGAGGTGGATAAAATAATAAATTTACCTATTTTCCCTATCTTAGCATTACATATAGTACAAGCAATATTTTTCAATTTTAATATAACTCATTTATTTTTATTCTGTATATATTTTGCATATTCAAATTCATTATTTTGAGAAGAGGTCCATATTCTTCACCTTATTTTGAGAAAGGGCCATGACACAGACAATGTTAAGAACTTCTGATAAAGGGCTGCAAGGTTGGTTCAACATCTGCAAATCAATCAATGTGATACAATACATTAATAAAAGAAAGAACAAGAACCATATGATACTCTCCATAGATGCTGAAAAAGTATTTGACAAAGTGCAACATCCCTTCCGGATTAAAACTCTTCAAAGTGTGGGGATAGAGGGCACATACTTCAATATTATCAAAGCCATCTATAAAAAACCTACTGCATATATCATTCTCAATGGAGAAAAACTGAGAGCTTTTCTGCTAAAGTCAGGAACATGGCAGGGATGTCCATTATCACCACTGCTATTCAACATAGTACTAGAAGTCCTAGCCTCAGCAATCAGACAACAAAAGGAAATTAAAGGCATCCAAATCGGCAAAGAAGAAGTCAAACTATCATCTTTGCACATGATATGATACTATATGTGGAAAACCCAAAAGACTCCACTCCAAAACTGCTAGAACTTGTACAGGAATTCAGTAAAGTGTCAGGATATAAAATCAATGCACAGAAATCAGTTGCATTTCTTTACACCAACAACAAGACAGAAGAAAGAGAAATTAAGGAGTCAATCCCATTTACAATTGCACCCAAAACCATAAGATACCTAGGAATAAACCTGACCAAAGAGGCTAAGAATCTATACTCAGAAAACTATAAAGTACTCATGAAAGAAATTGAGGAAGACACAAAGAAATGGAAAAATGTTCCATGCTCCTGGATTGGAAGAACAAATATTGTGAAAATGTCTATGATACCTAAAGCAACCTATACATTTAATGCAATCCCTCTCAAAATCCCATCCATTTTTTTCAAAGAAATGGAACAAATAATCCTAAAATTTATATGGAACCAGAAAAGACCTCGAATAACCAAAGGAATATTGAAAAAGAAAGCCAAAGTTGGTGGCATCACAATTCCAGACTTCAAGCTCTATTACAAAGCTGTCATCATCAAGACAGCATGTACTAGTACAAAAACAGACACATAGATCAATGGAACAGAATAGAGAGCCCAGAAATAGACCCTCAACTCTATGGTCAACTAATCTTCAACAAAGCAGGAAAGAATGTCCAATGGAAAAAAGACAGCCTCTTCAACAAATGTGTTGGGAAAATTGGACAGCCACATGCAGAAAAATGAAATTGGACCATTTCCTTACACCACATATGAAAATAGACTCAAAATGGATGAAGGACCTCAATGTGAGAAAAGAATCCATCAAAATCCTTGAGGAGAACACAGGCAGCAACCTCTTCAACCTCAGCCGCAGCAACTTCTTCCTAGGAACATCGCCAAAGGCAAGTGAAGCAAGAGCAAAAATGAACTATTGGGACTTCATCAAGATCAAAATCTTTTGCACAGCAAAGGAAACAGTTAACAAAACCAAAAGACAACTGAGCGAATGGGAGAAGATAGTTGCAAACAACATATCAGATAAAGGGCTAGTGTCCAAAATCTATAAAGAACTTAGCAAACTCAACACCCAAAGAACAAATAATCCAATCAAGAAATGGGTAGAGGACATGAACAGACATTTCTGCAAAGAAGACATCTAGATGGCCAACAGACACATGAAAAAGTGCTCCACATCGCTCGGCATCAGGGAAATACAAATCAAAACCACAATGAGATATCACCTCACACCAGTCAGAATGGCTAAAATTAACAAGTCAGGAAATGACAGATGCTGGCGAGGATGCGGAGAAAGGGGAACCCTCCTACCCTGTTGGTGGGGATGCAAACTGATGCAACGACGCTGGAAAACAGCATGAAGGTTCCTCAAAAAGTTGAAAATAGAGCTACCTTACGACCCAGCAATTGCACTACTGGGTATTTAACCTTAAAGATACAAATGGGGCACATGCACCCGAATATTTATAGCAGCAATGTCCACAACAGCCAAACTATGGAAAGAACCTAGATGTCCATCTAGGATAAAAGAAGAGGTGGATAAAGAAGAGGTGGTATATATATACAATAGAATACTATGCAGCCGTGAAAAGAAATGAAATCTTGCCATTTGCAACGATGTGGATGGAACTAGAGGGTATTATGCTGAGTGAAATAAGTCAATCAGAGAAAGACAACTATCATATGATCTCCCTGATATAGAGGAAGTGGAGATGCAATGTGGGGGGCTTGGGCATAAGCAAAGAATAAATGAAACAAGAGGGAGACAAACCATAAGAGACTCTTAATGTCACAAAAAAATTGAGGGGGGTCGGGGAAAGGGGAGTAGGGAGAGGGTGGTGGAGTTATGGATATTGCGGAGGGTATGTGCTATGGTGAGTGCTGTGAAGTGTGTAAACCTGGCGATTCATAGACCTGTACCCCTGGGGCTAATAATACATTATATGTTTATAAAAAAATTAAAAAAAAATTTCTCGCTATCAACAAGTAAGAAAAAAAAGAAAGAACTCCTGATAAAGTGTAGACCAAGAGAAGAATTGGAAGAGCTTTCAGATCAGTATGATGAAGAATAGTTCTGTATCAGGCAAAGAAATTGGTGCAGAAGGAGCATTTTAAAGGAACAGCATATACTAAACATAAATGATAGCAAAGTACCAAGATGTTCAAACTACAGCCTATTAGTTTTATTTCTTATCCTTTTTGAAAATGTTCACAGCTATCATTAGTTCACTGTCATATTGAATATGGTTGGTCTTTCTGGTTTGGCCAGCCCCAAACTAAAACCATTGAGTAAAACTGGCTTCACCATAAAATTCAGTATGGCCAGGCCCTGCCCTAAACAAAGACAATCCTGTCATGCATGACAGAGATTACTTTCAAGAAGCTAAGAGCAATAGCCAGACACCTCTTTAGGCAAAGCCAAATTCCCTACTACACATCTTTTTCTCTAAACTGGATTCAGAGTGAAATGTTCTAAATGCAAACATATTGATTAATGTCTGTACTTAAAATAGTTTCTTCATCAGCTTTCCCATTACACTGAGGATGAACTTCAGATACCTAAGCATAGCCCTATAAGGCTCTAAACATTCCTAAATTTGTCTATATTAATCATCGTTCACTCAATTATATATTGAGCATCTATGTACAGGAGACTCTTCTCAATGAAGGAAGTATTTTTGGATTCTCAAGAAACCTACACAAAGGAACCATGCAAATAAATAAATAATGAGGTAACTGTAGATAGTAACTGAGATTTTGTTTAGATTTACTGATGTAAGAAGTTACTTATGAAGAGACACAGTTATGTTGAATGATGGACCATGCTGAGTTCTAGAGAAAACACATCCTCCACCATGGGAGATGATTAGTGAAAAGACATTGACATGGAGATTATCTTTTCATGGTTATGAAACAGGAAATGACCTAATATGGCAGAGGCATACAAGTGTGAAGTGTGTATGAGATAAAAGTAGACATGTATTCAGGAGCCAAGTTATGTCCTCACACAGAAGATTAAGCAGTCTAAATTTTACTGCAATGTGATAAAAAAAATTCAAAGATTTTCAGTATAACATTAACATTCAAATAAAAAAAAAAAAAAACAACTCAGGTTTCTGGGTCCAGAATGGATTATATTAGAGAAAGATAAAAAGCAGTTGACATAATTAGAGAGTGGGAATAGTTATGGATATATAAATGGCTTAGAATATGGAGAATTGGAAATAGCATTCCATAGAAAGCAATAGATTAAGAATATTTTTGAGAAACATGATTTTATCATTGGAAATTGTATATCATTCTTGGATTTGGGGTTTGCTAAGATTTGAAGCCTGAATAAGAAAAACATTTTGGGGGGATGGGAAGCAAGATTTATGTTTTAGTAATATTAGATTTGTGATATTTTTCAGACATTGGTGGAGATTTAAACTTGGAAGTTGTATCTCTAACCATGAACAAAGGTTTACATTTTTGAAATATATTTATAGATAATGCTTGTGTCAAGTAGTTTTAACACATTAAAAAAAAATGTGGAGAAGCCAGGAATTACATTTGGGTACTCCAACATTGAGACATTCAAACTAACAAAGAAAAATATTTGGGAAAAGAAACTGAAAAGACTCAACCATAAAATAAGATGTAAAAAAGAATCCAAGAAAATTCAAGTAAGAAGCAATAAGCAATGATCAACTATAAAAATGGTACATTGTGGATAAGAAATAACAGAGGGAAGTAGCCATTTTGAGGGCAACAGAGAGGTCATTGCTGGCTATCACAACAGTAAAAATATGGATTACTGGCTTACAGAATACCATAATTAAACCTCAACACATTCTAAGTAAGACTAGACACAAGAAACTATATATTATATGGCTATATTTATACAAAATGTCCACAAAGTTTTAAGTTTTTAGTAAGGCCGCATTTGTAGAAAAGGCAAAACTATAGAGAAAAAAATGTGGTTGCCTGAGCCTGGATGGGACAGAGATCCACTGCAGACTAGCAGGAGAAACCTTTGTTGTAGAATTGTTCTAGAATTGTGCTGATGATTGTATGTACTAAAACAAAAATTTACTAAACAAACAAAACCCATTGCATTTCTCAATGGGTGACTTTTGTGGTATGTAAACCATGCCTCAGTAAATTTTTAAGGATATGTAAATAAATACACAAACACAGAAACTGCTGAATGGTATTCCATTGTATGAATATACTGCATTTGGTTTATTCATTAAACAGTTGATGAGTATATGGTATTTTGTAGGCTTTGGCTCTTGTAAATAAATCTGCCATAAATATTCATGCTTAAGCCTTTGTATGAATACATGCTTTCTATTCTCTTGGGTAAACACCTATGCCTAAAAATGAATCAATCACATGGGATGTATATATTTGAAGTTTTGGGAAAATGCCACTGTTTTCCAAAGTGTTTGTAGAATTTTACACTGCAAACAGGTGGCACTTGGTACAATCAGATTGTTATTGTTTTTCACTGTATTCATTTTTAAATGTGTGGTATAGCATCTGATTGGGATTTTAATTTACATTTCCCAAATGAATAATGGTGATAAGCATCTATTCATGTGCTTTTTTTCCATCTATATATCTTTCCCGTCCAAGTGTCTGTTCAAATAATTTATCCTTTTATATATTGAAGGGTTTTTTTTGTTGTTGTTAGTTTTGAGTTCTGAGAGCTTTTAAATGCATTTGGATAGAAGTAATTTACAAGATATATAATCTGAAAATATTTTCTTGTCTGTAGCTGGTCTTCTTTCATCTGTGCATTTTGAAGAGAAGTTTAAAGTTTTGACAAATTTAATTGAATTGTGGTCATGACTTGAATCCTTTTGAATTTAACAAGAAGATATTTTATGGTCAGAATGTCATATGGTTCCATGTGTACTTAAATATATATTCTCCTGCTTTTGAGTGGAATGCTTTATAAATGTGAAGTAAGTCAAGTTGATTTATGGTGTTGTTTAGGTCTTCTACATATTTGCTGATGTTTTTTCCTACTCATTATACCAATTATTGAGCAAGGAACATTGAGATTTCTGACTGTAACTCTGAATTTTCCTAAGTTCTTTTGGGATCTATGAAGTTTTTTATAGTTAAGTTGTAAGGTGTATAAATGTTTAGAATTGCTAGTGTTCTTGGTCAATTGACCCTTTATTATTAAAATATGTTTCTTTGAAATCTACTTTGTTGTGCATTTAATATAGTCTCTCCAGCTTTCTTTTGACTAATGGTATATAATTTTCCATATCTTAACTTTTAGTTTATTTATTTGTATTTAAATGTATTTCTTGCAGGCTTCTGTTTTGGATTGAATTCTGTACCCAAAATTATATGTTGAAATCTGAAAATAGGGTTTGCAATAGTAACCAATTTAAGATGAAATCCTACTAGATTAGGATGGACCTTAACCCGATAACTAGTGTCATTTAAGAGGGGAAAATTTGAACACAGAGATACACGTTTAGAGGTGGAATAGCATGTGAAGACAAAGACAGAGATTGAAATAATACATCTGCAAGGTAAGGAACAAGGGATGTCTGCAACTCCCAGATGTTAGGAAGAGATGTAGTTTCTATGGCTCTGTGGACCATTGATTTAGAACTTCTAGCCTCTAGATCTGTGAGATAATAAATTTTCTGTTGTTTTAAACTGTCTAATATGTGGTATTTTGTTACAGCAGTCCTAGGAAACTAGTAGAACAGTACAGAGATTTTTTTTTGTTTTTTGTTTTTTATTCAGTCAGACACTTATCCCCTTATTGGTTGAGGATTTTCTTTAAATCTTTCTCATCCTTCAGGTCTGCTAGCGATGAATTTTTTTCAGAGCTATCCGTCTGTCATCTGCTATCTGTCATATATCTGTATCATCTATATATCTCTATCATCTATCAATTATCATCTATCTATATGTCTTTCTATCTACCATCTATTTGTTTATTTTTATGTATTTTATATTATTTTTGTTGATTTTCTTTTTCTTTTTTCTATTTATTTTTGAAAGATATTTTCTGTGTATATAGAATATTGTTCTACAGACCTCTCTTACCATCCTTTTGTTGAAAAATCTGTTGCCATTCTTATCTTTGTTTCTTTGTATACATGTGTCCTTCTCTACCTGCTTTTTAGATTTTCTTTTATCATTTGTTTTGATCTATAGCTTATAATGTGTCTTGGTGTGGTTTTCTTCATATTTCTTTATTTCAGTGTTTGCTGAGCTTCTTGGGTGAATTAATAGATTTTGTGGTGAGAAAATAAAATGTTTTCCTGTCATTGTGTATCTTCTAATATTTTCTCATGAAGTATGAGGCCCAGTCTTCTGTTGAGAAAGAAAGATGAAGTCAGAGGACATTTATGTTCAGTTTGAGTATGTTAGAGATGATGTAAATTGTGGTCTTTAAAAATGAGAACACAGGTGTACAAAATAATTTTGATAGGATTCTTTATTTCAAACAACTTTATCCTTTTTTTAAAATGATTTTATTAATTTGAGAGAGAGAGGAAGAACACAAAAGGAGAGTGAAAAGAAGAAGCAGACTTCCCGCTGAGCAGAGAGCCTATTGTGTGACTTGATCCCAGGATCCTGGGATCATGACCCAAGCCAAAGGCAGATGTCTAACTGACTGAGCCATGCAGGTGCCCAAACTTTATCCTTTATTACCTTTCAGTGATGCCAGCTTTCCTCTTTCCTTTTAGACATCTCTTCATTTCAGCTTCAATATTACTTCCTTAGAAGTTGTCCTCTACTTCCAATCTAAACCTGAGTTATTATTATTTCTCATATTCATTTATGACATTTTATAACATTTGTGTCCATATCTAGTGTCTTTTTTTTTTTTCATATTAACTGTAAACTCTGTGAAATCAGAACTCTTGTCAGTTTTGTTCACAATGCCTGGCATAGTACCTAGTCCAAAGAAGAAACCATACAAAGGTATATGGGGTTTTGAAGAACGCACTTGAATTTTCCAATTCACCCTTCCTCAAAAAGAGAATGTGTGTAGCTAAGGCTCTCCAAACAGAGAGAAATACATATACAAAAATAGGAAATAATGAAAGAATACCAATATTAAAAATTTACAAGGTATTCTTTATAGACCAGCATTTGAATGAATATAGAAATAACATGTTTTGAAAATGGAAAGTATTATCCTAGCTATGCATATTAAGGGGTTTGATGTTGATTAGTATTTTTCAAAATCTAGAGTTCAGAAAAATATCAGTAGATTTTCTTATGCAACAAATCATTCTGTTATCAAACATTTTTGGGGAAACTCCAGTTAAATACATTCCTTTATTGAAATATTTATCCAAACAATTAGTTAATATTGTGAATTACCAAATGGATTGGTATGGTATAAACCAGGTTTATTCTTGTTTAGCTCTTGAAATCTTTCTTACTGAACACATATTAACTGGTAAGTAAGCATTACTGGTTCTAATAATCTGTAATCATAGAAAAATAGCATGATAATTATCAAAGTTACTTACTATTCATTGAAATAAAGGCCTAATTTTTAGCTATTACTTTAATAATTTCATTCTTCCTTTTTTCCATTTTTGATTTAGTTTTAAAAAGCCTAAGTCACTATAATTACAAACTGACCATCATCCCTAAAACTTTTCAAGGCTAAATTAAAACTTTTAAGTAAATACTTTGGTTGGAAATGGAATTTCTACTCTCAAGGCTATGTAAGAAGGCTTAATTTTGAGTAAGCTAAGTATTTAAAGTCAAGTGTGGATCAAATTATGTACTACATCAATGATATGATCAGAACAGTCCAAAAATCAAGGATATCTTTAAGTCAGTTATCTGCATCCATTCTTATCTAACATTCCAAATTTCAGACATTGACTTCATGTTAAAAAATAAATAAATATAATAATACTCATTAAGGAACAGATAGTCATTCCATTTCAAGTAACCAACTGGTAAATAAGCTTAATCTGGAACAAATTCACCAAAGTTTCTGTCTAGGCTCTTGCCGGCGATGTTTAGGATAAATGTAACTGTGCTTCTGTTTTTTGGTTTTGTTTTGTTTTAAAGCCACATCCTTTTCAGTTATTGGAACTAAAATTACCATGTCATGGTTTCCTATTGAGCTGGCAGTGTTGCATATTATCTTGAATTGTAATGCGTAGTCCATTTTTCCAATAAAACTTGAAACCTTAGGGGTATTTTTTTAGAGCTATTTTTAAGATAAATAAAAGCTTTGAACCAGGAATGAGTAAGACTCTTTTTCCACAACCTTAAACTCGGAATTCTCAAGTGGTGTACTTAGACCCAATTATAGACTCTACAGCCTTATATATTCAATTACTTAGGTAGTTGATATTTCTAATACTCTTACCTCTCACTTTTAACCACACTAGGATTCCTTGGTTGTTGTATGTGTGGATTTCTTAGCATAAATGTTGAATTTATTTTGTTGAAACCTGGCAGAGTAGTCATTTTGAAATATCCAAATCTATTAAATCAGCCTTCACTCAAATATCAATCTCTTGGCAAATGTGTTCACTAGTAAGCAGAAAAGGAGCTCTCTCTCGAGATTATTCCACTTGATAGTTTAAAGTGATATACCTACCACAAAGGACATACTGGGAGCTCGGCTGGAGGTATTATGCAAGTAAGGACTGGGTTGGATAAATAAGATATATTTTACAAGATATCTAATATTGAGAGTTCTTTTATTTCATATTTTAATTTGGTTAATTTATTCATAAATATAACATAAACTATGTATTAATTTAGAAACCATTCAAGTTAGCACATGACATTTTAAAATTGTACATGGAAGTCTTGATTTTACGCAACTCTATTGAGCATAAATGTGGCTATGCGATTTTTTTTGGTCAGAAAATGTAAGTAGAATTGATATGTGTCCCTTCAGGTCAGAAGTTCTAAGAGACAATGCATTGTGCTTGGTTTGCCATGTTCTTTTCCAACTACTACTTCAACAGTGGAAGCAAGTGTTAAGACAAATCCTCCCTCAACCTGGTTTTCCTAGTAACTGTGAGGTGCTGAGCTCTCTGTTGAACTGATTAGACATACAGCAGGAATAGAAATTTTTCTTTGTTTGTCTCGCATGCCACTGAGTTTTTGGAATAACAAATAATCTAGCTTCTCTTGTTTTATACATTATCGTTTTGTTTTTGGTTTTTTGAAGATTTTATTTATTTATTTGACAGACAAAGATCACAAGTAGGCAGAGAGGCAGGCAGAGAGAGAGGAGGAAGCAGGCTCCCTACTGAGCAGAGAGCCTGATGCGGGGCTCGATCCCAGGACCCTGGGATCATGACCTGAGCCGAAGGCAGAGGCTTTAACCCACTGAGCCACCCAGACGCCCCTACATTATCATTTTTACTAGGTTAATATATACAATTATTTTAAGATTTATTTATTTATTTTAGACAGAGAGATTGAGAGAGAGAGAGAGAGAGGGAAAGCACAAGTGGGAGGGTCCAAGGAAGAGAGAATCTCAAGGAGACTCTGAGCTCAGTGTGGAGCCTAATGTGGGGCCAGATGTCATGACCCTGAAATCATGACTGCCAAAACCAAATCAACCAGGCATTCCAGTATAGCTACATTTTTTATAAATCTCTCTAGTAAATACCATAAAGATAAAAAAACACAAACAGAATGATACTGTATTAGCTGGTCATTAATATTTGATGTCATTATTGATATATTGCAATGTTTATCATTGTCTCATGTTATGCTTTATACTTATTCTCATTTGTTCTTTGGTCTTTACTCTCCTGACTTCTTTAATTTTATATATTGATAATTATGTATAGATGTATAAATATATGTATTTATATATATATGCATACACATGTATATATATTATATATTTAAATATATTATATATTTACATGAAATATAAATATACAAGAATATAAATATTTTTATATGTATTTATATATAGATATATAAATAGTAATGGAATTTATTCATTTATTCATTCCTTTAAAATCTTTGTCATTGATCTAAGTATTTAAAAGCTGAATCATCAAATTATCAAAGGATAATGTTTTGTATAATTCTATCTTACTTCCAGATAGCACCAGGACATTAAAAACATAATCTCTATTGTGTCCTTTCACAAATTTATATGCTATTGTTTATAATGTGTCACACACGCATATACACACAGAACCATAAGATGTTATTATTTTATTTAGTCACTATTCATTTTTATTATATAAATTTTTGCTTTTTTTTCACCTGTTAATTTTTCTTCTTTCTTTGGCTTTGAATCTGGAATCATTTCTCTTCTGTCTTAAGAACACCCTTGGAAATTTGCTTTGCCATTTGTCTGCTGTACTGACTTTTTCTGGTGCGCGCGCGCGCGTGTGTGTGTGTGTGTGTGTGTGTGTGTGTGTGTGTGTGTTGTGAAAATAACATCATTCTGAAGGATATTTTTCTGAAATTGGCGAAAGTTTTCCTTCAGCTGATTCAATATGTTCCTTATTCTGGCCTGCCATTATTTTAAGAAGTTGAAACACTATCTTAGAGGATAATCTGTATTTTCCTCTATTTTTTTTTAAAGTAATTTCCTTTTGTCTTTGGCTTTTAGAGTTTACTCTGATGTGTCTATACTGATTTTGTTTTACTTTATGCCCTTGTAATTATTTTGATTTATTCAATTGTGGGCTGATTCTTCCTTCTATGGGTTGTTGACTGTTTTGAATACATTTCATCCAGTTTTCCCCTTCCACTCAGCTCTGGAACTCCAATTATACTTATATTTGAACTTATTGTTTCCTATATGTCTCTCATATTCTTTTCTTTTTCTTCCATAATCTTTCATTTTTGTGCCACATTCTATATAATTATTTTGACCATATTTTCCACTTCTGTCATTATTAAAAAAAAATACATCAAATATGCACTTAAAACCCATCTATTAATTTATTATTATTATTATTTTTTTTTGTTTAGAATTTTATTTTATCATATTTTTATATTACTTTTATGGAGCTTCTAATTACCTAATAAGTTATTTGCTTAACTTGAACTTCTTTGAATTAATACTCATAGTTCTACCTTCTTGGTCTAATAATCTCAATATATCCAGATGTGTGAGCTGTTTCTATTTATGTTTCATCCACTGACTCTCATTTATTATGTTACATATCTCTTTCTTTCATGCTTTTTAATAAAAAATAATTATAGGGATACCTGTGTGGCTCAGCTGGTTAAACATCTGCCTGAAGCTCAGGTCATGATTCCAGGGTTCTGGGATTGAGTCCTGCATCGGGGTCCCTGCTCAGCGGAGAGCTTGCTTCTCTCTCTGTCTGCTACTCCCCCCTGCTTGTGTTTTCTCTCTCTCTCTGACAAATAGATAAATAAAATCTTTAAAAAATAATAATTATAAATATAAATAATTATAAATAAATAAAAATAAAATATAAATATATATAAATAAGTAAATAATTATAAATATAAATTTTATATAAATATAAATACATTATATAAATATAAATATTTTTAAAATAACGATTATAAACAAATATAAATATAAATATAAATAATTATATAACTATAAATATATGTATAAATAAATATAAATATAAATATAAATAAATTATAATATATTACAATATATTATAAATATAAATATAAATTGGGATGATGGTATTATCCTATGAGAAAATTTTTGATTGCTTCTCCTGAGTAATTTAAGTACAATCAGTGGAAGACCATCTTAATCTAAATGCAAAGCTTTCAGTACTCTTCTCCTTCTTCTTCCTTTTTCTTATCAACAAGTGACTTCAGGGCAAAGGTGAGTTCTGAGTGTTAGTGTTATTTTTCTGAGTTCCAGTCTGATATACTGAATTTTTCCTAGCTATGCCACAGTATCTTGTTAATATTTTTGCACTTTGAAGATAATTGTAAACATATTTTTGTTCAGCTGTTTTATCCATCTTGAGCAGGATAACTGGTTCTGAATTGTCTACTTTACAATTATTATTTCATAATATATTTCTGACTTTTTATTTATTATTTTATTACACCTTTCACTATAGTCACTCTTAGATATACTACATATTTTGAAGAGGATGATAATGACGGTGACATTATTTGTCCTATTGAAATGTTTATAGTGTAGGAGCAATGGGAATATTTGAGGGCTCTCAGGAAGATAACAAGAGATAAAGGTCATACTTTCAGAATTCTGCTGCTTTTCTCTTGTGGAGATCAGGCTTCCACTGGGTACCATGAAAAATTATGATTTTAAGTGTAGTAGAAAAGGCACTTTTAAGTCATCAGAAATTCCACAAAATTCTCCTCCCAGTAAGATTCAGGAACACTATGAATTTCCTATTCTCTTTCATGTCCCAACCTATATATACTCTTAAGAGTTTAAGGAAAGACCTGAAAAGTTATTTCTCCTTACATACGTATTTGAGAAATGGATAAATTTCTCAGGCCAAATAAATGTCAGAGTTAGAAACTGAATCACAACATTTTGTGTTTTTGAAAAATTTCTACTAATTGAAATGTGTTGACTTTAAGTACAGTTTAGGTTATGGGTATATAGGAGAGATATTAATATAAGTATGGAGTTATTAAAAATAAAATACCTACATTCTTATAAACATAGTTTCCAATTTTTAAAGGCCTGCCTGCATACACTCATGTATCTATAATTTCCACAATACTTTTTATTCCACTAAGAAGTTGTTATGACATATCAAAACAAAATTATTTAGTTTGTTATTATCAATTTACATAATTCCATAATTTTTGAATGCAAAAATTGAAGAGAGAAGAGGAGGGTTGCTAAGGACAGAATTTGGTATTTTTAAAATTTATAATAAACCTTCAATCCTTGATGATGCATTTTTTTAAAAAGTTAAGGCTGATCTAGGGTTTCTGTATAGACGTCATCTGTCAATCCCTCAATCTTCTTCCCACCGCCAAGCTTTTCTTCAGAATTGACAAGAACTTTTCTGATTATCATGCAGGAAGGAGAGCTATAATTCAAGCAGTCTATATTTTAAGACTGTGTTAGAGCCACGAGGAATAAAAATGACAATGGAAAAGAAAGCCTGAACTTTTTCAGTTCACCTGTATAAGAATAAAATGTGAGATAAAGATTGCAATTAGAAGAAAATATTAGATATCTATGGAACTAAAAATAGGCAAGAAAGGCTGATACTCTGCAAATGGATCCCTGAGAAATGTGTGGTACCCAACCATCTCAACCATATGTAACAGTTGTAGTTGTGCAAAACTTACCTTAAACAAACAAACCAACCCAGTCTTGAAGATCAACTTCAAATCCTCAAGCAAAGAGACTGAGTATAATACACAGGACATGGAGCCCTGTTTGGGTTTGGGTAAATGCTCTGGAATAAGGGTTAAAATGATATTGACATTTAAATCTTTTGGAGGAGTTGATCATTAAATATGACTCAGTTGTGTCCTATTGTCAATCTTTATCCATAATATTTTGAAAATGAAATGGAATGATGAATTAAAAATATTTGGGAGACAGTACTGGTGATACAAAACAATTGTGATGAAATGCATTATTAGTTTCAAAATAGTTCTGTATGGGGGAAAAGTTCTTTTAGAAATACAGGAAGCTATTTTGAAAACTGTGGGTCAAAAGAGGAAGAAAAAGAAATGAATATCAGGGGGGAAAATCTTTAATACCACACCACATAATGAGAAGAATTGATGGGTAATACACAACTAATTAAGGAGATACAAGAAGTGAAACATTTGTTAACATATACTGGACAATGATCATACAGTTATCGCATCCCAAATTTAGAGTAGTTACATGTGAGAATAATTACTGCTATTGGGATTTATGATCTGTCAGTCAGAATATTGACATGACTTTCTTAAGAAAACTTACTATAGACTTGAGGGGGAGAAAGGAATACTGTATTTTCTGACAAATAAGTGATTATTTACATTGTTTTAAGACTTTCCACTTCAGTATAAAACGATTGTGCTTAGAGAATAAAAGAAGGAAGTCATGAAGAAATTTAAGTATTACCTGTGCTAAAGTAAATAGAATATTCTCTTTCTATGTTATCTTTTTCAAACTGAGATACTCTTTCTCCTTCCTCCCTATCTACTCCTTACAAAATCAAATCTACACCTTTGAATACCTCTATCATGATTTAGCTTTTTTTGTTATCTAACTTTCAAAAGTATGTGTACTCTCATTTCTAAAATCAGTATTAATGCCTAACCCAGAGGGTTATAATGGGAATTAAATGCCATAATGTGTTTAAAGGATTTTTTAAATAGCATGTCATTCCAACATTTATTTCCCAATCTTTTCCTCTAAGAACTCTGGTAAAATTATATGTGATATAATTTTATTCTCATATTATTCTATATGTGCAAATTGCTTGATAAATCTTATGCTGTTGAGAGCTCAATTTTTGTCTTTTACTTATCAGCTATGACATAAAGGGCTCATTAGCTTGGTTTATTGATTTTGTGAAGGAATTCTGGTATTTCTATACTCATATTATGCATTCAGCAGATTATTGAAAACTTTTTATTAAGTGGTGTTAAAAAGTATAGAGAACTTGAAAATAAGACTTAAAGTTAGTGTAGCTTTAGAAGATCCTATGGGGAGGAAGAATTTCCTCTACCCTTCAAAGTCCTTAAACCTGACTAAAAATCAAATCAACGTGAAATAGACTAACAGGAGAAAATCAAATGTAATTTTGTATGTAAGTAGAATCCACACAGACATGGGAATCCCAAAGGTAGTCAGGCATATATATGACATTCTGAACTAAGGTGAAGGAAGCAGGGGTCTGGGACTTCAAAGGGAAGTAATGCAATTTACAGGAAACTGAAAAAGAGTAAATATTTGGTGACAAGATGTTTGCAGGGCCACTCAGTAAAATGGGACATCCAGGATTTTGATCAAGCAGACCTTGCCACATTCCTCCCTGTCTACCATATCTAGTTCATTTCATGTCCTTATCTATAATGAGAGCTGTCTTCCTAGAGCAGGTCCTTTGTCTAAATTGTTTTAGGTATTTGTAGGGAAGGTAAAGAGCTTTTCCTGCATCTGGTAGGCTTTGATTGCTTTTAATTCAAAAGGAATCATAGTACAGTGTGGCCTATCTTAAGTCCTAAGGGGCCAAACTCAGGAGGGGATTATCTAAGAAGATATACTTTGCTCTAATTACTTTCTACCACTGATGCAAGTTATGAAGCTTGGTAAAATTATGTTTTAACTTATAAATTTTTATCTATATTAAGGTTGGTACCTTCCGTCCAATGGAAAAGATCATTACAATGGTTACATTCTATTGCCTAGTGGGACAATCAATAACCTATTTACATCTCATTCAACAATTTTATTCTAATATTAATAGATGAATTGCCTATAAATATATAGGTCTTCAAATGCTCTTTGAATCAGCCTTAACATTTTATTTCTTAATTCACTAATAAGTTGAATAAAATATGTAACACATGTTCTACTTACTTATAAGAAAGTCATTAGTCATACTTTTTGAAAATTGTATTTTACCAGTGCTATGAGCTCAGTGTTAAACTATTTGCAGATTTTCAGGTTTCTTAGGTTCTTTTGCCCAGTAATAGAAAATATTCTAAATTCCAAGACAGGGAAAAAAAATATTTCTTTTCTCGGGGAGGGTAGAGATCATGAAAATTGAATAAGGAAAATATAATTTTGGTGAAATAATACTAAGGATTATCAGAAGATTTGTTAGGGTGTTGAGCTCTTGATAGTAACACTGAAACAGGACCTAATGAAACTATGGGATAAGAAACTGGTAAAATATTTATATATGCACCCAAGTATCTCATTTAGTCAATATCTAAGAATGACAAATTATTTTTGACCAAAGTAGTCCCATATGCTTCTTTAGAAAGAAAAAAAAAAAAAAGCATAAATGCTTCAAGGTCTTGTTTTAATTTTACTTCTTTTCAATAAAAAACTAATTCAAAAGAAGTTGGAAGATCCTCTCAGATGCAACACCTACTTCCCTCCTTGCTTTTATTTGCAATTCTTGATAATGGCAGTCTGGGATCCAGAAATTGAAACACTATCTTTTTCCAGACATGCTGATTTCCCAGGCTGGGGCTGTGAGAAACACAGTAGCATGGCCATTGAATGCGAATGATGAATAGAAGAGCAACTGTTGTAGTCATTTTGATTATCTACCTAATTTCAGGTTCTGGTTGAGATTAAAAGGAGAGATAAAATGTGTGTAATCATACAGGAAGAATCCGTCCCAACATTCCTTGTTAATTTATTCCTCTTTTTAATAGATTGCATTCATTAATTATAAATGGTCTTATAACCTGAAGTACCCTGAGCATCTGGAGAAAAGTTTTAGTAATAGAAACAGATTCTGCTCCCACTCAGGAAATAGTAAGCAGAGTTATTTGAAAATAATTCTTTATTTCAGCACAGGGAATTATTCTTTGGTAGTCAGTAAAATGAGTGTAACATCTCAAGGTAATATCATACAATGTGAAAAATTATAGAGGATAATCATACTAGAAGCAAAACCATCAAGTGTTTAGCATTTCTCCAGATGTAAAATTAACAAGGAAGGGTTAACTAATTAAATTGTGCTCCATTTTTTCTGTCCCAGGTTCTCTGTAAGGTCTCTCATGTTGTTTAAAAAAAAAAATGTCTGCACACAATTTAATATCAAATAAATTTTGTGACTTTCAAGAAGATAAAATAAACTTGTATTAACACATTTACATTGATAGAACAGTTAGTTTTCTTTATAAAACACAATGCCACCTTGAATTACTTTTCACAAAGCACATTTATTTCCATCTTATGAAAGAAAACATTTATGATAGTATATCATAAAATAGTAAATTTTAAAGTGAAGATTATAGTACTCAGGCAGAAACCATTATCTCTGGTTAATCTCCATATTTTATCTTTTGTAAGTAAATGTGTCAGTCGCAGCCACATTTAGAGTTTATTGAGAGTTATCTTTATCTGTGAAATTTAATTTTCATTTTTAAAATTTATTTATTTCCAAAAATTATTTTTAAGAAAAGGTAACCAGGTTTCTGATGTGATTTGGCCTTTAACATCCCTGAAGGCAAATGACTAAACTAGTTAGTTGGTTTCTCAATGTCTCTTTCAAAGAGTTGGTAATACCATCTTTTTTTCCCTTTTTTTAAAAAGATTTTATTTATTTACTTATTTATTGACAGAGAGAGTACAAGCAGAGCAGCAGAGGCAGAGGGAGAAGCAGGCTCCTCACTGAGCAGGGAGCCAGACGCAGGGCTTGATCCCAGGACCCCAGGATCATGACCTGAGCCAAAGGCAGTCCTTTAACCAACAGAGCCATCCAGGCACCCCGGTAATACCATCTTTTAAGTCTCTCACTGCAATATAACATAGATGCTCATCTTTATTTCTATCAGATTAAAACTTAGTTGGGCAGTTTAAGGAGGCCTCAATGTCCTCCCATGAGGGTATCCAACAACACACAATGGCAATCTGCCACCCTTCACATGTCATTCAGCCTTCCTTGTGTCCCTTCCCATCTCACTTTGAATATCGCTCAGTTTCAACTGCAAATATATAACTAACTCTCTAAAACCATGTTTATCATATAGATAGCCAATCGTAGTTGTGAAATCATAGCCATAGAGAATAAATCCTTTGAGACCTCCATTGATTAAGAAATTTAGTCAGAACAGTTTTATATTGAGTATCTATTTTAGATCTAGCTTAACTATTACAATCATTTATATCTAAAACTGCCACTTAATTTGAAGGGATAAGGAAAAGTCCATTAATAAAGACCTTATGTTTTGTTTTTGTTTTTGTTTTTTTACTGATAAGGAACCAAAAAAATATGCTTGGTGATTGCAGAAAGGAGAAAAAGTTATGATAATTGTTCAGTAATTACAAATCTACTAGGACCAATCTGAAAAGTAAATTAGAAAAGTGATTTGATAGAACAATGGATAATAACAACTAACATTCAGTACCTGCATTCAATGAAATAACTAAATATGCAAAATATGTAGGCATTACTCATTTATACATTCATTAAAAAAATATGTACTGACTAAGGTCAAAATAGTAGATGGTGTTTGCTGCTGGGAAAACATCAAGTTGCTTACAAACCTGACAGACTAGCAAAAAGCCCAAATGATTATACAGGTAACTATAGTGAAATGTAAAGATTGTCTTGATAAAATGCCTCATGGGAGCATGAGGCTGTACTGGAGACTCTTAGCACAGACATAAGGTCAGGAAAGGGCTTCATGGTCAGAAGACTCTGACTCCCAAGACTGAAGAACATGTATGATGAATCCAGAAAAAAGGAAGAGGGACATATATACTAGAGATAGAAAATAATAAGGGGAATTGTGCAGACACTAAGAGATACATTTTTTTTTCTCACACTGGTACAATGAATGTTTAGAATATACTAGCAAGAAGAGGCTAGGAATTAATTCAAAACCAGGGTGTTAATGAATCTTGAGGGTCACATTACATATTAACACTTTATCTTATATCACAGTAGGGTGTTAACCAGGTAGTAAGATGTTCATATTCATGTCAGAAAGTTCTCTCTCCTAAAATTGTGATGAATGAATTCGATGAGGACCAGAATAAAGGTGAGAAGACAAATTAGAAGGTTATTGCAGCGGGATGTGAAGGAAATAAGAGTGAAAGCCAAATGGATAAGGTGGGAGGGGACGATTTGAGATATAATTAAATGCAAGAATGACAGAACTTGGTTACTCACTGAATGCTGATGATAAAGGAGGAGTTAAGGATTCTAGTCACATTACTGAATTGGATAACTGAAAAGATAGCTTGTATTATTTATTGAAAATGTGAGCAGGTGAGGTGAATGGAAAGTAAGTTGAGTATGATAGGTACCAAGTTTGAGATATCTGTATAACAGTGAACTGAGCAAGAACCAAATGGATATATCACTGTGTATTTAAAAAAAATTTTTTTTTGAGCAAGAGAATGATGTTGGATACAATCTCCTCTAACATCGGTAATTGAAGTTGTGTAAGTGAATTAAGTTGACCAGATGGAATATATAAAATAAGAAGAAAGAGGATTTAAGACTATAGCCTGAGGAATGTTATAACTTAATTATAAGTGAGAGAGAATGGGATGTGTAAAGTGAGAATGAGAACATAAGTAGTGTGGTGTCATGAAAGTTAAAGAAAGAAAACGTCAAGGGAGGCATCCAAGTGTCAATGTGGCCACAACAAGATGATGTAAGACAATGTAAGGATAAACCTGTCCATGGTGAAGGTGAATAGCAGCAGTGCTAAGAGAAGGTTAGTGAATGGATGATGTCAAAATCAAAATTGTACTGCATTTAAGAAGGAGTAGGAAGTTGAATAAGTAAAAAGAATAAAGACAAATGATATACTTTAATTTGCTCATCGAAAGTTGGAAATGGCATTATTTAGAAGCAAGGCTAGATATGTATATATGTATGTACATGTGTTCATATATAAGTATCTATGCACTTACTTATTTTTATCAAAAATTGAGAAAAAATGAGCATGCATGAATACAGTGGTAAATAATGAAGTAGAAAGTCTTGAACACATATGTCAGCTGGGATAATTGTCATTAGAAAATGTCTTATATGAAAATGGAAAACAGACAGGAGGTAATTAGAAATAATAATATCCCAATCATGGTATGGGTATGCACTGGAGGGATTCCCGCAGGATAAAGAAATAATCACATGTCTATTTTAGACATCACGTTCTGGCCTCACTGTGAATATGAACTGCCAAGTAGATAGCCTTGAGGCAAGGAAGCCAGGTAAGACTATAATGCAAAATTTCAACTAACAAGTGATCAAGACATGAGCAGAGGAGGTCATAATAGAGGAAGGGATAAGGGGAATAATACTGAAGTTATTGAGGAAGTAAATGGAATCTATGGGGCTTAGTTTCTGACTAGACATGGTGAGTGATAGGGAGATAAAGGTAAGCAATTGGATGGAAACATCTGTAATTTACCAAATTTGATGTCTAGATAATTAGAAAACAAATATTTATCAAATGCCATACTTATTTGAGTGCTATATATTTATTGTGTACTATATCTATTATAGTGTTGGTGGGCCAAAGCTAAACAGAGAGATAATGTACAAACACTTTAGGTTGTGTCTTAAAGTTATGAACAGTAAGTTGGAAAACTGCTAGAAACAATGTGTAATCTATGCAAGTAAACACAAGAAGAAAAAGTTTAGGAGAAATGGAAAAAAGAGGGAACTGTGTGCTTTGGGCCACTTGCCAAGAACATTGACCTCTGGTGGAAGAGCCAATCAACTGAAACAAGGGTTTCAAGGGGCAGAGGGAAGGGATCTCTCAGCCTTAACTTCTACTTTCTTTATTATTTATTTTTCCCTCATAGGCTGAACTACAGCAGAAGCAAGAAGAGCCTGTTGACCCTTATTGACATAGTACATATATATGGTTTCTTGGGCATGCTTAGGGTAGTTGAAGAATAGAGAGTGGGTCTGGTGCATGAGTAGCAAATCTAGCACAGAACAGTCAATAATGGGGGTACTAAGTTTGAGACAATTATGAGACCCTAAGAGGAACTCTCTAGTAGCTGTCACGTATTAGAATCTGGAAGTCAGCCAAGGCATTTGAGCTAGAAACTACACCTTGTATACTACTAGTTTTCAAGAGATGATTTTGCAGATAATAATTGCCAAGATTTACTGAATACTTATTACCTTACAGGATTTGATATAACTTCAAATATTTATATATTTATATAATTTCTTTCTATCATAAAAACTCTATATTTTACACCTGAAAAAACTGAGTTTAAAAAAATTGCTTAAAATTCATGCAAATAAGTGGCATAACTAGATGTGTTTAACACCGGTTTTTGTGTGATCTCACTTAATCCCCTCAAGACCCATGTGATAGTTATTATTATAATTCTCCCAGATTAAGAATTTATTCATCCAGAGAGAATTTGAACAAGATGATATTTTTGTCTTTTTTAACTAAAATATCTTGAGAGTCTGACATATAATAGGAATTTCATAAGTATTTCCTGAATGAATTAAATAAATTGGCCAAGATTTTATGCCCAGCAAGCAGCAAGGCCAGATTGCTCCCTCACATTCTTTCCTTTTATGTTACACATAACTACCAGTGCCATGATGAAAATTCTTGAAAAATAATGGTTTTTAAAAGGATATGAATTATAGTGAAGGAATATAATGTGAAGAGAATTATATCATCTGAGCAGTCAGATAAAATGATACATCACATATATTGAGGGCAAGGAAATCTAAGCACTTATATTGTGGGAGCCGCAATGTCTTTATTAATCTAGCAATTAGTCATTGTGCTCCAGACAGGTTCCCAGCTAAATCCTCTGAAAGCAGGTGGAGCTGGCATTACAAAGAATTTTTGTTCTTAAAGTCAAGAAATTATGATCTTGAAATAAGTCAGCAAGAATACAAAATACAAAGTTATACTGCCATTCTCTCTCTCTAATATTCCTAATGACTTAAGTTTGTCTTATCTCCTTGATAACTCATAATTGTAATAATGTGAGAAAATAACGTGAGAGTCATCTGTCATAGCTAAATACTCCTTAGTCAACTTTTGCCTATCAGCGATTATTCTCTGAAATGCGTCAAGATCTGGCAAATACTGTATCTTCTTTCTAAACTTGTGGGTATTTTTTTAAATTATCAACTATGGGCAAGAGTTTAACCTTATTATCTAAGATCATGTGCTCATACATAAATCTGTGCCCGAAATAGTGTCTGCTATACTTTTGGTGATAAACATCTACATAACCTAGAATGTATTCTCAAATATTTTCTTTTTTTAACATATTTTATTTTTATTTTATTATTTGAGAGATAGAGTGAGTGTAAGCATGAGCAGGGGGAAAGGCATAGGGAAAGCGAGAAGAAGGCTCCTCATGGTGGTGAGAGGTAGGTCTCTGATCCCATGGCCCTGGGGCCATGACCTGAGCTGAAGGCTGGCACTAAACCCAGGCGCCACTCTCAAATATTTTCTTAACCAAATTACCTAAAACAGGACTTCTTGGCAAGGTCTTTCTCCCCATCTTCTGTCTCTGCCTTTTTTACTCTTCAGAGAATTTTTCTTGCTTGACCCTATATATAATGAATTTATTGATTTTTTGTTTATTTATTTACTATTAGTCTTCAAACTAGAATGCAAAATCTTTGAGGGACAAAAACCTTCTTTCCTTTTTAGCAGCTTCTAGGTGTTCATTAAATATTTGTTGAATGAATAATTAAAAACCCAAAATGTCATCACTAATCTTCATTAAGTCAGTTTGTGTCATTATTCTGTTAATTGTGATCTAAGGTAAAATGTTAGATAATCGGGATTGAAAAGTGAATTTGGGCTTATAGTCAAAATTCACATTTTTGAAATGGGAATTCACTATCCATATTTTTAGGCTAAAAATTTCCCCCTACACCCACCTAACCCCCATTCCTTGTGATAAATGAAATGGTTCAAATATCAGACAGAGAATTTACTAACTGATGCTTTGAAGCATACTAACTGTGGATTAGGTATACAGTTGCATCCAGTTCTATTACTGTTCCTTCTGATTGCAAAAGACAACTGAGAATCAAGTCTGTATTATTAATCATTGACTGGGGTACCTAGTGTGGTTTGGGGCATATTAAGTGTGATTATGAAATCATGATTGCTTTATGATCATCAATTATGATATTTCAGTTATGAAACCTTGATTGCTTTATGATCATCAAACTATGAAGATGTGCTAAGTAATAATGAATCATCAATATTGAGGACTCATTATGTACCAGCACACAGGTGTTTTTACATGAACTATATGACTTCAACTTCACAATAATCTTACTAGATTTGAGATATTATTATCATCATCTGTAAACTAGAAAGTTTGTTTTGAGAGGCTAATTAACTACTCACTGTGTAAAACTACTCCTTTAGTAAAACTATACATATACATATCTCTTGTCCTAACAATTCTTTTCTTAAGTATGGCAAGCAATTATGTACAACTGTTTCTCTCTACATATGAATATTCATATCATTACTGTTAGCAATAGTTTGAAAATGGAAACAAACTTATGTTCACTATTGTTAAAATAGGAAATATCTTGTGACCTATTCATGCAATGGAATAGGGCACACCTATGAGCATAAATTTATTGCAATCATACACAAGAACAGAGATAACTCTCATGAAAGTTGACATTGAGCAAAAGGAACCAGACACAAATGTATATGTTATAACTTCATTCACATAAAGTGCATCCAGAGAAACACTATCTCTTAGAAGTTAACAGAGTAGTTACCCACAGGAGGTGTCGTGACTGGATGGGGCTATATGGGCCAAGTGGGTAGGGCGATCATCTAAGATACTCATTTGTCGAATTGTACCAGGTCAACTTGATTAAACTATATAATTATATTTTCATCTCCTTTCTGTATGATTCCAAATTAAGATTAAACAAAAGATGAGGTTGAATACCAAAAACTGGCATTATTCTTAGAAAGTTGTCACAGTTAGATATGGGGATGGACAGACACAGTGGTGCTGCAGGTCCTAAATTATATTTTTTCTCGTCTACTCTACATTCAGCTCATCTTGCTGACTGTTAGCCCTAATGACCAACAGAGACTCTGGGCCCACCACCAGATAACTGGCCATAGAGCATATGGTGGTAGCTGCATTAGAGCAAGAGCATCTCAGAAGCCCCTTAGATGCTTCCCACTCATAGTCATATTTTAGCAGCAGCAGATGTTGATTTTTTTTTTAATCTTACTTGTGTCTTAGACAGGTTGACTAATAACTTGTTCTATTATCCTCTGACTTTTCATTCCAAACCTTCATTTTCCCAGCTCCTCCCACCCACATTTGTAAAATATAATCTCACAAAAAGTTCTTTATTTATTTATTTCTGATAGTAAGTGTACTTCCTTAAGTGAGCCCTTACTGATTCATGGTAAGTTTCCTGATCCTTGGTAAGGTAACCTTCCATTTCTTTTTTTTTTTTTTTTTTTTTTTTTTGGTAACCTTCCATTTCTTGACCTGGGAGTTTGTTACACAGGTTTTTTCACCTTTGGGAATATTCATTATGACTGACACTTATGGTTTTTGTATATTTCCAATTATATTTTATGCTTTAGTTCAATGTTTATTCACTAAACTGCTTCCAGAAGTGAGAAAAGCATTTGTCATAGAATTCAATTTTATTGTCACAACAGAAAAGCCCAAACTTCTCTGTTGAGAGTATATATTCCTCCAAAGAAATAACACTGTTTACCTTTTCATCTAAGACATCCCTGTATCATTTATCAAAAATTCTAAAGTGAGAAACTATTGCATAGTACTGCCTAACATGGTTATCTCAAACCTCATTAAATGCCTTCTGCAATGCCAACTGTAGATTTCCCTCAGTTTCAAAAGATTCATTGCCTGAAGGACTAGGTACTTTAAAAACTTCATGTGTTATCATGGATAAAACTGAGCTGATTTGACCTCTAGTAATTGAATCCCAGGCTCTTCACCTAACAGTTTACTAAACATCAAGGGAATATAAAGATGAAGCATGAAGTGTTTTTTGAATAACAGTTACTGAAAGGCTTCAAGCAGTTAATACTAACATTCAGGAGGAATAACTGTACCTGTAAATAGAAAGGAAAAGAAGGAAAAAAAAGAAACTCACACTGAAATAATGTTAGATACTATGCACTCTGCTAACTTAAGCAGAGATGGGATCCAGAAAGATGGTGAGAGTTTAACTCTATAGAATTAGTAATCTTAGTCTCGATTATAACCTCCGTATGAGTCCAGGTCACCTTGGTCATAGGATACTTCTCTCTCCAGTGACAATGATATTACAATAAAGAATCCAGGGGCACCTGGATGGCTCAGACTGTTAAGCATCTGCCTTCAGCTCAGGTCATGATCTCAGGTCCTAGGACTGAGCCCAGCCCAGGACTGAGCTCCATGTCAGGCTCCCTGGTCAGCAGGGAATCTCCTTCTCCCTCTCCCTCTGCCCCTCCCCACCACTCTTAGTGCTCTCTCTTGCTCAAATAAATAAATAAAATCTTAGGAAAAACAAACAACAAAGAATCCAAATGTAATTTAACTAAACCATAAGTAAATACAAAGCTACATTTGGCGTAGTAAGTTCTCCATGAGAAAGTTCTAAGGTGAAATTTGATAATTATTTGAATCACTGAACAAGAATTAGGTCAATGTGAGAAATATTTTGAGATGGTATGTACTTATATATTATAAATTTTGTTGGTGTAAATATCTACCTATACTCACACAGAGATCTAGAGCTGTGCACTTTAGCTTAGAGATACTGCTGTAAATCACTAGAGGTTTGTTCTAAAAAATTATTTGCATTGTTAGGTGGTTCCTATAAGCCATTTCACACATTCCTAAAGTCATACAACTGGTATCAGGTAATAATGGTCTTTAGAATATTCTCATTTCTTTTTTTTTCTTTTTTTTTTCATTCCTTCATTAAAACTTTCCTCACTGGATTTTTGCTGTGTTCTTAGTTTTTCAGTCTCTGACTTCTGTTTATTTTTATTTATAGACTTGACTCATTTTCTTAAATGAGTCACTTCATTCACTTTTCCTGATTCACACTGAATAATAGCTAGGACTGCCACTTGGATTAATTCTCTGAATATGGACCAAGACCTCTCTGGTGTAGGAAGGGGTTAACTCAGCAGGACTGTGTTGCCCTACCTCTCAAAGTTCCCGAGAAAGGCTTATTTTAATGACGATAACTGAGCTCTTTGAATGTTCTGTTTCATAAGGCTGTTTGTGTATGCCTGAGGCCTTGTGACATACTGTACCAGTTTATCCAAATAGTTTATACTAATAATGTTATTTATGGTGAACACCTGCTTTCAATCTGTGGGTCTGGGGCTTCAGTAACTAGAGTCAGTCACATAGGCACTGTAAGACTACGTGATTGGGACTGACCCCAATAATTTAGAAACCCAGACTCAGTTGAACTTCCCTGGTTGGCGACTTTGTACTTGTTGCCACACATCATTGCTGGAAGAATTAAGCTCATTCTGTGCTTCTTCACTGGACCCCTAGAAGCTTATGCCTGGTTTTCTCTGGACTTTTCCCCAGGGTCCTTTCCCTTTGCTCATTTTGTCTGTATTCTTTCTTGTAATAAACTGTAACCATGAATATAAAAATGTCTGAGTTCTGTGAATGCTTGTAATGAATCATCAAGATTGAAGGCAGTTTTAGGAACTTCTACTACACCTTTTCCCAGATCAACTTCAGCAAAGGTTTTTCTCACGCACTCCCATGGATGATGCTAGTTTCATTCTTGCTCATTTCTCCAACAAAGTACTGAACTGAATGTGGGTAGAGCAAAGAGAAAATGATTGAGCAGAGAGTAATTCAGTAATAGGAGAAAGAAAACCTTGAGTTATCTTGTGCCTCTCAAAATCTTCATTGATTTTTACCTCATTATGTAACTGAGAAAATGCTCTTTAAGGAAAGAATTTGTCAACTGATTTGTTTTTTTTGTACTTTAGTTTGCATTATATTCTTATTTGTATTCCATGGTTTCTTTGCAGTAATTGTTTTAGCCTAGTTTTCTTTTTGTAAAGATAAATTAAAATAAGATAATATAGTCTGTAAATGTTATTTAGAAAGCATAGTTAAAGATATCTTAGGGGTGCCTTGGTGGCTCAGTGGGTTAAAGGCTCTGCCTTCGGCTCAGGTCATGATCCCAGGGTCCTGGGATGGAGCCCCGAATCAGGCTCTCTGCTCAGCAGGGAGCCTGCTTCCCCCCCACCCCGCCTGCCTCTCTACCTACTAGTGATCTCTCTCTGTCAAATAAATATGTAAATCTTTAAAAAAAAAATAAAGGTATCTTAATAAGTAGGATGTACTTAATTGAATGAAGTTTTCAGCCTCAATCCTCAAAAGTATGGGTTATTTATGGCTAAGTTTTGTCCCCCTGCAAAAAATTCATGTTTTGATGTCCTAACCCTCAGTACCTCAGAATGTGACTACGTTTGGAGAAATGGTCTTTAAAAGGGTAATTAAGGTTGCATGAGGTCATTAGAGTGGGCGTAATCCAATCTGATTAGAGTCCTTATTAAAGGACTTTAAGACACAGAGGAAAGACCACGTGAAGACACCATGACAAAGCAGCCATTTACAAGTCAAGAAGAGAGAACTCAAACAAAGAAACAGAAACAAACAAACAAACAAACAAAAAACCTGACTCTGCCCATGCTTTTGATCTTGAAGTTCTAGCCTCCAGAATTGTGGGGGAAAAAAAAATAATAATTTTTGTCATTTAGCCATTCAGTCTGTTACTTTGTTATGGCAGCCCTAGGAAACTAATACACTCTCCAGACCATGAAACTACTGTGAGAGCTTTAGAATAAAGTGCAAATGACCTGTGATTATCTGTTATATCCACCCAGTGAGGGTACAGTTATAATCTGATTCTGCATATTAAATACCACAAAACAATTTATTTCAAAACATTCAGAAAAAAATTATACATCTGCTCCAGAGTTTTTATAACCCAATTTCTGTATCAGTGATTCCTAACCTATAGGCCATTGCCCAGATGACTGAAGATTGAATACAGTGAATTTATGAAATCATTTCTACATCAAACAGTGATTCTTGAGTGAATCACTAAAACCGATGTAGATCAATATTTTAAACTTTCAAATATATGTAGATGACATTCTGAATTCAAGATGCAAAATCATTTATAAGTATTTCTGAATGAATTATAGTACTATGTAATTAATCAGTGAATTCTAAGAGAAAAGTCATGTAGAAGTCCATATGTTTTTCATGTTATAAAAACATAATCAGTGCACCTGGGTGGCTCAGTTGGTTGAGCATCAGACTCTGGATTTTAGTTTAGGTCACAATCTGGCAGTGATTGCGGGATTGAGCCCACAGTCTGGGATTGAGCCCTGCATTAAGCTCTGTGCTTAGGACTCTGGTTCAGATTCTTTCTCCCTCCCCCTCCACTCCTCCCACTTTTGCTTTCTCTCTCTGTCTAAAATGAATAAATAACATTAAAAAAAAAAACTAATCATACTAAGCATACACAATCTGCTTAAGGATATCATCTTCAATTTTAAGTAAGGCTGGAAAATATGTTTTTTTTTTCCTTTGGAAAAATAGCACAGGACATGACCTAGAATCATAGAAGAAAAAGGTATCTTCTGTACTACTGATTTTAAAATTCTTATTTTTCACATGAAGAGGGAAAAAGACAAAAGACTTTTATTGTTTCTCAGAGTCAAAAACTTAATTCTTACTTAAGCAAACTACTACATGGGTCATTCAATTCAGTAAAGGCAATGTAGAATAATTGTTGGTGACCTCTGAAGTTGGCTTAAATGTGTTCAAATTCCAGCTTTACAACTCACTAGCTGTGTGATATTGGAAAAAATTAAATTAACATCTACATCTCAATTTTTAAACCTATAAAAATGAGGATGATGAGTTCCCCTCATAGGACAATTCAAAACAGAAGGAGAAAAAGCATGGAAAGTGTTTGGCCTAGGATCTACTAAAACACACTGAACAAAGATTGGTCTGCCATGTTTTTCTAGCATCAAGTTTACTTTTCTCTTTAAGCCTTGTAACTGTACCCACTCAGCTAGTCACTTTCCTCACTGACTGCGGAAGGAAGACCCAGTGATACAGAATGTTCTTGAGATCTACTAAAGAAAAAGTCATAGCTCTTTGGCAGGAAGCAAATCAACTTAAACCCCACTAATTTCCCTGAAACTAAGTAGTTGGATTTATAGCTACGGGATATCTTCTTTTTGTGAAGCACTTCAATGGCTCTTGTGAAATTCGTAATTTTTTACTGAACCCAAAGTCTTTCATGAAGTCAAAACATGACAATTGAAAAGCATTTTGGCACTGACTTCAAAATATCTCTGAGCCTTTATTCCAACAATGCTTCATGATCAGTTTCTTTTTGAGAACACAAGCGGTAAATATCAAAGAGAAAGAGTTAATGTGTATAAACCTCCTTTTAAAAAAGCACTGATTTTTACTATCCTTAAATGAGACATAATACTGTTGGGAGAGAGGATAATGTTACCAGGTTAACAAATTAATTTATGAGAGGACATATGCAATTGTATATTGCAAAGGAGTCTGTGCTTGCTCTAATCATCACCTAAATCAATACAGAATGATATGGAAATCAGCCCTTTCAAAACTACCAGGCAAATTATTACCCAGTCCATCTGATGCAGAACATTTCTTTACTCATTCTCACTTTGAAAATTCAACAGAATACTTTAAATGACTAATAATCAGTTACTTACTAATATATTTGTAATTATTTTCTTTCATTTTATACTAGCGTAGTTTGCCATATTAGATTGTTTCTATCTTTCTTTATTCCTACCAAAATATTTTGGAAGAAAAAAATTTACTTTCCCATGGTCTTATGACATTTCCAATTACAGACTATTCTCATTCATGAGAACAATGGCTGGTAAATTCATAAAACAAGACAGAGCCCATAAATTGAATAAGATATTTATAGAACATTATTTCAACTGTGTATTGCAGAACATTTGAGTGTATAACTAAAATTCTACTGAGTGTAGAGACAACTGATATATCTTTAAAAGAAAGCAATGCAAACTGGCAATGATAGTAAATATTTTTTCTTTCTCTTTCTCTTTCTTTCTTTTTTTCCTCTTTCTCTGTGTTTCTTTCTTTCCTTCTTTTCATTCATTTTTTATAAGGAGGAAATTATATAATAACAGTAGTGCAAGTGCTAAGAAAAATTATCCAAAACTTGAAAATAAGACCTAAAGAAGCCTGTATGATTTTCAGCCTCATCTTGGAGCATTGTTCAAAAGACCTACGAACAATATATTTTTGTTTGACCTTCTATTTCCTATTCATCAGGGCCCCCAAATTCTGTGAAGTTACATATTAGCATGAGGATGCAAATTACTTTAGATCGAGAAAGTCACCCAGGAGGTTATAATTTTCTTGCCCTTCAGGACCATAACTTATAATTTATATCTAACTTATAAATTATATTGATATTAGTAATCTTATTTCATCATTTTTTAAAGTGCCTACTCACTTCTCAGTTCTGTTTCTTTATCTGTTTCCTTCATTAAAGAGTTAAGTCTTTGACTTAAATTCACTTTATATCAGGAAGTATGTTATAAACACTTCAAAATGATATTTTTATTATTCTTATTTTTATTAGGAATGCTTTCAATTTGAATTTAAAAACATAATTATAGATTTAAATTATATTTTTATTACGGAAAACAATAATCATGTGTAAAATAAGGTAGTTCCTATCTCTAAAGAATAAAAGCAGTTAAGAGAGTCAGAGCCACTTACAGCAAAAGAATCCATTGGCCTTCATATATACTAACCTTCTTTGTAGCTTTGTATTTGCCAAGCAACAAGCATCCAACTAACATTTGTCCTGAAATAGCTCCTTCAACTCTGTAAACTTCATCTAAATTCCTTCTTGAAGGTTTTCAGATTTTTCTAATTTAATCTATTTTCTTCCTCTAAAGCTACACTTGGTAAGTCCTTGGTTTGAAGCCATTCTCCCAACCCTTCAAGTGGCAGGTGATGGTATAACAAAGTAAGTCCAAGCAAGTGTGCCCTTTAGAAGGAGCATAAAGATAAAGCTCCTATGAAGAACTGGTGGATTGGTTCTTTGGGAACTCTGACATTTCTGAGGAACATCTCACAGAAGTAGTGTGAGAGGGTCGCTCACTGAAGAACAATGAAGAAGGTGGTTAGGAGGCTGATCAAGATGCTCATCAGTGGCTCACAGTTCTGCTTTCCCTGTCTTCAATTTCGTCCATCAAATGGAGGCTAGCTGGGTTAAGTGGAAGCTTAACCACAAAAGAGTATGTTTCTCTGAAAGCCCTTTCCGCTTTAGTTGGGCTTCCTCCGGCATTTGCTAGAGTGCTGGGTTCCGTTTCAGTCACCACTGGGGAGAGTACAGACACATCTAAGTGAAGGAAAAATGAGTCCATGAATGACTCTTTTAGGAGATGTTTTGGAGTTTGGTTTGGTTTTTTGTTTGTTCATTCTTGGTTTTTAGCTTATTAGAGAGAAGTTTCAGAGGTAATTATGGTCAGCAAGTAATTGATAAAGAGTCATTTTGAACATTAAGTGATTTGTCCCTGTATCAACAAAAAAGCACTCAATAACTTGTGTTGAAAGAGGAATTCTTACAGATGCATGTCATTCGGATCTGAAATGGCATTTGGCATTTGAAGGCAATGGGTCTCACTTCGTATTTCTTCAAAGGAAGAAACATAGATTGAAAATGTACAGTGACCTAGACAAGGCCATACAGTCAGTAAGGAGATGGAGAAGAGGCAGCAGATTAAAGACAAAGGAGCACTTTACTGAAATGGGAGAAGCCTGAACTCTAGAGCTTATTTTACCTTCAAAATTCCTTTTCTCAAATACCAGCACTGACATTAAAACAACCATTTCAACACTGTTTATTCTGCAAAGCCCAATCTGGCCTCGGGCTACCTCTCAATCTCAGTACCAAATATTTTCAAGTTCAACAATTCTGACTGCTACTGAAAGAAGAACAAAGCACTTCCAAGGATCATAACTATGATTGGTTTTATTTGATGCCTTTGGAATAGACTGCAGATGTATTTATCATATTTATGTGTCCCACAGCTCTTGGTCTGAGGTTCAGTTGAGGTGTGCATTAGTAACTAAAATTAATTTCCCTGTTCTACTCTGTGACAGCAATTTTGAAGTACTGTAAATTCCAAGGCACGTTCATCAACTATAAGTAATTACTAATAAGTGACAAGCAAATATTTTATTTTGTGTCTGTAATTAGTAATTGCAGAGTCATATATTTCCTGGAGTGTAGGATGATAAAAACAAATAGTTTAAATCATTTCAAGATTTTTTTTGTTTGTTTTGAAAGAAAATTATAAATAAGAATTAAAAAATGATCGTATGCAATACACTAAGTAGATGTTTCCAAGAATCATGCCATTTTAATTGAAAATAAGAAAACCTGCATTTAATTTTATCAAGCCACATGATACTACCACATCTCTCAATTGATTTCAACAGTTTTCTGCTTTAATTTTACATTCACTTTTTTTAATCCAAGTAATCAGAATCTTGTTTTGAAAACAAGCCATTTATTACTTGGTATGTGGCTATTTATTCCTTCTCAGTTATGTTTTGCAGTCATGTAGTAGAAAAGGCAGTGAACAGATCATTTTTCTAGCAATCTGGGAATGGATAATAATGCCATTGAAACAAGAGTGGCAGAATGAACAATTAATGTTTTTCAAAAGTATGTTAGTAAATCTGCACTAGAAATGGAGACATACCTACAACTATATTTGATATATTTATATTTGTTTTCCCAGAAGACATCTGCCAAGCAAACATAAAGACAGCAGTGATGTGGGAAGAAATTTGAATGAAACTATTTTCTCATCTTTCTTACATATGTGTCAATACTCGAATTTAATTTGAAAAATCTAGAATGAGAAATTTCATTATCTCATGGAAGTAATGCTAATGAGCAGAAACAGGACTCATAATAATATAATAATCAGAGAAGGCAAGGATGATGGGAAGGTGGGCAGATGTTAATGCTACAAAAAGTCTAGGCTAGACCATGACTTTTAATGACAAAAAGCCTTGATGCTGATTCTTGACTGTCTTTGAAGAAATTACTTTAACTGGTCCTCAGTCTCTCCTATATAAAATGAGGAAAATAACAACTTTGAAATACAGTGTTTGAGATTACCAAACTCTTAACACACTTCCATTGTTTTGGGGGATTTTTGTCAAGTTTTAAATTCTACATATATTTTAACGTTCTATGCATATTTTAATTCCCACAGGGCATTTCTTGTCTTGGATAAGTTATGTTTATACTCATACTTACTTATATTTCTCTATCTATATTTCTATTTATAATTCTATATTTCTGTATTTCTACACTTTGTATTTATAGTTCTATATTTAAAGGCTTTGATAATTTAAAAATATTTATGTTGAAAATCTTAACAACATTACTTTAATTTTTTTTCTTTCCAGCGATATTAGATAAAACCTGGTGCCTCTAAGTGA
Source organism: Enhydra lutris kenyoni (assembly GCF_002288905.1). Lineage (NCBI taxonomy): Eukaryota > Metazoa > Chordata > Mammalia > Carnivora > Mustelidae > Enhydra > Enhydra lutris. Next base: position 11,215,455 of record NW_019154104.1, on the reverse strand, counting down.
AAGATTAATGGCCCTTTGTTTAGTATTCAGGTAAAAAATGGCATAATTCTTGGAACCGAAGACGTAAAATGCCAATTCCTTGGTAACAAATACTTTTTTCAAGGGAGGTAGTTTACAATCTTTGTTTTCATTGAGAGAAGACCTAACTGAGTTGTAAGCTAATGAATTAGTGCAGATAACTTTTAATAATATATCGTGTTTTAATTTGCAGCACATACTTCAGAGTTTTAAAAATGTAAATTTGATAGAAAGAAACTTTTATTACTTCTATTTATTTCTATGAATACTAATTCTCAGCTGATAGCATTTATAAAACAATTAATAGAAATAAATTAATGCAAAAACATGACACTTGGTATCTGCATGGCTCAGTTAAGCAGTTGCTTTTGGCTCAGGTCATGATCCCAGGGTCCTGGGACCAAGTCCACATTGGGCTCCTGGCTCAACAGATTGCCTGCTTCTCCCTCTGCTTGTGCACTCTCTTTCTGACAGATAAATATCTTTAAAAAAGATGACACTTTTTAGCGCCGTTATTTTAATCAATTGATGCAAAGTCTGATGATGGAAAAAAAGAGATCATTTATCTCATTAAGAAATATATTTCCAATTAATTTTTTATGTTTATTAAATGCTAACAGTTTTCATTTATTTGTTTTTGATCAAATATGTACTAATAACAATTATAATAATGTCCAGAAATATTTTTATTTCACTCTTCAGTGTTATGGTCACAAGAAAATTTTTTTTAATTCATATTTTGTATAATAAAAGTATAATAGAGTGATGAAGAAAATATTTTACATCTAAAAATACAGGAAAAAAACATTTTTCTGTAAGAATTAGAGTGGAATTACTTGCTCATTCAAGAATAGGAAAAATATCAAATATATGGATATTAATGAATTAATGTTTATATGTTTTTAAGTGAATGATGCTGCATTTTTAGAATCCATTAGGTATATTTTGAAGTCTTATATAATACTTTAATTTATATAGTTTTTGATATTTATTTATTTATTTAAAGATTTTATTTATTTGATAGAGAAAGATACAGAGAGAGAGAGAGGGAACACAAGCAGAGAGAATGGGAAAGGGAGAAGCAGGCTTCCTGCTAAGCAGGGAGTCCTATGTGGGATTGATCCCAGGATTTTGGGATCATGACCTGAGCAGAAGGCAGATGCTTAATGACTGAGCCACCCAGGCCCTCCTAGTTTTTGATAATTAAAATATGTTCAAAACTAATTCTTTTCAGCTATTTAATTTTTATGATGACAATTTTTATTTATTTATTTTTCTCATTAAACTTTTAATAGGTCTCAAAATTCTATGACAGATTTTTGGTTAAGTTGTTTCCATTAAAAATTAATTTTAAAAATTAGTATCTTAAAACTTCCACACATACACAAAAACAAATGGTCCACAATATATCCTCCTTTCCTTCTGAAGGTTTAATGAGGCACTGTTATCATTAACCAGTCTTTCACTATTAATCTTAAATGGCCAATTGACACAAACAATTCGTAGACTGTTCTTCCACCACTTACTAAGACTGGGGTAGCAGGTATTGGGGATAATACTCATTTAGCCTTCTGAGCTTTCTGGGCAGACTTAGTGGCCTTGCCAGCTCCAGCTGCCCTCTTGTCCGCTGTTTTGATGACACCCCTAATAACCATCTGTCTCATGTCATGAACAGCAAAACAGCCCTAAGGAGGATAGCCAGAGAAGCTTTCCACACACATAGGCTTGCCAGGAACCATATCAACAATGGCAGCATCACCAGATTTCAAGAATTTGGGACCATCTTCCAGGTTTTTTCCAAAACAATGAACTATCCTCTCCTTCAGCTCAGCGAAGTTGTAATCAATGTGAGCTATATGACAACCCATCACAAGTGCAGATCCAGCACTGATTTGTCCTGGATGGTTCAGAATAATTTCCTGAGCTGCAAAGCCAGCTGCTTTCATTGGTGGGTCATGTTTGCTACATCAGCCACATTGCCACAATGAACATCTTTGACAGATACATTCTTGACATTGAAGCTCACGTTGTCCTCAGTAATACCCTCACTGAAAGCTTCATGGTGCATTTCAACAGACTTTACTTTGGTAGTGACATTGACTGGAGCAAATGTGAGACCACCATGCCAGGTTTAAGAAGACCAGTCTCTACTCGGCCCATAGGGACAGCACCAATGCCACCAATTTTGCAGATGTCCTGGAGAGGCAGACAAGGTCTTGTCAGTTTGATGAGCTGGTGGTAGAATGCAATCCAGAGCTTTGGGCAGTGTGGTTGCACTGGCATTCCCATCTTTACAAGTGACTTTCCATCCCTTGAATCAAGGCATGTTAGGATGTGGCTCCAGCATGTATGATGTCACTTTTCCAACCAGAAAAGAGCACAAACGTTACTGTGTCAAGGTTGTAGACAATTTTCTTAACGTAGGTGCTGCCTTCCTTAACAATATCCTCATATCTCTTATGGCTTTAGGGTGGCCCAGTGAAATCCATTTTGTTAACACCAATAATTAGTTGTTCCATACCCAGTGTGTAAGCCAGAAGAGCAAGCTCACGGATCTGTCCATTCTTGGAGATACCTGCTTCAAATTCACCAACACCAGCAGCCACAATCAGGACAGCATTGTCAGCCTGAGATGTGCCTGCAATCATCTTTTGGATACAGTTTCTGTGTAGTGTGGCATCAGCGAGTAATACTTGCTGGTCTCAAATTTCCACAGGGAGATATCAATGGCAATACCACATTCTGTTCAACTTTCAGTCTATCCAAGACCCAGGCATACTTGAAGGAGCCCTTTCACATCTCAGCAGCCTCCTTCTCAAAATTTTCAGTAGTTCTTTTGTTGACCTCACCACATTGGTAGATCAGATGGCTGGTATTGTTAGACATCCCTGAGTCTATGTGTCCAATGATGACGATGTTGATATGCTTTACTTTCCCATTTTGTTTTGGTTTAGCAGTGGTTTTCCTGATACCTGTGTTTTGGAGGCAAACACATTGTGAAAACTAATGACATTTTTTAGATATCAAGCTACATATATGCAAGAAAGTGCAAAGGTTTTAGTATTGCTTTTGGTTTGTAAAAGCAAGTGTTAGAAAGCCAATGATATATTTGACCCCTCAATATTAGACAATTTGCATAATTTTATGTTGGGGTTTTTTTGGTTATTTTTTAATTGAGATGATATTTACATAGCATACAAATCCAGAGGTCATGTTTTCAATGAAATGGAGTTCATTAACAAGAGGGTTAACATTAACACAAATTGACCTGTGTTTTAAATTGATAGACTTTATTTTTAGAAAAATTTTAGATTTAAAGAAAATTCAGTAGAGAGTACAGTGATCTTATTTACTATTCTCTTGGTTTTCCCTATTATTAACATCTTCCATTAATGTGGTAAATTTGTTATAAATGATGAACTAGTATAATATTATATATAATTATTAATAAGAATCTATAGCTTACATTAGGATTTACTCCTAGCATTGTACATCTACAGGTTTTGAAAAATGTGTAAGGATATGTACCTATAGAGGAAGAGAGGAAAAAATAAAACAAGATAAAATCAGAGAGGCAAACAAACCATAAGACACTCTTAATCACAGGAAACCAACTAAGAGGAAGCTGGAGGGGAGAGGGTTGGAGAGATGGGGTGACTGGGTGATAAACATTAAGGAGGACAAGTGATGTAATGAGCACTGGGTACTATATAAGACAGGTGAATCACTGACCTCTACCTCTGAAACCAATAATATGTTATATGCTAATGATTGAATTTAAATTAAAAAATAAATTTAGTTTGAAAAGAAGATAAAAAGGATATATATCTAGTATTATAGTATCATCTGGACCAGTTTCACTGCCCTAAGAATCCTCTGTTTTACCTACTCATCCCTCTTCTTCAACACTCATCTCCAGGCAATCACTGATCATTTTACTTTCTCCATAGATTTGCCTTTTCTAGAATGTCATCTATTTGGAATAATACAGTATGTAGCCTTTTCAGATTGGCTTCCTTCACTCACCAATATGCATTCAGGTTTCCTCATATTTTTTTGCAGCTTGATAACTCATTTATTTTATTAATAAATAATATTCCTTGTTTTATCATTTGTTTATCCATTCACATATAAAAGGAAATTTTGGTACTTTGGGACTTATGCTTATGAACTTTGGTAGTTATGAATAAAGATGATGTAACATTTCTGTGCAGGTTTTTATGTAAAATTAAGTTTTCAACTCATTTGGGTAAATACTAAATGAAATTGCTGGCTAATTACCCATTTGATGTGAGCAACTCAATGACATTTAGTACATTCTCAGTGTTGTACAGCCATCACATCTATCTAATTTAAATATTTTCACCACCACCCCCTGAAAAAAATCCTGTACTCAGAAGTCACTCCCTAGTCTCTCCTTCCATGAGCTCCTGGAAACCATCAATCTACTTTCTGTCCCTTTGAATTTACCTCTTCTGTGTATTTCATATACAGAATTCTATAATATGTGGCTTTTATGTCTGGCTCTTTAACCTTGCAGGATGTTTTCAAGGTTCATCCATATATCATTGTGATTTTCCTTTACATGGTTGAAGAATATTCCATTTTAAGTGTATAGTGCAATTTGTTTACCCATTCACCCATTTTTGGACATTAGGTATTTTCTACCTCTTAAGTATTGTGAGTAGTGCTGCTGTTATGAATATGAATGTGCATGACTGTGTTTGAGTATCTGTCTCCTTTTGGGTACACAAACAGGAATGTAGTTGAGGGGTCCCATGATAATTCTATATTTAAGTTTTTGAGGAAACACTAGACTGCTTTCCACAGAGATGCACCATTTGCATTCCCATTAGCACTACACCAGGGTTTCAATTTGTCCACATTCTTTCCAATGCTGTAATTTTCCATTTTCGAAATAGCGTTATAGCAATCCTAGTAGGTATCAAATGGTATCTCGGGATTTCGACTTGCATTTCCCTAAGGACTAATGACATCGTGTATCTTTCATACACGACGTGTATCTTTCATGTGCTCTTTGGGCATTCGTGTTTCTTCTTTAGAGAGATATCTATTCAAGTCCTTTGCCCTTTTAAGTAGGTTGTTTGTCTTTTATTATTGAGTTTTAGGAGTTCTTTTTATGTTTTGAATATTAAGCCTGTGCTGGTTAATTTTATGTGTCAACTTGGCTGGGCTAGTGGATCCTCAGATAGCGGGTAAAATACTATTTCTGGGTGTGGATTGCATTTGATTCAATAGACTGAGTAAAGAGAATCACTCTCACCAAAATAGGTCAGCGTCATTCAAACTGTCAGGACCTGTGTGAAACAAAGAGACAAACAAAGGATCAATTTTCTCACTTTTCTTGAACTGGGGTACCCCTCTTTTATCTCAGACATCAAAACTCTTGGTTTTCAGGCTTTGGGACTCTGGGACTTACACCATCGTCATCCTTGCTTTTCAGGCCTTCATTGACTGAATTATACTGTGGGCTTCCCCAGTTCTCCAGATTGTAGATGACAGACTGGGATTTCTCCATTTCCGTAACAGTGTGAGGCAATTCCAATGCTAAATGCTCATTTATATTATCTATCTATCTATCTATCTATCTATCTATCTATCTATCATCATCCTCATCTCTATCTATCCATCTATCATCTGTCTATCATCTGTGATCTATGTATTCTCTCTCTTCTCTTGGTTCTGTTTCTCTAGAGACCTGTAGCTAATACAAAACCCTTATCAGATATGTGATGTGCAATATTCTTTCCCATTCTGTAGATTGTCTTTTCTCTTTCTTGATAATGCCCTTTGATGCATAAAAGTTTTTAATTTTAATGAAGTCTAGTAGACCTATTCTTTTTTTCTTCTTTTGTTGATTGTGCTTTTGGTGTTATATCTTAAAATCCATTGTCAAATACAAGGTCATGAATATTCCTACCTATGTTTTCTTCTAAGAGTTTTATGTGTTTAACTGTTATTTTTAGATGGTTAATCCATTTTGAGTTTTCTGTTTGTTTTGTTTTTTTGTTTGGTAAGAGTAAAATAGGGTTCCAGCTGCATTTTTTGTATGTGGATATTCAGTTGTCCTACCACCATTTGTTGAAGGGACTATTTTTCCCCCATCAAGTTGTCATAGCACCCTTGTTGAAATCCATTAGCTCTAAATATATGTGCTAATTTTATCAGCTCTATTTATTTAGTCTATATGTCTATCCTTATGCCAGTACCATATAGTTTTTATTACTGTACCTTTATTTGTTGCTGTTGTAAGTTTTATTTATTTATTTGAGAGAGAAAGAGGAAAGAGAGCACATGCTGTGGGGAGGGGCAGAGGGAGAGGGAGAAGCAGGCTCCCTGCTGACAGGGAGCCCAAAGCAGGGCTTGATATCTGGGATCATGACCTGAGCTGAAGGCAGATGCTTAACTAACTGAGCCAGCCACCCAGGTGCCTTACTACTGTACCTTTGTAGTAAGTTTTGAAATTTGAAACTGTGAATCACCTAACTTTCTTCTCTTTCAATATTGTTTTGATAATTCAGGGCCCCTTTAAATTTCATATGAATTTAAGAACTGGCTTTTCCACTTTTGCAAAAAAAAAAAAAAAAAAAAAAAAAAGCAATTAAAAATTTAAAAAAAAAAAAAAAAAAAAAAAAAAAAAGGCCATTAAAATGTTGACAGAAATGGTACCTATCAATAGAATTCTTTGGGTAGTATTGCCATTGTAAATACAATAAGTCTTTCAATCCATGACTGTATGATATCGTTTCATTTATTTAGGTCTTCTTTAATTTCTGTCACCAAGATGTTGCAGTTTTTTAGTCTCTCACTCATTTTTATATCTTCATTTCCAATTCCTTGAACTTCTTTGTATTTCCCATTGTCTTCTGTAGTTTTACTCCAATAATCCAGTTTTTATGCCTATTATTCAGCTGAGTCACAAATTTTCCCCCAGCTTTCCTTCTTATTTAAGAAATTATGTTTTGTTTAGTATCATGCGAAAATAAGAAAAAATATGACTATATTTTTAATATGTAGCCCTCCCAATTTAAGGAAAATTCAGAGGAAAATGGAAAGGGCAATTGCCCATAATTTTAAGTGCAAAAACACTTGAAATAAAGCAAGTGTTTAATAACTATTTCTGAAAAGATAAATGAATAGGTGATTTCATGAGTTTCCAAATCATAATACAATGTTTTTACAGTTAAATTTCTTTTTAGCCTTTCTCGATAAAATTACTTAAGTACTTTTAATTATGGCTGGGGATATGTTTTATTATAGTTTTGTCTCATTTAGAAACATATTTCTTCATGTTTCTACATAATATTCATTATAATGTTTTTGAAGTGCAGCATCATATAGTGATTTTTTTAAGACTCATTCATTCATTCAGGATTATAGAAGTTTAGGGCCTTGGGATTATGCAGAGCAAGACAGAGACATATTAACTATAATAATCTAACATATCACTACATTTCATTTATAAATTTAAGACAATATCCTATCTCAAGATTTTCTTGAAGAAAATTTCAATGAAGATTTTATAAAATACAGTATCTTCCCAGGAAACATTCTCTCCCATCACTGTGCTAAGGGAGGTAATGATAATTACAGCTAGAAAGATTTTTTTTTTTTTTTGATCCAAAGTTGCCTAGTGGTTTGTCTTGGTTTTGAAAATTCTAAGTTACAAATCATCACATATTAAAAGAACTAGTTCCTATCAAAGAGATGTAAGAAATCTTGTTAATATTCTAAATCATTTAGTTGAAATAAATAGAAAAAAAAATAAAAAGCCATTATAAAAGTATCTGGCTGATCTGAGGAATTTGCCAATGAGGAAATAATGCCACATGATAAAGAAAAAAGACTGAAATATTTTTCTGATCCTTTGTGTTTATTTTTATATTTGCTTTCAGAGCAGAAAAAATCCTTAAAAACATAACTAGACAAGTACACAAAGATACATATGCTTTTCATTGATACATTGTTCTCATTAGTAAAAAGTTAAGAACCATATAAATGTATAACAATAATAGGCCAAGCGATTTAAGGAAAGAAATCTGTGCAGGTTAAAAATGACAAGCATCGTTGTTTAGCATGCATTCCTGTTCATAATTTATCACTATGTAAATAAAGAAGTTTACAGGCAATACGCAGAAGTGAAACATTTTTGTAACATATTACATATATAATATACATATTTTTATAAAGGTATAAAGTTACACTATTTTTTCTTATTTTGGGATTGTAGTAATTCAAATTATTATATTTTCTTTTAGGCTATGCTAATTTTCCACTTATCTGTAACAAATATACAGTGTATATTAAAAAGAATGTAATTTACCATTTTTCCCTTCAGAATCCTATGAATAAGGAAATGTTCTTACATTTTGCAATATAATGGACTTTTCACAATTAGATGCATTTAAGAAGCCAAAAGGCATGTTAATAGTACATCAAGGTTAAGAATAAAAAATAAAATACCAAAACATAAACAATTTTATTCAAAGATAAATTAATGGCACAATTTTAGCTAAGAGTACCAGAAGTGCCAATTCCACTCTGAATAATGTCTTGTGATATAAATGGACACAGTCACCTAAAACCTATATAGAATAATTTTGTTTCTTTTTTTTTTATATATATATATATTTTTTTAATTTTATTTTTTATAAACATATAATATATTTTTATCCCCAGGGGTACAGGTCTGTGAATCGCCAGGTTCACACACTTCACAGCACTCACCACAGCATATACCCTCCCCAATGTCCACAACCCCACCCCCCCCACCCCCCTCCCCCCATCCCCCTCCCCCCATTGAACCTCAGGTTGTTTTGTGAGATTAAGAGTCACCCATGGTTTGTATAGAATAATTTTTAAAAAGTGCATTTCTGGGGCGCCTGTGTGGCTCAGTGGGTTAAAGCCTCTGCCTTCGCCCAGGTCATGATCCCAGGGTCCTGGAATGGAGCCCGGCATCGGGATTTCTGCTCAGCAGGGGGCCTGCTTCGTCCTTTCTCTCTGCCTGCCTCTGCCTAGTTGTGATTCTGTCTGTCAAATAAATAAATAAAATCTTTAAAAAAATGCATTTCTGAGGAGTTTCTAACAGGCATTTGATTTTTTCATTCAAATTTTCTGCATATAATTAGCCATAGGGGCAGAAACAACCTTCAAATAATTGTACTTGTAATGGGTTTTTTGAGTAATAACATTGCTACCTGTTCCCTAAAATGAAGGGCCTTCTTTCCAGTCATATGTGTAAGTACCTTATTATGAAGTCCATTATTTTCAGCAAGTGCAAAAGATTTTAGTATCAAAATGGTGAATGTGAAAAGGGCAAACCCTAATAACGTACTCATTCTGGTGATCTTTTGCTGCTGCATTACAAACTGTCCAAATTTAGAGCCTTAGCGATGACCATTTACTAAATATGATTACATGGTTCAGGAATTTACCAGGAACTATTTGTCCAATTCTCTTATTCCACATGACATTGACACTGGTGATTTTGTTTTATCTAGATTGTGGATCAGCTGACCATGCTTTATTTGCAGACCTGGCACCTTGGTGAAGTTGGCCAAATGATGGCACTCGACTAGAACTGGAGACCAACACTTAAGCACAGTGGCATCAGGGAAGTTGGAATTTTTACTCTGGGGTTCACAAAGGCAAGAGGCACTGTTCCAGAGAATAAAGAAGGAGCTACATATACTTTTGGTCAGTTTTGAAAGTCACTTAGCATCATTTCCGTAATTTTTTGGTTGAAGTAATTATAAGGCTTCCCAGATGGAAGAGGAGGGGAGCAGTGTCAAAGAATTTGTAGTCATGTCTAAAAATTGGCATTGGAGCAATGAAAAAAAGATGGGGAGTACAATAGAAGAAGCATTAATGAATAAATAAAAAATTTATCATTGATTGAATGCCAAAATCAAAAATAGGATAAATAACTTGTTATGAAAATCTGTATGATATCTTTATCAGGTAGAAAATACAGGTATGAAAACAACAAAACACAGAGAAGCAAAATATCATTTTGTTTAAAATGTCAGAGATGCTTCTTAAGTTTTTAATATTTTTATTAAGTGCAATAGCCACAATTTATAGATCATGGGCTCTATGTCAGGCACTATATTAAATGCTCTGAATTTATTATCACATTTAATTCATGAAACAATGCAATAGGGATGCTAGATTTTATCTCTGTGTCATAGTTTAGAAAACTGACATATGAAAAGGTTGGATAACACATCAAAGACCGCATAACTTGTTAACAAAAACAATCACACTATATCCCTAAGTTATCACACTCCAAAACACATTGTTTTATCTATACATTTTACCATCTTTAATTGTTTTGAAGGATGACTTTTAAGTAAAGATATCCTCAAGATTTTTTTTTTTTTCTAATATGACTACTAAAGTATCAGAAAATTAGTTTTAATAATGCATGTCCCTGGACTTTTCTGGGACAAAGCTATTCTGAAATTTAATTCAATGACTAAAAGTGAGTTCAGAATTATAGCAAGAAATGTACATTATTTCCCATGCTCATTTATGCTAATGTTTACCAAGGCTTTTGGTAAAGAAGCTATCATTTTAGAAATTTTGAGTCATAGATACTTTGAGATGGAAAGAAGGTAGAGGTAGTCCAAGTCAAATAACCAAGTTGGTTTAGTTGCAAAGTCATGAAAAAGCATTAAAATGATAGACTAATGAGAATAATGAAGTTTTCATTTAAAGAAATATAACTTTTCCCAGCTTTACTTATCAACTTAAATTTCCTAAAATATTTGTAACTTTGAAAGTAGCTGTTAGTTTTTGTCCTTAAGAGAAATTTTAAAAATTCATGAACACCTAACCAACGTGTTCCTAAAGGAGTGTATTTTCTAAGGATTCTGATGATATATTGATCCACTTTTCTTAATATACCCTGAAAACCTTTCGGTTAAAAAGAATTATAAATAAATAAAGTATCAGTCATGAATTACACACTAAGATATGAGGCACATTCAGAAGTAATGTACAACAGGCATGGCAAATCTAGGTGATCCTCCTTAAGAAAAGACAATGCAAGTTGGCTTAAAAGGCAAAATTACAGTTTTGTCATCTGAAGTTGTTGAAAACTCAAATCATTTAAGCAGGACAGAGAGATTTTTCCATAATAAACACAGCATGGCAATGCTTTGTTTTTATAGCTAAATAGAAACCCAAATCTATCAGGGAATAAAACAGGAACTGAAAACTAGTTTAGTGTTTCCATTTTGCACTATCATTTCTGTAAATAATTTATAGCTTCAATATTTATATATCAACACTTATTTGTGTTAAATCCTGGTGGTAGAAGAAATATCGTCTCTAAATTTCTCCTTACACAATTCTAAGCTCTTCCTGGACTCACATTTAGTATTTTCTCCCAAAGTAGAGATCTTAGCCAAACCACATGGGGCCAAAAAATTTCACCTTCAATAAATTCGTTGGGTATTCTGAAATTACTGCTCAATTTGAACCTCAGCTTAGTATAACTTTATAACTATTTGACCGGCCGTGGGAGACTTGCTTCCTTTAAAGGATCATCTAAAAAGTCACTTTCTCCCTGATGCCTTCCTTCATACATCCTCCTTTACTAAAATTATTTCTTTCTTGATATATTTACACTATCATTTAACAGAGCCCTTTGAACTCATTGAGGGAGAGGCAGAGTCACTTTTATTTTGTATCCAGCAAGGTCCCTAGCTCCCATTATAGATCCTCAATAAGTATATACTGGAATAGATAAAGAGAAAGAAAGAAACAGAAAAGAAGGGAGAAAAAGAAAGTATAAACACAAAACGAAGGATGAAAAATAGACTCTCAAATTCTGATGTAAAGGGTTGTTTGAAATTAATATCAGATGTAATTCATGTCATGTGCAAGACTGAACTACTATGTTCTTAGATTGTGAGTACAAGGAGGACAAGCAGCATGTATATCTTGCTCAGTATGTTTCCTCAAATTTCTAGAAGATAACAGATTAAGGATCTTGAGAAATCTTAAAATATGCGGTTGGCAAGCTAGAGACCCAAGAATGTCAATGGTTTAGTTCTGGTTTAAAACTAGCAGGCTTTAGAACCAAGGAGTCCCAAAGCTTTAGTTTAAGTTTGAGTGCAGGAGAACAAACAAACAAACAAACAAAACCCCAAACCCCACAATGTCTCAGCTCAAACAGCCAGGCAAGGTAAGTTCCCTCGTCTTCTCAGGAGGTTCAGGATTTTTGTTCTATCCAACCCTTCAACTGATTGCATGAAGACCATCCAAATTAAGGAGGGACATCTGCTTTACTCAGTCTACCAATTCAAATATTAATCTCTTCTGAAAATATCCTTACAGAAACACTCAGAATAATGTTTTACCCAATATCTGGGCACTTTATCACTCAGTCAAGTTGACTCATAAAGTTGATAATCACGAGTCCATTCCTTGTTAGTTGTCACCCATATGTATCTACTTAAACCACACTTAAGTTCCAAGTAAGTACAATAACAAGGTCACAATTCCAATCATCATGATACAACTATCCTCCGTATAGCTGGAAATGCACTAAAACTCTTCTCCAGAATATAAGGTAAAGTTCATGGATTACATTAACTCTTCTCTTTGATATCTTATAACTTAAATACTATAAATTCAGTATATTTTGTGTTACATGATCAGGGAACAAAAGAAAAGAAAAAAGATACTGACATTGTATGCATACCTATACATGAACATGCACACACAAACATATTCTTAGCAACGTAATGAGGAAATAATCATGACAATTGCAGTCCTCCTTTCTGTAACTAAGCACATAACCATAGCTTGTATGTACAGTTTCATTTGTCTTCCTTTTTTTTTTTAAGATTTTATTTATTTATTTGAGTGAGAGAGAGAGCGCACAAGCAGGGGGGAGGGAAAAGGAGAGAGGGAGAGTAGGTTCCCTGCTTAGCAGAAGACTCTGAAATCATGACCTGAGTGGAAGGCAGATGCTTACCTGACTGAGCCACCCAGGCACCCCTGTAGTTTCTTTCTTCTAATACCCGTTTGGTATTCCTGTTAGCTTCAGCAAGCCCCTCAGTTCATTGTGGTTCTTTACCTGGTGGTATGTTTCAAATCTTAATTTCTGAAGAGTCTGGGCCATTAGTAGTCCTGCCTCCACTGGGTTGTAGGTGTGCATTGACTTTAATTATGGGGTATGGAAATCCTAAGAGACAGTCTAAGAAATCCTGTATTCCAGTCATGTTCTTTCTTACCTCCATTGTGGAGAAGTAGTCCAATTTCCCCTTGGTAATCAGGATCAATTATCCCAGTGAGTACATTAACTCTCTTTTTGCCTATTAATTCAGAGGCATGAGGAAACCAAAGTGATGGGGTGACAGTTTTAACTTCAAGCTCAATGAAGTCATTGTATCTCCTGGTGAAAGCATTGCATGTGGGGAAGATAAATCTGTACCAAGTACATGTCTATTACAACAGGGACAAAATGCTGACTCTTCCATGATGGAAGCTGTCAAGTAATCAGCCTGCCATTTTGTAGGTTGTTGAGCATCCCAGAAAATGATGTCATGCTGGGAACTCAACATGGTCTCTGCTATTGGAAGACTGGGCATTCATCAATGGACATAACCAGGACTGCCTTGGAGAGCAAAAGTCTGTTGCTGAGCTCAAGCATACCCTCCATTCTTACCACCGTGGCTACTTGGTTCATGAGCCCATTGATGATGATAGGAGTGACTGGGGAAAGAGACTGAACGGTGTCCACTGAATAGGTCATCTAGTTCACTTGATTATTAAACTTCTTTTCTGTTGAGGTCACCATTTAGTGAGCATTTAAATAGGATGCAAGTATCTTGATTTTTTTTCTACCCATTCAGAGAGATCCATCCACATCTTCCCAACTTTTCTTATGACTCATTTTTTAATCATTTTCAAGACCCTGACCATTCAGCCAAAGTACTGTCCACAGCCCATGAATTCATAAATAATCATACATTTGGCCATTTCTCTTTCCAAGCAAATTGAACAACCATGTGTACCATTTCAAATTCTGCCCACTGGGAGGATTTCCCTTTACCACTGTCCTCCAGGGATGTCCCAGGAAGGGACTGCTACAGTGTTCTTTCAACAACCCTTCATTACTAACACTGGAGGCTGCTTTCTTGGTTGCCTTTTATGGACAGAAGTGCTGGTTTAAGATTTGGACTAAGTGACAGCAAGTTAGAGAAAGGCCAAAATTTAACAACTGGCTTTGTGGTCTCAAGATATAAGTAAGATCAGGAGCTAGGCCAAATCTGTGATTAACTTCTAGATTAGAGAAATCAATTGCAAATGCAGCAAGAAAATAATATAGAAAATCATCTAGAGCAGCTCATCTCTGTAACTTGGAAGCCAGCTCTTCTAGTTTGCAAGAGGGTTGTTCAGGAGGAAGAAGGAAACAGAAGGTCACTTATTTCTGTTTTTTAAATGATTTTATTTTTTAAATGCATTTAGCTTTTACTGAGTAATCACACACTGAATAGAGCACAAAGTTACCAACATATACCTTATTTTGGTACCAAAAGCCAATTCATTTTCTACACTTAAGGTCTTTCAAATGCAGAGCCTAACAATTAGGCAGAAGAAAGACCTAACTTTTTTACTTTAATCATATTATGTTCCTAATTTGTCATTGAACTGGTTCTCCAAAGAAGGCTGGAAGAAAATCTCAAATGCATCTTGCATTCTAGAATTGGGCTTTAAATTTTCCAGGGCAAGAGCAAAGCAAAACATCTGTGTAGAGTGTGCATGAGTGGGCCTGTATGCTCCTGTGCATATATATGGGTGGAAATCCAGAACTTTGCCAAAGTACCTTTGCATTTTAAAAGCTTATTTTCAGAACAATGAAAAGAGGCAGTTTTCCCCTTGATAAAGAGACAAAGCAGTGGGGCATCAGCAGCCCTTTTCTCAAGGCACATTTCTCCTTGAGGTAAAGTCTAGAAAATAAATGGTGATAACCCTGGGGTATATGCTGATTTGCTCCAGGTTGTAACTTTATTGATGTTTGTCTGCAGGCAAATACCTGAATAGGTGGCAACAGGCACAAAGGGTGACAGGAAAGAACAATGTTCCTCCTGGGGCTCAGAGTCTGCAGACATTTAACTGCTTCAACTTGGATAGAAAGAAATCACACACACAAACAACAACAACAAAAACAAACGAAAGAGAGCCCACAACTCTTTGGTGGAAAAGAACAAAATTTTATTAAGGCATATTTGTTAACCTCAATAGGAAAGAGGACTTCGGCGGTCTCCATATGACCTCAAAGTTTACAGCTGGGTTCTTCTTTTCAGCTTGTCTCTCAGTGCCTACCTGCAAATGCCCACTCACCCTTGCCCTACATTTTCCTTATATGAACCTGGAAATATTTTCAGCGCCAGGAGACAGTCATTAAGATGCTGGTCCACTGTCTTCCTGTTATTGGCCTCACTGAAATAAACTCTTTTCTTGTTTCACCACCACTTATATTATTGTTGGTACTGGATTATAAAACTCCTCAATTCTTGGATTCTTGAAGGAAAGAATCCACTAAAGAGACTCAATAGAGAGTTAAAGCAACAAAGGTTTTATTTAGCAAAGCAAAAGTACACTCCAGGGACAGGAGTGGGATGACCTGAGGGTGGGTAGCAGCCCATTGAGTTCTGAACTCTGTTTTTTTTTTTTTTTTTTTTTTTTTTGTGGGGGCCTATTTGGTCTCCTCCTTCCCATCTTGTCATTATCATACCACCTTCTGCATCTGCCCTGGTGGCCCCCCCTCCAAACTATTGCCCCTGCTCTTGTCTGCCATCTTCCTAAGAGTGTCTAAGTGACACCGGGCAGGGGGGAGGGGGGTGTGCAAAACCATAATGCAAATAATGTTATAATGATATTATAACAAATTTGGGATTATGAATGCACAAGGCTTTCCTTAAGTGTGCATACTCCAAAGTTGGGACCATCTCTGTGGCCTGTATCTTCTGCTCAACACACTGTGCTAAACCAGAAAAGGGGCTGGATTAAGGGAGATTGGGTGGTCCTTATCATGGAACCATCTGCTATCCTCTTTTTTAACCCTCCTGCTCTTGTCTATGTAACTGCCAACTCTAGCAGTTTATCTGCCTTTGGATTTTGTCAGAGGGGAGAGTGGCAGAACCCAGTCTGTTCGGGATTCCCCAGAGCCAGGTGCTCTTGGACCCCTGTGCCTGGGCTACAAACATGATTGGGTATTCTGAGCCAGAAAATGTTTTGTTGTGGGGACTTTCCTGCACATAGGAAAATGTTTAGAGCATCCCTAGGCCCTGCTTATTATATAACAGTAACGGCTCTCCTCTACCCTCCCACCCCCAGTCTCAATGAACATAAACTTCTGTAGATATCCAAAGTATCCAGGGGTTCAAAATCATTCTCACCCTCAGCAGCTACTGAAGTGTTTTTAAGAGAAGAAACACAAAGTATTGAACCCAAGAGAATCCTAAGGACAGTCTCCATCCTCGAATAAATGAAATAGATTTTGTATTACATTTGTATTACAATGTAAAGTATGGAGGATGGGAAGCAAAAGATAGCAGTGTAGGTGAGGATGAAGTTAATATTAGTAATGCATTCATTCATGTATTGTATCAGTATTTATTGGATGTTAGCTAGATGCGAAGCCTGTGCAAGGACCTGGAGAGTTCAGTCTGATGGGACAGATACTAAATCATGAGAGGATCATAAAACCGCATATGCAGGGAGTTGAGGGAGCGAACCCATTTGAATAAGAGGCATCTTTCTAGTTTTTCCTCTCTACAAAATCTCTTAAAATATTTTCTCCTCGGCAAACTTTTTTTCTAGTAGCCCTTTACACTCTGGGTTCCTCACACCACCCCTTTGAGTACTTTCTTGGCCTAATGTGGAGCTTAAAAACGTTAGCGTTTTTGTTCCTTGGCGTTAGCAGCAGACGGCCTCCTGTGGTGGCAGTTTGAGCCTCTGGGAACGCGCACTCTCTCTCAGAGAGCAGCAGCAGAGGATCAACTGGCTTTTAAACAGAATCATATTTGCAAGTGGCCAGCAGGTTGGAATGTGATAACAGCCAGCAGACACTTCACATGGGTTTTCTCAGCCAAATCTGGGAAGCTTCTGTCAGGCGCCATTGTGAAGTGAACAATCAAAGCCAGTCTTGAGGGAGGGTCCTTTCTCGCTGCCACGGGGCCTGTTTCCTAGCCTCGCTGAAAGAAGAGCGGAAAGCCATATGGATTAGAAGAGAAAGAGGAGTTTGATTTTTAAGACAGATTGCAAATTTTGCAGGCATTTCTCAAAAATAGATGCATTTTGACTATTCTGCCCCAGTCTGTGTTTTTTACCTAATCTCTTTCTTTCAGTGTGGGTAGCATCTTGACTCCGTTGTTTTTTGTGGAATCCTTTGTCTCTTTTCTTTTCAGAACGTAGCTAGGGTAGGGAGATTGTGTCTCTATTAAATTCTCCCTATCAATTTGCTGCTTATGGAATGAATTCTAGTACTTCCAGATATAAAAATGATATTAGGATAATATCGACTGTTTTTAGTCATGTTTTCCTGAATTTCAAATGGGAGTGAGTTCTTCTGTTTAGAACATCATAGTGTTCAATTAAATAAGATAAATAAATGTTAAGCATGGTAAATTGAAGATTTACAAGACAAATAAATTATTTGTGTAAATTAAAATAAGTTTCTGTTGTTTGGAGCCAGACTGTCACCAAGATGATTTGGCAAAAACTGTATGGTTTCAAGGATGGTGAGATAGCCTTGTAAGAAGAAAGCTAAACCAGGAATGTCAGAGTCAGCAGGAACCGCTATTCAAAATAAATAAATAAATAAATAAAAATAAATGCACCCTAATGAAGTAATTTACAGTTGTTATTCTCAAAGAAGAGCTTCTTAAAACTGGTCCAGAACCTGCTATAATTATTGAAAAAAAAACATAGAAGGTGAAGAAATATGTTCACTGCTGATGTATAAAGTAGAATTTAGAAATTTTGCACCTCTTTTTTTTAAATGATGTTACTAGTTTTGCTTCTAATAAATAAACCTTATTTTAGTGGAAATAAAATAGCATAAATGTAATTTACTTTTCTGACATTTATGTGTTTGTTTTCTTTCCCCATTTAACTTTACGGGAACTATAAAACCAAATTAGTTAGAAAACCACTCCTGTGTTTAAAAATGTTGTTTGTGTAATTGGTGTATATTTTACTGATATGAGATCACCATTAGTAATAATATTAGTAGATGTAGACTGACATTCATATTTAGATGGTATCCCATTAACAATGTCTAATCAGATATTAATGGTATTGGTAATGGAATACATTTTATAAAACTGTGCTTATACTTTTCAGAAGTATCCTTGAGAGTATTATTAGAGCTTCCTTGAAAAACATGTCTAAAGGAGACAAGAAGTGACCAGAACTTCTTAAAAGAAGTCTCAATTTTTATTAAAGTGTTTCAAACTAGGGTGCCTGGGTGGCTCAGTAGGTTAATCATCTGCCTTTGGCTCAGGTCATGATCCTGGGATGGAGCTGCACATCGGGGTACCTGCTTGGTGGGGAGCTTGCTTCTCTCTTTCCCTCTGTGGCTCTCTCTGCTTATGTTTGTTCAATCTCTCTCTATCTCTCTGTCAAATAAATAAATAAAATATTAAAAAAAACTCTATCAAACAAATGCTTAATATTTTTGTTTTAGTATTATCTGATTGGTTTTATTACATTTAAATATGAAATATACATATTTTTTAAAATAGCAATATATTATGTTATCATTTTTCAAAATACTTTGAATAATTACTGCATCATGTCCTGGGGATGATGAAGTACCTTTGTGACAGTTGTTTTCAAAGAGGCAGAAAATTAGTATCTGAGAGATAGCTATCTCACTCTATATATGAGTCTGAGCCCCAACAAGATCCAAGAGTTTTAGAACAATGCAACAGTGGTAGACTGACCAGGGAGTGATAGCAACATATATGGATATTTTATAAAATTTTTAAAAAATAATATGTTTTCTACATAAAGGACCTTATATATTACAGACCAAAGAAAGAAACTTTGGAACACAAATAACTTGTAGAAGAAAATTACTCTTTAGATTATTTAAACAGATCATCCAACCTAAATTAATCTAATCTATTCTTCAAAAAGTATTTGTTGAATGCCTACACTTATCCAATTTTTAAACACACATATCCAATTTTTACATTTTAAATATGCAAATCAAAACAACATAGCTTACCAAGAAGGTTGAAATCTTTCCTGACCTCCTGCTATTATTGAATGATTAGGTTGGTCTACTTTTTTCTGTAGAATGGGCCTAGTGAAAGTTGTATACATGTAGTACAGACCCACACACCCACGCACACACACACACACACACACACACAAAACAAAGGAGGCAGAATTATATTTGTTTAACAGAAAACCGTCTCATAGGTCATTTTGGTTGTGGAAGATCGGCTCTCAACGTACAACTGTAATGAAATAGAGCAGACAAAGCAAGACCTAAATTGCTCTATAAAATACAGTGGGAAAAGATAAGAGATTTTAATGAAGAGAAACATGAACACAGAAGGGAGGGCTTTAGGATGAATTTTGAGTAATAGAGGACCATCATAGGGGGAGGTAAATAGAGGTTAGGTAGAAAATTTGCCCATTTTTCATCAGTTATTGGGTCTATATTATGTGCTAGGCACAATTATCAGCACTGAGAAAGCAGAATTGAACAAAACATAATGTTTCTTATAAGGTAATTCTCAATGTTGGTCATAAGGGTCTCCTCTGAAAATAGATGTCTAAGGAATGTCTCATCAGAAAACTCACCCACTTAGAATTGCCTTATTATCTCTCTTTTATGCAGAATCTCTGTTGCTTTTAGTCTTCAGGCAAATTTAACCCTACTGTTGGTATGAGTAGTATTTTGGGGAGAAAAATTAAGAAAGTGCAGAAAACTATAGCATGATATTTCACAAAGAAGTAAGAAAGGAAGAGGCAGACAGGCCAAGTAGAATGTGATCGAGGATTTACTATAAATAGGAAATGTTAACAAAGTTGATCATAAGAATATAAACCCTGAATAGTCACAGAAACATTGGGGAAAGTAGTGGAATTCTGTCAGCCAATAAACAGAATCTGAGTAATTAAAAAAAAAAAAAAAAAAAGAGTAGGGTAACTTCAGATGATATCTGGGTTCATATACCTAAGAGGGTCACAATTAAGATAAAATAATAAAATGTGTTTAAACAACATAGTTTAATGCCTGACTTTGTAGATCATCAAAAAAGCAGTGTCTCTTCCATGTGAGTGTTAAGTAACTAATAATGGGCCACAGTAATGATGAAAACCCAGAAGTAATAGTTCTCATGTGTCAAAGTGAATCAATTTGATTATTTACCTATAATTCTGCCACAATGGTGCAGGTTTGACCTAAGTGTTTACAAGAGGATTAGGGAATAAAAAGAAAAGGAAAGCTTATATGAGATTTTTGGAGAAAAGGTCATCAGTTACATTTCTATTAAATATTTTTCAGAATATTGGGTTTTCAGTCTATTGTCTTGTAATTCTGGGGCTTAAGACCAAGCAAAATTAAAGCTCTCATAATCTTCTCACACAGACTTTTACATCTAATTGTGCAACATGATTCAAAAGCTGAGAACAATGATAATTCTAGAACTGGCAAATGGCAAGTTCTTAAATATTTTCAAAGTAGTTTCACTTGGTGATCAAATCTTGAATGAAGGCATCCCTCATTTTAACATTAAACAGTATATAGAATTTTCTGTGGAAATTATGACAGGGAATTTGTTCTAAGAAAGTTATCAATGTTAATGTATAAATTTACACACGCACACACACGATGCATAACAAACTTATGTATAAAAATCAGAAAACAGATATACTCAATGGGTGGGAAATTCATATATAACATTTGTTCTGTGATTTTGAATTTAGGATTTTGCCAGCCAAACAAAACAAAACAAAACAAAACAAAACAAAAGAACCTAAAATTAGAATAAAGCAGGTTGTGAAACCTAAAAGGAGATACTTTATTTCTAAGGGTGGTTGTCTGTATGTTCTTGAGAGAGAGTAAAAGAAAAGATGTAAGCAGAGTATAAATCCAGAGCAATATTCACCAAGGTTGAAGCATGGTCTTTTCTAAGATTATATGGATATCATTTCATAGAAAAAGAAATTATGTTCACGATTTCCAACCAGGTCATTGTAAAAGAATCAAAATCAAAATAATAAAATCTGAAGATATGATTCTTTTAATATGTTTTTATACATTTTGATTAAAATGCTTTGTTTAGGACATATCATCAAATATTTTTAATAGGCAAAGGAAAAATAATGTTCAAATTTCTCCTAATTGCTGGTGTTTGGGGACTAAAACTAGCCTACATACAAAAAAATCTTGGATTTTATTTTCTTTCCAAGATCTTTTTTTTTTAATCTTTTTTTTTTTAAATTTTATTTTTTATAAACATATAATATATTTTTATCCCCAGGGGTACAGGTCTGTGAATCGCCAGGTTTACCCACTTCACAGCACTCACCATAGCACATACCCTCCCCAATGTCCATAACCCCACCCCCACTCTCCCAACACCCCTCTCCCCCATCAACCCTCAGTTTGTTTCTTTCCAAGATCTTTTAAAGTGCTTTATGTATGTGGGGATTTTTAAGTACATTTAGATATTTAAAAATTAAAATAAACTCCAGGAATGATTAGATCTTCAAGTAGCCACAAGAAAACTGTTCTGTGTACTATCAGACTTAAGAGCATTCTAGGCCTGATAATTTCTCCCAATTTTTTTTTATTTTTTTTAAAGATTTTATTTATTTATTTGACAGACAGAGATCACAAGTAGGCAGAGAGGCAGGCTGAGAGAGAGGAGGAAGCAGGCTCCCTGCAGAGCAGAGAACCCAATGTGGGACTGGATCCCAGGACCCTGGGATCATGACCTGAGCCGAAGGCAGAGGCTTTAACCCACTGAGCCACCCAGGCGCCCCTCTCCCAAACGTTTTTAAGGAATAATACTGCACACCACTAAAATTTTTACCATTTAATTATATATTATCTTAAATGGTGAATTAACATCAGAATGTACGAGCTAAGATTTACTTTAAATATGAGGTATATTTCAGACCAGGTATATTTCAGATCTGGGGGCACTATTCACACTGTCATCTCTGATATTGCCCCTGCCAGAATTGGACAGATGCTATGCAAGGGAATGCATAACTTTAGCATAATGAGGTCTTAAATATAAATATGGTAATTGATGGATAACAAAGATGGTCCCCAAATGCGGGAAGCAGCTGAGTATTTGATAAGAACTACGCTAAGACCTCAATATACATCACGTATCAGATCCTCTTAACATTTAATCAACAGAAAACTATCAAGTGCATGATAAACGTTTGATGTATATTCATTAAAAAATGAATCCCTATGTTTGGAGTAGGAAAGTAAGATGTGGATGCTTAAGTAACTGACCCAAGAGATTCCAAACTCCATCTTTCTGATTCCAAATCCAGATCCTGCAACCACCAAGAATTTTAGTCAGCAGAGTTCCTACTTCAAATCCCAGATAATCTATGGATTGCAAGCTTGCCTTTTCTTTCAGGTCTGACTATCCCTGACTTACAGATAGGTGATGCTCACACCCTGACCAATCCAGCTAAGCCTTCATCGGGTATCATTTCATAGATTGTATCAGTGACTTCAGAATAATTGGGCAAAGTCACTTTGGGCTAGGCACTGACTAGTCGAAGAGTAGAACCTATTGACTCACATAGTGCTAAGAATATTATGAGGCAGGTAATATCGATTGCTTTTTTTGCATGTAAGGAAACTGGACTTTAGATACTTAAGCTAATAGCTGAAGTCCCATCTAGGCAAGATGGGAGGCTAGAGGAAGACTGACCATGGTAGTGGGTATCTGTCTCCTCCCTTAGAGTAGGGTCAAGCCCATAATCTGGTCCATGAGAGAAGGTGCCAGACTGAGGTGGGATCTGGGGTGGGGGACAGAGGGTGCACAGGCTGAAACAGAGGAAAGAGACCCATTGTCCCTCCAGGCTCAGTTCAGATTTGGACCCAGTTAGTAGAGGCACCACGCCCACAAACCCTCCAGGTTCAGTCCCCACAGGCCCATGACCTGGGTGGAAGTCAGCTGTCACAGGTATAGCTTGTGAGTTTTGATATGGTGGAGCTTCTCATGTAGATTCAGGAAGGAGGGCCTTGGGGCAGAGTTCAGGTGCTTGCAATTCTAACTGAACCCTGTACACTATAGGTGGGTAGCCCTGGGATATCCATCATATAACCCTTCCCCTGAGGGACAAGTTCCTTCAGGAAATCCTTGGACAAGGCGCTCTCTCAAAGGAGTAGATTTCCCAGAGAAAGATTCCAAAACTCTACACTTCAGACTTGGTGGAGAATTTCTTCTCTTTCAGGGGCTCGGGGACTGTCCACTTGACCTGAAGCTTGCCTGTGTCCTGTGGACTAGTGGCCTTTTTGGTGAGAAGGAAGTCACTGACCTTGGCCACATTGTCCTTGGATGCCAGTACGTTGCAGCAGCCAGGTCCCAGTGCACAAAGTACTTGTCCTCCAGGTATTTCATGGCCTTTCAGACTTCTAGTGAGAACTTGAAGAGACAGTCTGCGAGGTAGGTCATCCACCGGGCTCCTTTGGCCCTGTGCTCAGTGATGATGTAGTTCTGCCTTTCTCCTCCAGGATCACACTTGGAAGCTGGGCCTCCTTGCAATTGGCCGAACTGTGTCATGACCAAGGATTCAGGCAGGAAGGCCTGGGCAATGGCATCATTTTTCACTCACTGAACAGCGACCTTGTTCCCTTGATAACCGCCCAGCATTGGTCTCCAATCCCCTTTCCAGTTGTCTGTAGCAGCTTCAGGCATTTGGTCAGTGTCCAGCTGCAGTGGAAGAACTCCTCCAGGGCCATCACTGTGTCCTCCATGAACTTTGTCTTCATGAGCTGAGTGCAGAGTCCACCTGCATGTGAGGTGTGGTCTCCAACAGCTGCACCAGCTCCTCGACCTGCACCTCTCGTCAGTGCTGAGTGTGCATACATGATGCAGTGATGCTTACCTTGCCATCACATGTCACATGGTGTGCGGCCCATCTGGGTTAGGCAGGGCTCTCCCGTGCTGGGACCAGACCTGTCTCTGGCAGGCACAGAGTTGCCTCTAACCATTGGTGCCAGCAGAGGCTCTAGGTGGTGCTGCAGCTCTGCTGGGGGCTCCCTCTTCCCCTGTTGTCTGGGGCTCAGCCATCAACCACCACCAGGGAGGGGGAGCAGAATTGAGTTCATTATAGCTCTAGAGTCCTTCCTGGTTAATCTAGCCTGTGCCAAGGCCTGGCTGGGACTGCTCTCCTCCTGGCCCCAGCTTTCATGGGTCGGTCATATGGTGTGCAGCGGGGCGTAGAGCTGGTCATACCTCTGTGTCTGTGATGCCCAGGGCAAAGAGAAAGTCTGCTGGAATAGCTTTCGGAAGGGTGGGGAGAACTTCCAAAACGTGATTTCAAAACACAATTACATATGACATTCTATTTACATACTTTTTCCTATTAGTCAAGTTTCAGCTGTGAAAATGTACATTTGAAGATGTATTTTATATATAACAAATAATACCTATGATATATAACAACACATAAAATTGAATTGAAATATTTCAAAATAAAATATGAGGAAATGTAGTTTGTCATTAATATTTGGAAAGATTACTGTATGAATTTTGTACCTAGTGTTTAAATGTCTTGAAAATGTAGTTTATACATGCTAATACAGGTGTAATTCACCTTTAGGCAGGGAATTTGAGATATAATCTAATTCTTATCATGGAATTATTAAAATGTCTTTTATTAAAAATGGTCATTTTTAAAAGATACATTAAACTTTCATATTCCCCAAAATTGTTTAAAAGTTATGAATGGAATAATAGGGATAATAGGGCTTCATTAAGTTATTCAGTAAAATTTTACTGAACAGTTACTACATGCCAAGCCTAATGCTTGGTTAGGAGAATAAAAAAATGTACAAGAGATAATTCTTGTTTTCAGCAAGGCAATAGTAAATCCAAGAAGGCATATGGGTTCCCCCCCAAATTTCATTCACATACGATGAGTATTAGGGTTATAAACAAGATATTAAAATAGTTCAAAGAAGAGGCCTGGGAATCAGGAAGTTATTTTGTTCCAGTTTTATTGGGGTAACATTGTATTAATTTAAGGTTGCCATTGTGATGTTTGATATATGTAATCACTTCACACAGCCACCTTTGATGTGTGCTGAGAACATTTACAATGTACTCTCAGCGGTATAAACTGAAGGTTCGAACCCTTTGACCAAGTTATTTTAAGTGGCCAATTTAGGCTTTGTTATATATTCTTTTTTTGTATGGAGATTTAGAATATATTTTATATCTAATTTGTACTTGGGCACATTCAGAATGATTTCTTTACATACCAACCCCCCCAACCCCCACACCCCCAGAATTTTACCAAAAAGAAAGGTAACATCTTGCATAAACCAAGCCCGGAGTGGTAAGGTAGCCCTCCTCTTACAGCTCACCCAAAGGCAAAGAAGTGAAAGGTGATGGACTGGGATAAAAATTACAGATAGGATATTGTCAGAAGAATTTCTCATTCATTTCTATAGCTGCAAACACTCATTTTTTTCCCCCCAAGTCCTTTTTATCTGCCATTTAGCAAGAATCCAATTACTGAGCATGAGCTTACTGCCTCATAAATAACATCCTCTTAGCTTTCCAATCACACCATTCCAATTCTGTATTTTGTCAGCAAAAGTCCTGTTTTTAAAAATAATACTTCGGCCATCTGCTTACCCATATGTGCTACACATCACTGAATGTTAGATTCTCTGCAAATTTTATAGACGGTACCACAAACTTTGAATGTGTTTTCTCTCATAATTAGCATTTTACAACCACATTAAATTGATCACAGGTAAACTGTTTCATTTTGGTGTGTTATTTTGATTGTAATCAGACTACTTGCTGGAAAGTGATTTTGTAGCCAATATACTTTACTTATAAAGAGTTTTCTTTCCTCTTTTATAGCAAATACGTTATTTTAAAGGTCACACTTGTCAGACCCATAAACTAAATCCCAGACTTGCAATGTAAGGTATCCCTCGAAGGATCCATCAGTGTTTACACTGGGGTGAAAAATGTTATCTTAGCAGCTTCATCAATTTCAATGACTGATGGTGTCATTTGCAATCTCTACAATTGGCTCCTCCCAAATGAAGGAGAAAAAGGGAAAACAACTTGGTCAGGGATTTGGTTTTCCTATTCTCCTAAGCTTTATATATATATACATATATATATATATATATATATATATATATATATATATATATATATATATAAAACCACTTCCTTTTCCTAAAAAAAAAAACAAAAAACATACACACACACACACAAGATAAACTACAAATAGACATATAGTGATGTATAGTGAGATCTGAAGCTACCATAGTTGTTCATATGAAAAACTTTCCTACTTATGGGTGAATTAGGGAAATTTTTTTTTTTTAATTTATTTATTTGACAGAGAGAGAGAGCACAAGCAGGGGGAGCAGGAGAGGGAGAAGCAGGATCTCCACTGAGCAGGGAGCCCAATGCGGGGCCTGATCCCAGGATCCTGGGATCATGACCCGAGCTGAAGGCAGACACTCAACTGACTGAGCCACCCAGGTGCCCCGAATTAGGGAAATTTTTAAATCCCTTGGAAGCCTACCAAACATAGGCTTTGGTGTTTTTGTAACACAACCATGAGGTATAAAACCTTTCAAGTCCTGTTTTTTTTTTTTTTAATACCCCATATTTCCATGGTGAAAATGTAAGTTGAGCAATTCCACATGAAATGTGCAACACAATAGTTGCAGTTCACAGTTTTTAATGCAAAGCTTGTTTTTGCTCTCATTCAGTTATAATGAGTCAATTCCTCTTTGTTTTATGTTTGACCCATGAGCATATGAGTGTCACCTTCTGGGTTACCAATTTGCAAGATTGCTTTCCTTCTCTCCAAAGCTTTGTTTCTTTCTTGTTTTCTTTTTTCCTGGAGATTTATTTAAATTTTGTCTTTACAAAATTGAGAACTGTGCAATGTGGTTATTTCTTACTGGATTTCTCACCTGAAGCTACCTGGGACAGAATATTCTGCTTCCTTACCTAGTGCAGATGGGTAGGAAAAAAATCAGATGTCCTAGGTTTTATTACCAGCCTTCATGGTACAACTTGACTTTGGCGTGAAGTACCCAGGTTTTCTGCTTTTACTTTAAAGTCATCCTCTGTGAATTCCTTGTCATCATTCCTCGTCGTTGATTAAATTCAAATGGTATCTTCCTACTCCTCTCCCTATGATTTATCTTGATCTCAGTTGCTTTTACTGGGATGGTTGTTTACAGTTTTTGCAGTTCTGTGTTTTCTTTTGAAAACAAGGACTGAACAAATGAGTAAAGCTGACCTTGAGAGTAATTTATTATAAGATTATAATTTACTCATTTTTGACATCTTTTCACAAGTAAATTAATAAAAGGTTCTTATTACATATAAACTCTCTCAAATACAAATTTAAGAGGAGAGTCTAATGGAAAGGTTTATATAACTTAACTTTAGTTATATTAGCTGCTAAGAATTCTTAAGAGATTCAGTCAAGCTAGATTGAAATAAAATTAAGGACTCATATCCTGAATGTATTCTGGTGGACATATAAGGACACTGAGGACAACTATTACAATGAGATTTTTCTAAATTCATGCATCTAGCTAATGACCATGAAAGGACTCTAATTCAGGACTTTTGACTTCCTTTTGTCATTCTTTTCACTAATGCTAATTTAAATTTTGTTTGCTTAAATTTAATCACATGAGTGCTGTACTATACACTTTGTAAAAATTATCTAATTTTGAAAACAAAATAGAAGCTGTGAAGCAGCAACTATTATCATCTTATTTTGCAGATAGGAAATTGAGCTTGTAAAGGTTAATATTTGCCTTTCCTGAATTCATATCACAAAAGAGTAATATGAACATCATTTGTATCCACTGCTAGACTATCTAAAAGTGTGTGTGTGTGTGTGTGTGTGTGTGTGTGTGTGTGTGTGTGTTAACGGCTATATTTACAGTCTGTCCTATTACATGCCCAAAGGCTCTTAAGAACCACATAATTAAAAAGTCAGTTTGTGGTGATGAGGTTTAGGCTTACAAAAGAGTCTTAAGGAAGTCTGGGTTTATTCTAATTAAGTGAACTACCAGGGTGCTAAATGAAATTCTGTGCTTGGCAAACTCTCTTTGCTTTTGCATGGAGTTATATTTTTGGATGAAATATGCTGAGGATGAATGTTAAAAGCCCTTGTGACACCTAGACCCTCTCCAGAATTATTTTCTGAAAATATTCTGCAGTTTGGCAGCTGCTTTGCAACCTGGGAGTGCATTTTAATTGGTATCACATAACTTTATGACTGAGGGATTTATTCCTCTCTCCACAAATTCCCGCCCCTCTTTTAGCCTATTAGTTGAAATGTTTGAGTTAATATTACAGGCATTTCCCCTTATAAACTCTTTGGGGCCATAGTGCAATGTGATGTCCAGTTTTCCTCCAGGAAAAAAAAAAAAAAAAAAAGTGAAAATCAGGCTCTGCCAAAAAAAGGAAATTTTTGATTTTTAAATTTCATTTTCCCCTTTCATCATTTTGTTTTGATCTTTGCTTACTGTTATTTGCCCAGTGTAACTCAATAAAGTTGAGAGAGAATTTACTTTGCTATCTTGTCAATATTAGCATATCAATACAATTTTCACAGAAGAAATATCTTTTGTATATTACCATCCACTGGATTTGTCTCAATACCTCAATTTGAAGCTTTCCACTAATTCTGAGTAAGCAGTTCTGCTTTTTCCGTGAAAGAATAGCTCCCATCATCAATGACATACCTGTATATTTTAAGAGGCTAAGCTCTCTGCTCTTGCTTCCTGGATTTATCTTTAATAAAACGCACAATGTGGAGTAGAAGTATAGTGACTAAGAACCTGACCTGGGCTTTCAAGTAAGATGTATCTAAACTTGAATTTCAATTCGGCCCTTTTGGCTTGATGTCTTAGGACAAATTGTCCTCTTTACTGTATCTCCTTCATCAATAAGTTGAGGATGAGAATGTTAAGAATGAATTAAGAAATATAAGTAAAAAAGCTTAACACAGTGCCTGTCAGACTCTTATCAAGCACTAAATTAAGAGAAGCTAACTTTGCAAGAAAAAAATAATAAAAGAGTTATTAATATTGTAAGCCATGAACAGACAAGAAATGAAGTTTAGAGGAATTGTCTTACTTAGAAAGAACTGAGAAGAGAATCATAGGCTTGTGTTATCTTGGATCTCGCATTAGGGTAGCAAATAAAGAAACTTGCAGGTGAAGAAGAAAAATTTTAAAAACAACTACAGTTAATTAGTTTCAGATAGATAACAATGTTATTTTAAATCTTTACAGAGCATTAAATTGTTTTGAGAATGCAAAATAATAAAGCACTGTGTTGAATTCATCTCACTTTATGAACAATTTGAATGCATTTTATTGTATCTTTGATACCCAAGAAAATTTGAAGACAAAAACAAAACCAAAGTAGAGTGCTTCTTTTTGAGGACTATTATAATAGCCAGGGCAGAAGTAAATAAAGTAAAACATGATTAATAGAAATGCTCTAGGCTTCTGGTGTTTTAGTTTAACTGTAGAACATCATGGTTCTTAAATTCAGATTTAAGTATAAAACTATGTTTCCCTCTGTGATATTATTTCTGATACTCTCACCTATTGTATTGATTGGATGAATCTAATTATTTGATAGAGTATGCCAGTTCTAAATATTACACAATATTTTGGAGAATGATAGAAGCTGAATTAAAGGTAATCTAGGAAAATGGACCCTCGGACATTCTTTGAATATTATATTCCATTTCTTTCCAACAAATATCCAATAAAAGGTAAACTGTATGAAACAGAAAATATTATACTAACTGAAATATCCTGGCATTCAAAGTTTCTATCTCACTGATTTTGATGTACTAATTGAATTATTTTAAAATTATATCTGTATAATTTATAGGGTTTTATATGCAATTATATGTATGTGTATATATCTATGTAGGCATTTAATGTATATACATATGTATATATACACAGAGAAATATAAAGCAATATATAATGTTTTATGTAATACATATAATATATAATATGTATATATAATATAATACAAATAAATTGACCAAAACTGTACATTGCATTATAGTAACTGGGAAGAACATAGAAATTTTAATACACAGACTAATTTTAAAATTTCTTTTTTTTAATTTTATTTTTTATAAACATATAATATATTTTTATCCCCAAGGGTACATGTTTGTGAATCGCCAGGTTTACACACTTCACAGCACTCACCATAGCACATACCCTCCCCAATGTCCATAACCCCACCCCCCCCAATCCCCCTCCCCCCATCAACCAATTCTAAAATTTCTAATACATAAATTTAAAAAACTTTAAAATTAAAAAAAATAAAAATCTATGTTTTAATATTATGGCAAAAGACACTAAAAAAGCTTTTCAGTTTTATTTGCATTTCTTACTGGTTCCTATCATCAGGATGTAAATCAGAATATATTGGTTACCTTTTATGTGTCAACAAAATATGAAGTCAAGAAATAAGATATGGTTTCTACCATTTAGATGTTTACCATCTGGATTGGACAGATACACATATGCAAGCATAAGCTTCTCCCTAGTAAAGAGAAAATGATGACAGTGAAGTTAAGCACATGAATTGTATGGGTTGCAGAGGATCTGGATAAAACCACATTACAAAAGATAGGATTAATAAAAGAAGGCTACAGAAGAAGGAAATAATTGAGTTGGAAAAGGTCTATCAGTATTTGATGGAAGAAAGAGAAAGAAAGTGGTTTAGGAGAGAAGAATGAGAACAAAGTTAAAAAAAAACTCATGTTAGGAGATTAAGACTACACTTACCTTGATGAATATTTTGTAATGTGTGGAATTACTGAATCACTATATTGTAAACCCGAAACTAATATTACACTGTATGATAACTATACTGGAATTAAACAAACAAAACAGGAACAGAAGAAACATTTAGAATAGACCCAGACTCAACTTGTATCTTAAATTGAGCCCAGCCAAGGCTAGCCTGAATTAGCCAATCTCCAGATGCATGAGTAATGGTAAATTACTATTTTCACACGCACACACTCACACACACTCAGTCATGTTAGAGGAAGAAACGGCCAAGGCCTACTTTTGGAAGAGCTAGAAACTGTTCCTAGTTGCCCAGTTAGAAACACTATATGAGTGAGGTGTAATGAAAACCATAGAGTGAATATATAAAGGAGGGAACCACAAGAAGAGACCATGTCTCTTGCAAATGTTGCAAAATACCACCAACATCCTTGCCATACGCCAGGTGTTTAATGGTGCAGATCTTGAGTCCTACTCAAGTATTGACGCATTTCCTAACAGTTAAGTCCTGTGACCTTCCCTGTTAATACCGACCCAGGTATTCTTTTCTGTCCTAAAAAATGAGATCTTTATTATGAAATATCCCAAAGGCCAGTCTAAAAATTTATCTTTAAGTTGTAGAAAACATGCAGTCATTTTTTTGATATGTATTTAACTATACATTTGGAATTGAGATAAATAAATCTTAAATTATATTGATAGACATAGGAGTTCAAATCAAAGGAAACTGTGATACTATATCTTATGCTCACTGTATCTCAAAAATTAGGAAGACTTTTGCACAATGCTTTATAAGATAAATATTAATAAGTTAACATGTGCCCAAAAGGCTATGACGGTCATAGTCTCCAACATTTATATAACTAATTTTATATAACTAATTTTCAGGAATTCTTGAATCAGTTACTGCTGTTATTGCATGGTTACAAATACTAAGATGGCTGGAAGATCTATTGTACTGACAAATGAAAGCACATACTTTTGTGGGTATAAGTCATATCTAGCTTATAATATAGGAATCCATAAGATATATTTAACTTATGGATTCCTATATTTTATATATATATATATGCTACTCTGTTAAAAATTATTAGTGGGAGATTGAGACATAAATGCACTAAATTAATCATGAAAAATTCACCTAAGAACAATCTCATATCCTAAAGACAAACCTTTGATGTCCTAAATTATCTTTCCCAGCAGTGATCACATTCTCTTCAGATTTTGCATTCCACAATAAAATCAAAGCATCAAATTCATGTTGATATATACATTTAAGATATTAGTTAATATACACAAGGACAATTATGTATGTGTTAGATATTAGATTTTTTTTCCCTCTGAATCAGTTGTATCTTTTACTTGCTCTCTATATTTTCCAAAGTTTGTCTCTTCACACTTCATTATAGATATTATCTCATGACCTTTCTTTTCAATCAGTAAGTTTATCTTTAGCTAGGTCATATAGGTTTTTAAAATAATCCCTCTATTTCATCCATTTATTTATCTTACATTTCAGGTCTAAATTTTTTTTTTTTTTAAGATTTCAGTTCTTGGCTAAATCCTTAACTATTTTTTTCCTTTTATATCCTTAATAAAGATACCTATTTAATCTCTTTTTCTAATGTGGGTAATTTATTCCTACATTTATTTATTTATTTATTTATTTATTTGAGAGAGAGAGAGAGAGTTGGGGGGGGGAGTTAGGAGCAGAGGGAGACAAGCAGACTCCCCTTTGAGCATGGAGTCCTATTCAGGGCTCCATCCCAGGATCCTGAGATTAGGACCTGAGTGGAAACCAAGAGTCTGAAGCTCAAGGAACTGAACCACACAGGTGCTGCATCCCACCTTCTTTTCTGATACATGAATTTTTCTTCTTCTCTTCTTTGTTGCTCTGTTTTTATCTTATAAAGAAAAATTATTTTAAGGCTAAGAATTATTGATAATTTTTTTTGAAAAAAACTTTAAAGCTAGTATTCAATTGTTGCAATTTTATCTATTGTTAGTTTACTCTTACTCTCAGAGTATAATCTTCTGGAATCCTAACTCCTAAAGTGCAATTCTTTGGAATCCTAATCCAATATAGGGGAGGTTTATCAGAGCCTCCAAATCCAGGGCCCTCCATTCTAATCTTTATACAAGTAATGCCACGGGGTTGTCAAAAACAATGTGTATTTTCTCAGCCCCTCAAATATCTCTTCTAGAAATGACAGATGCCCTGAGATAAGATCAGTCTCCAATGTTGACTTCAACTTTTTAAGTTTTCTTTTCTTAGATCTAGCAATTATTCACAGGCTATAACTCATCTTTGGCTTATTAGCTCCATGATAGCTTTATGTATTGTTAAAATAGTTTATTCTTTAGAAGCAGGAATCATTTTTTTTGTTGTTATTTTCCTCACTATTAAATCTTCTATTTCTAGCACAGTTAAAATAGTCAACGTTTACCACATGGTTAATATATCTTAAGCAGTGTTCTAATTTATTTCTAGCACAACCATTGTGAATAATTACTATTATCCCTATTCTACCTACATGGAAACTGAGGTATAGAAAGTTTAAATGACTTGCTTACAATGGCATAACTAGCAAGTGTGTTAGCCAATGTTATACAGAATTCCCAGAGGAACAAACTTAGAATGCTGTTTAACTTGACTGAATATTAACAGCTTTTTTCCCTAAGGGTAGAGGGGGAGATCCAGGTGATTAGGGGTGGGGGCAAATGGTACATTAAAGATTATTCTGACATTAGTTTACTTTGAGCTAATCAGATCTAGGTGGACCCAAATTATTGCTCAAAGCCCAAATGTCACCAAAAAATATGGCCGTAGCACTCACTTTGATGCTGAAGTGTAGAGTTGATCCATCCCAGTATGTTTTCCTGTTGGGCCCTTAGCACCCAGATTAAATTATATTCAACCAGAAAAGTAAGCATTAAAAAGTTTTTCTGACTCTGTACATGTCTATAAATATCTATAAATCAGAATCTGGTGAAATCATGACAAAATCATTTTCAACTCTGAGTCCCAATTTGTCAAGTGGCCTTATGTTTAGGCTACAATATTTTTCTCTCATAAACTTTGTTCATTCAAATACTAAAAGTTGGTCCTTTTTAATATTGCTTAGACATTTACAAAACAAAGGAACAATTGAAATTATATTTCTATGTGGAAGTTTTAGGTATGTACTTTAACCAAAGAGCCATTCTAGAGTTCATTAAAAAAATAGCTCTTGAGAGAAATGGAGGTTGTCTTTTGAGAACACGGCATGATATTTACATGAAGCTAAATGAATTAGAGTGCAACCGCAAAAGTCAGTTAATAACTATTGACATGAAAGATGTTGATATGCCAGGTATGACATTTATCCAACCTAAATCACCAAAGAAACATGATTAAAATATTGTTTAGTTAGTTAGTCCCCAATGGGAAAGATTTATGTCTGAAAATACTTCAGCGTTGTAAAGAAATAAATAAGAAGGGAATGTGAATAACTGAGGGGAGGGAAATACATCCTATGGAATATTGTCCATATAAGTCTTTGCTAAGTGTGTCATTGAAATGTTCACAGTGGGTCTTACCCAGGATAGTCTCAACATCTTTTCATAATCAGGTAGATATATTTTAAGAAACTGTCAATAAAATAGTCTTTTTTTTTTTTTAAAGATTTTATTTATTTATTTGACAGAGAGAGATCATAAGTAGACGGAGAGGCAGGCAGAGAGAGAGAGAGAGAGAAAGAGGGAAGCAGGCTCCCCGCTGAGCAGAGAGCCTGATGCGGGACTTGATCCCAGGACCCTGAGATGATGACCTGAGCCGAAGGCAGCGGCTTAACCCACTGAGCCACCCAGGCACCCCAAAATAGTCTTTTTTTTTAAATGTTATTTATTTACTTGACAGAGAGAGAGAGAGAGATCACAAGTAGGCAGAGGCAGGCAAAGAGAGAGGGGGGAAGCAGGCCTCCCGCTGAGCAGAAAGCCCGAAGCGGGGCTGCATCCCAGGACCCTGAGATCATGACCTGAGCTGAAGGCAGAGACCTAACCCACTGAGCCACCCAGGCACCCCAATAAAATAGTCTTAAAAACCTTTTCCTACAGTAAAAGTTGAGATAATATTCTTTCTCTAAGTTGCCTTCAAGAGTTAGAAGGATGGAGTGAAGGTTTGATAATTGGTGAGAATGGATCCCTCTGGAGTCAAGCTGCTCAGGTTTAAATTTTGTCTTCCTTGATTTCTAGTTGTTCTACTATGGTCCTGTTATTGGATTTCTCAAGGCTCTGTCTTCTCATCCAGAAAAATGGATGATAACAATTCCTATCTCCTAGTGAGTTCAAAAATAGACAGCTATTATTATCCAAGAGAATATGGATTCATCAACTCAAGATACTGAGATGAAGAGGACTCTCAAGTTATAAATAATAAGGCTTCAATTCAAGAATCAATATATTCCTGTGTTTGCTCCCAGAGTAGAGGACCCCAATGTGTTCCAAATTATGTTGATTGTGGCTTTTGGAAGTTGGTGGATTTCCAAGTTTCAGATAAGAGATTATAGACATGAATTTATATGAGGAGAACATGGAGCAAGAAGAGCCCACCCTTAGTAAGAGAAAAACTTGGATTATCCCCAAATGAACCAATCCATGTGCAATTAATTTATAGCTAAAGTTGTATATAGTGCATTGTTTTAAGCTTCCTGATGGGATAATTACATTGTTAGAGAGAAAAGTTAGAGTATTATAAGATAGTCCACATTGCTTGAGCAATTATCTAGACAAGGCAACAATATTTGACCTGAAGGCACAGAATTAGCTTGCTGAGTTTTTGTTCAAGCTTGATTTGAGTAACTCTCTCACTTCTTCCCTTTCATGTAGCTCAGAGGGAATTGTAATAAGTAATGTCACCAGTCACTTTAAAAAATCATCATGGTATATGATTCTTTCCTTGGGAAAGAATAGCAGAGGGTAGAGACATGTGATTGAGCACTAATTCCTGCATTGTCAAATCTTAAAGTGAGGTGATGGTGAAGTCAAAATTAATTTTTAAGAGTGACAAAAATATGGCTTTGAACAATAAGTATGGATTACATTGAAAATGCATCATTTGCTCTGTATTATAAGACTTTTAGGCATAAAGTAGTCTATGTGATGACAGAATCCATTTTATAGATTTATATAATAGAATAATAAAACTGGAAGTCAAACTTAATCCTCAAATATTTCATGAAGGAAGTTGGTCTCCTCCCAAATCTCTTGAAATTGATTTTAAAATAAAATCACAATTGGAGAAAGCATTCAAGTAAGACATTGATAACCTATATATATCCTTTAGTTACAACTGAGAGTCCATAAAAAAATAAAATGAATGATTCTTGTATTTGAAATATTTACAGTTATAATTTTCCACTCTTTACTGATTTATTTTTGTTAATGTCCAGGGGGTTTTACAGTATTAAAGTATTTTGAGGAGCTGTTTATTCTCGCGTCGGTCTCACAGATTCCTATTTTTTCCCTCCACCATTTTTTTTTTACTCACCTCTGTTTTCTCTCCTGCAGAGCTCTTCTTGTCAGTCACATCTTGGGAAAGATTTCTTTTCCATTAGATAGCATTTAAAGATAATCCCTATTCCCTAAAATGTCTTTTGAGGCCTCTATCTCTCTTGCAAACCCTTGGAATTAATTTCACCTCAGAAGTTCTACACTGCAAAAGGTGTTATGACAGCCTGTATTTTAAAAATACCTTATATTATACTTTCCAATATCTCTGTGTGTCTATATTTCTCAAGAGACTGTGTTCAATTTTCATCATTGTACCATAGCAGCACATAACATAGCAGACTGCTCAGAGGTGCAAACTATGGTTGCTTAAATTTATTGTTCAATTGTTATATTAGACCAATTTTGAGAAAATTGTTAAGATCTCTGTAGCCCATGTGAGTGAAAACAGAACTCAACTGAGAAAAATCAGATGAATGGTTGTAAGAAAATATATTACAGAAAGCAAAAAGCCCTTTGATAATAGAAGAGAAGTCCAATTCAACTCTTGGCAAAATTGTATTTGTACAACAAACTGCACTGAGTTCCTGTTAATAAAAGTTAGCATGGGGAGTTAAAGAAGTCATGTGACAAGCAGCGCAGGAAGGTGAGAGAAGGATGTTTCTCAACTGACACTTGCATAGCAAAGAAGGGTGTCTGAAGGGATGTTTCTGTCCCTTTATGGCTTAGCCTTCATCTCATATAACCACCTAGTTTCTGGCTTAAGCTGTGATATTTTATGAAGAGATAGGATTCAAATTAGTTTTTATTGTAACTGCAATAATATATTCATTTATTTATATAATAATATAAATATATTCATTATAATATAATATATAATATATTTATTCTATATAAATATATTTATATTATATTATAATAATATAATATAAATATATCTATTATATATTTATATATATTTATTATATATATAAATATATTCATTAATATAATATATTCATTTATTTGTCTCTTTTATTTCTCTGATATAGTAACTTTCATATATATATATATATGAATGATTGGGTGAAAGTTACTATATATATATATATATATATGTATGTATGAATGATTTGGCATATACAGCATAAGTGAAGAGATACAGCTAGCTCTAATATTGTACCTGATATTTTAAGAAGTTTATACATTCCTGAGAATTTTATTTTGCTTTCGTTTTATTTAATAGCATGAGTAAAATTCTTAGCCTTCTTACAACACTGAAAGGTGAGCCATTAATGCTCCCTTCTGTAAATGCTGCTGGACTTCTGGTGGCATTGGGAGAGAAATGGCAGAAAATTAAAGTGATAATTACTATTAGAGTCTAGAATAATAATCTTTATAAATATCTTTCACTCAATATCTCAGCAAACTATTTTCATCATGATAGAGAGGGACAATTTCCAGGTAGGAAATTCCCTTCTATGGTGCTTTCACTGCCCTAGTGGTAATGCTGATTAAGTTACTTGAAAATTGTTACAAAGTCCTACTGGAGGAGAAGCAGAGCCCAGAGGAAAGTTGGACTCATCTTATTGAAAGGTTATTGAATCCTTTTTCATCCTCTTCTACTCTGAAGAATTTAGAGAATGAGATAATGATAGTGTTTACCTCAAGGGGAAGTTTAGTAGATTAAATGTTATAATGGATGTAAGTGATTATCACAATGTCTGGCATATACTAAGTGCTCATAAGGGTGGCCAGTTCTTTTATGGATACACTAAATGTACAATCTCATCCCCCAGTCCCACCCCACCCCACTAAATCTGCTTCAGGAAAAAAAAAAAATCAGAATGGTGAAGAAACAGAGGAGAGAATTGGAGCAGCCTGTTGGTTTTGAGAATTTCTAACCATCGTTGTATACATGATAGGCTAGGTGAAGCAGGTTATAACACATTTGAACTTATTCCAGCAGTAGTGACCCTTTCTCAAATCCAGATGTTTAAATGACTGCTCAGTGGGGATGTTTGGGATTATAAATATGTCCCATCTGCTGCTACCGTCTGCCTGCTCTTGAAAGGTGTAAAATCACTCGCTGCACTTAACATCGGTAGCAATCCCCATTCCAATTTACAGGAAAATTAAAAGGTGACCAGAAATCTTCCTTGAGGCAAAACCTTTCAGTATTCACCTAAAGGAAATAAATGAAGGTCAAGGCAATCACTTTGTTAATATGTTATTGGATAGAAGTGCTATTGAAATATTTTAATTGAGAGATGTATCAATCTAAATAATCATAAACAAAAATGAGAATACACTTAAATTTTCAACTTGAGAATCCTGAAGGATCTTTGCAACACTGTATGGCACACATAATACTTTTTTATTGAATAGATTCATAGCTGCAAGTATTTTAATACCTTAGGAAAATAGAAGCTTGCAGCTTGAATACCTAGTACTAGTAGTATTATGAACACTAAAGGTAGTATTAATAGCAATGATGTTCCAGTTGAGCAGTTCCTTTGCCTTCCATTATCCTGAATTTTAGCACCCCAGTTTTCATGATTATTTCTTTCATACACTTTGCATTTTGTGATTACTTTATTATGGATTTGTTTACTTGTCATCAAGTCTCCACTTTATTAGGTAATATTCTCCAGGAGAATAGGGATTTTATTGCTCTCATCTCTTCTTACACATTACCCACCAAAATGACTGGCATAGAGTAGACATTCAATAAATAGCATAGAACATGTTACAAATTAATAAAGATTGTTTAGATTTTCTAAAATTATTCCAAACACCAGATACAATAAACTAAACATCAATAGGAAAGTAATTCCAGATTTCCAGATACTTCAATTCCCCCTTTAGTTCTTCCTTGAACCTAAGACCATATCATTATACATATTTATATATTGATTTATGGAGTAGTAAACAAGGCAACATGGAAGTAGTATTTATAGAGAATATACTGAGACCTGAATTTGTGTTGTGTTCTCTTAGTTTAAGGAGATTACACACTGAGGTGATTCTAGTAACACCAAGGAGAAATCACCATAGATAAATGGTGATAGATGATCTTTCCAAAGTTAATGTCTGAACTCCTTTTAACAATG
Source organism: Enhydra lutris kenyoni (assembly GCF_002288905.1). Lineage (NCBI taxonomy): Eukaryota > Metazoa > Chordata > Mammalia > Carnivora > Mustelidae > Enhydra > Enhydra lutris. The sequence goes on along the minus strand of NW_019154104.1, from coordinate 11,175,756 downwards.
GACAGGATGTGAATTCAGATGGCCTCCATCTTACTCTTATTTTATCACTTAGAAGCTTGACCTTGAACAAACCACCTGGCCTCAATTAATATATAAATTCTCATACATGCATTCTCATCTGTTAATTAAAATAAAATCTAGCGCTTGATTTTTGTTAGTATCAAATAACAAATGACATGTGAAAGCGATTTGTAAAATGGAAAGTAGTTGCCGAGTAGTGACCAGTTTTGTACTCTTTAATCATAGGCTTGTTAAAAGACTCTTGAGGACCTTTATCAGAAAGATGAAAGTGGTTTGATAGAAAAGTAGAAAAGTTAAACTATTAGGTTTTGTCTGAAGGAAGGAACTAAGAGAATCTAATGTATGCAGCTTCAAATCAGAGTAGGAATCTCGCTACTTCTTCTTTTTTAATCTAGCTACATCTATTATTTTATAACTATATATTTTATTTTTAAAACATGGGGAAAGTACCTAATGTCTCTAATATCGATATTGCTCATATGCCTTTATTTGTTTATTTTTTGAGCTTTTATTTTTAAGTATTCCCTACTCCAGAACTCTTCTTCAAATACTGTTGTACTTGCAGGAGTTGGTTTCTGTTTTGGGAACCAGAGAAACCCTAACTGATATTACTCAGTGATAAACTGCAGATAGTGAGTATGAGTGAGGGAAAAGTTAGAATTGTGGGAGAAAGAAATCTCAGGTCTCTGGTTTAGTCAAATGGATGTTGGTTCCACACACTCTGAGGGATACAAGAAGTAGGTTTAAGGAGGAAAATATGTTCAGTTGGGCACATATCAAGTTCAAGCACATATAGGACATTTACGTGGAGATGTCTAAGAGAACTGAAGAGAGAAATTAGTTATTTAGTAATTGAAGATGAGGGAATTAGGAATGCAAAGAAAGGGCAAGTACAGTGAGAAGTGGTCTGGGACTAAAAGCTCATATCAGTTTAATAAATTTAATGGAAATATAATTTATTTTGGAATATAATTATGCAACCCTATTATTTATCTTTTCTCTATCCATATCTGATATTTGCAATGTTTTTTAAACTTACATGTGTGTAAAAGTCATCTGGAGAGATGATCACACAGATTCCTGGGTCTCCTTTCTAGAGATTCTGATTCAGTGAAGATGGGTGGGGCCTGAGTCTTTGCACTTTAATATGTCTCTAGATGATACTGATGATGTTGACCACTGAAACACTATTCTAAGAGAATGACTGTGACCAGGAAGCACTATAAGTGATTTCCTCCCTAATAAAGATATTTCAAATGAGTATGGCTCTGTTTTTAATGAGATTTGGAAAATTTTGAGACCATTCATATTTTTGGCATGGATGCAAGTGAAGAATGTATTTTGGAATGCACGTTGTCTAGGTTGGGGTCCTCAGGAACCAAACCCTAAGACAGAGATTTGCATCAAGGAGAATTCATGGAAGGTACTTCTATGAATCACAACTTCAAAGGGATGAGAGGGATGGGACTGGGCAGAGCAAGAATGTTGAGCTGTGATGAAGCTGTACCATCCAATTCTATGGGAACTTTATAGCTGCCACAGCTCCTCAGACCTGTTTCCATTCAAGAAAGCAGGGTCAGGCCCTTCTACCTCCAGGTAAACCAGTAATTTAATGTAGGTCTGCTTTGGAAAGGGAGTAATATTGGGTGAAGTGATTTTCTCCCAGATTTCTCTGAAATTTCTGGAGATGGATTCAATTTTAAGCCCTTAGAAATCAACACTTCTGGCATCTTAGGACAAGAGTGCCTTGCATGGAGGGAAGGAACTTGGAGGGCATGACCCAGTTCACTGGAGATTGTCTATTTGATATTTTGAGTTAGTTCCATTTCTCCGGAACCAGGTATTGAAGTTTATACTTCAGTTGTAGATTACTTGGATAAAAATGTATTACTTCCAATCTGAAACACCTAAAATTTGGAGTCAGCAAAATAAACCAGAACCTAATAAATGTGTGTACCCCCACCTTGCAATATTTTTGTTGTTTCCTGCTTTTGAATGAACTGAAAATAGTGTATCAGCACTTTTCTTTCAGAACTGTCTGTATAAAAATTATGAAATGAAAAATGGTGAGGATAGAATGTTCCTTGGACTATTTCTCCCTTTCATAAAAGCAATATAGTAATTGATTTGGTCTGGAATTATAGCATTTGCCCTAACCCACCCCACTAACCCAACAAATACATTAATTAACTATGAATAAAATAGGATAGTTTAAACAATCAATTTGGGTGAAATAATTTAACTTGTCAAATTGTTTTATTCAAGTATTCTGTATTACTTTTATTGATGTGAGAAGGGACAGTATGGATTATTTGTTACTGTGGGTTTACAATGTGTATATCCAGTTGCCTACCTGTCAAGCTTTCTTCGATGTTTTAAATGAAAATCAAACTAGCATGTGTAAAACCAAAGTTAGTGATCTTTTTTGCAAACTTGTGAATGATTTGTTATGAAGTTATGCAATGTAATAATCTTTTAAGGTTCCTGTATTTGTGAATGTCCCCAGCTGTTTATGCAGCCCAGATCCGAAGTCTGATCCGTGACCTTTTCTCTCCGATCTCCAGTTAGTCATTGAGTTCTGCCCCTGTATGATACATTTCTAAGACCCTCTATACTACCTTATATAAAACTTAAAAGATTATACAATTAATTGTATATTTCCATGATGATGGAAAACTCCTTCATTAGGCTGAATTTGCCATGAAATCTTTGACTGTCTTCATCTTGTTTGCTGTTGTAGCTCCAGTATGGAATGCAGTGCTGGTGTATAAAAGATGCTTACTACACATTTTTTCAATGAATTAACAAAACATAAAAGTAAAATAAAAACATCCTATAAAAAAGCATTTCACATCTTTTTTAGGGTTATGTAAATCTTTTAGAGACCATCCGTATCTATTTATAATCACGGCCAAATATTTTATGTTTTTTTTTTTCAATTCAAGTACATTTACTTTGAATGATTACTTTTAAACATACTGAGTTTAATGGGGCCATTTCTATTCTAGCTATGTAGAGAAATAAACCAATTAGACAAGTAAAACTTCTGATTTACTTCAAATATTTTGATGAAACAACAGATAGTGGTGTTTAGCAAGAATGTATATTGTCTTACATGTTAGAGCCATTTAATTGATATTTTTGAACAAATATGTAAATAAAAGAATGAATGAATAATATTTTCACAATATAGGTCATAGAAAATATATACCCAATTTCTGATCTCTTTTGTATAGCACATTCTCTATGATTATTTTTAATATGGCATTACCTTAATTAGTAAGGTTAAGGAGGTTGGCTACATTTCCATGAAGTTTTTTCCTTGTACATATTGCTCTTGTAAAAAACTAAATAGCATTGTAGGCAAATAGGAATTTAAACCTACATATCAACGAGTAACATTTTAAGCATTTGCTAACAGCTTGAATTTTAGTAAAATAAATCTCAATTCTTAGAAATCCTTGTTTTGCCTATTGATGTCAAGGGTCAGGAAATGAAGAACCATAGAATTCTGAGCAAATGAAATCTTGTAATAAAGAATCTGTGTGGTGTTTATTATCATTTATGTTTAGCTGTTGGATTATTGCCTTTGCTAAGATCATAGAAATTTCATGAAAAAGTTATGAACAGATGGATTAAACTAGGTGTCAGAAATTTAGTTTCTCTCTGCCTAAATGTTTTGAAATTATTCACTGTGTTTAATAAGTATTAATTGATGACGTGATAGATTTACCCATTTGCTTTAATAAAGTAAAAAAGGAATTTTAACAAGGCTAGGATGTCTTCTATACATAAAGCGGTATATTTGAATCTGGGTAGCTAGAAAGAATGAATCACTTTTTTTTTTCCTAAGGAATATACAAATGTGTTCAAGAAGACATATATGCCCACAACAATCATCATGCAAATCAAACTAAAATGAGTATAAGAATAAGATAGATAAACAAAAGTAGAGAAATCAATTCCAACTTTGAGAAGAGATACTCAATAAAAAGTTGAAAGGGTATTTTTCCAAACTAAATTAATGGCACAATTCAAAACAATAGAAGTGAGGAAAAGAAAATCAGAATATTTTCACATCATTCAGTTCAACACAGAACTAGGTAGACTTTGACAAATTTTGAACAACTGCTATTTGCTGATCAGGTATTTTAATGTTAGTATATTCTAATACACACTTTTATTTATAAGTCCTCTCAAGGCAATGACCAAAATGTGTGGTACAGTGATACAAGTAATTAAGCACCCTAATATTAATTAATGGCTTGATGAATTAAAAAAAATTGTGGAAGTTACTTGCTTTAATCCTTTCTTTCTAATTCCCCAAATAAATAGAATTGCAAAGACTATGTAAAACTATCCTTCATTTCTGAAGATAATTGAAGTGTTGTTTTGTCACACCACTGTCTGGCCTTAATAACTTTCAATTTTATTCACATATTTGAAGAAAAAAATCTTCTTAGTTCCAGTTAACACCTTCATGATGTGGTAAGGAGATATACTAAATAAAATTAACAGGTTTTTTCATAAAGCATTTTGTAAATGGTCTATTCATTAGTTATCAGTCAGTGTTAGCCGACAAATGGCATTCTAGTGTTGTACATGCTTTGCCATGGCAAGTTTTCAGCTTTATGAAGCGTTATTTGGGCAACTCTAATGAAATTAGTTCTGAATTCATCTAAGCAACATAAGCTATTAGAACACATTTTTTCTCAATTTGCTTAAAATTTTTCACTCCATTCAGCTCAATGGCTCACAAGCAGACACCAAATTTATAGATTTTTGTATTTACCACAAAGGCAGAGTCACATGTATATGTACGCTTAGCTCTTTGTATGAATTTCAGAAGGTCCTTCTACAGCTTCAGTTTTGGTTGACAGAGTATTGGTTTACATATAAATTATTATTTAGTTAAAAATAAGTTTGACCTGTAATATGAAGAGAAGTTTGATATACTGAGAAGACGCTTTATACAATCATATTTACCTGGAATTTCCTAACAGTGCCTGGCATATTTTAGGTGTGATCTATATATAATCTTTATATATGCACATATCTATATTGATATGAATATCTACATTCATATCTATTAAATAAAGGAATGAATAAATAATGCATTTTTACTGAAATATTATTTGAAATGTAATTATACATTCCAGTGAAGTATAAAGTTTGATTGAAATTAAGTGCTTTTCAACGGTATAACTGGATTTAGAGAAAAGAAACATCAAAAATACTACAATATCAGAGAAAAAAAATCCTCCATATATCCAAGAGAGCAAATCCTTTAGAATTTATTTTTTTAAAGGTACTATGAGTATAGTCTTGGACAAAAATGATATAATTAATCTTGTATAATAAGTGGGTATTTATGAAGGTATATGTAACAAGTTAACCAAAAATAACTGTAGGTGAACCACAAATACCAAGGGCTGGCTTTCAACCAGCAGCCAGGTCTTCTTTTGCTGCCTGTATTTAAAAAAAATATATCTCGGAGCTTGGAGTTATGAGACAACGGTGCAGAGTTTGAAGTGCAACCGTAATCATAAATGTTACTTATTTCATAAAGGAATCAACTAGCTATAGGCATCTAGACTTCAGGAGCTGGCATGATATTTTTAGTAACAAATTGAAAACCAAGTATCCCATTTTATTACCCATAAAGATCTTCAAAAGCTGTAGCTACATACATAAACAAATGAATACTTTGACAACTATGTCAACAATTTGGTTTTGCTTTTATATTGAAAATAAATATATGGCACCATGGTATATAGCCTGGCATGAGCTGATTTGCCCATGAGAAATAAAGCCCATGAAAAATATAAGGATTGTGCTCATTCTGTTTTCTCCCATATTAGTACATGCTATAATGAGTCCAGCAGAAATAACCAAATCTTTGACCTTATATTCAGTCATAATTGAAAAACATCGCTAAAGTCTTTGGGCTTCTGTTTTGTTATTGCTACATAGACATAAGGCTCAATCTTTCCCACTTATTGGAAATTTGAGAGGATCAAATCATGTGATAAAGAACTTTCAAAATAATGTGGCCAAGTACTGTGTTTGATTTATATATATTTTTTTGCCTAGCAGTGCACATCAGATGCACATCACAACACTCAAACAACTGCTTTCTAAGATGTCCATGAACATTTCAGATCCCTATTCAACTTACTGCCCTTTGGTTTATATCATATATCAAAATGCACTTAAAATATCCAGGAGCAGAAATAGGCCAAATAAAGATTGCAATTTGAAATGTGAATCAATAATTAGAAATGGTATGGATAAGAAGAAAATTGATAATAAAGCATCTACATAATGGTGGGGAGAATTCCTAAGAAAAAAACCAAAGAGATTAAATTAATGACAGCAAAATGTCATCTAAAGAGTATTTATCCATATTATGTATAGGTGTATATCTATGATATACATGTTTACATATACGTACATACATGCATAATATTTTTGAACATTAGAACAGAATAAAAAAAGATGCACCAAGTGTAATGTAATAGGGGAAAATGATCCAGAGCTTAAGACTTAAATCTGCAAAGCAATAGGCTCACCAGATCTAAGGAAATTTTAAGACATAAACTCTAAAATAGCAGTTTTGTGAAATTTTTCAGTTTCAAGGAAAGAGAAAATTCTTTGCCCTGGTTATTTTAGTTCTGGAAAATTAACATGAAGAAATATTCAAGGGTAGGGGCGCCTGGGTGGCTCAGTGGGTTAAAGCCTCTGCCTTTGGCTCAGGTCATGATCTCAGGGTCCTGGGATCGAGCCCCACATCAGGCTCTCTGCTCAGCGGGGAGCCTGCTTCCTCATCTCTCTCTTCCTGCCTCTCTACTTGTAATCTCTATCAATTAAATAAATAAAATCTTAAAAAAAAATTTAAAAAAATAAAAATTAAAATTAAAAAAAAGAAATATTCAAGGGTAATACAGAAATTTACGTATGCATATAATTCTTCTCTGAATTTGTATAATAATTAAAGTAAAAAGTAACCAAAAGGGCCAAAGTAAAAAAGTTAAATACATCATGATTATTACATACCATTAAAAGTGCACACATGCCCACATATGCACATACACTATCACTTACCACCTTTCTGCAGAATACATTTACGATATTCTTTTTTTTTTTTAAGATTTTATTTATTTATTTATTTATTTGAGACAGAGAGTGAGAGCAAGAGAGATCACAGAGAAGGAGAAACAGACTCTCCACTGAACATGAAATCCAATTTGGGAGTTTTTCCCAGGCCCCTGGTATAATGAACTGAGCTGAAGGCAGGTGCTTAACTGACTGAGCCACCCAGGCTCTTCTGTATTTATCATATTCTGAAAAAAGTATTAGTAACCAAAATACTCATAATTATTTCTATCAGAAACACTGATAGTGTTTTTGCTTTTGTTTAGGTAAATACCCAGTAGTGGCATTACAGCATCATATGATAATTCAAAATCAAACAGAGTAGCTGGCCACATTAATTTGAATCAAATCACTTGATAACTAACTTTAAAATTAGAAAGCAGTTGTTTGAGTATTGTGATGTGCATTTAATGTGTATTTAATGTGCATTGTAAAGCAAAACATATAAATTCAATGTTATGGATAATTTTTATTTTCTTCTTTATGTTTTCCTATTTTTAAATCATGTTTTTTTTCTAATCAGAAAATATATAAGAATCCATGAAAAACTAGAGGATAAAAAGTAATTCATAAACATACTAAAAGAAACTCTCTTGAAATAACAGTTTTTTTAAGTGAAAAAAAATCAAAACGTGCTAAAAGATGAAAGGTCTGGAAGAGCAGAGAATGGTGGTTGCCAGAGGGTGCGGGAGGGGGAAATGGGAAGGTATTATTCAAAGGGTGCAAAGTTTTGGTTATACAAGAGTAATAAGCCTTAGAGATCTACCCTACAACATAGTGCCTGTAGTTAGCAATACTGTGTTTTATACTTAAGAATTTGCTAAGAGGGTAGATCTTATGGTGTGTTTTTATTTTAAAAAATAGCAATAATAATAAATAAGGAGGATGGGAGGAAACTTTTGGAGGTGATAGCTGTATTAATGACCTAGACTGTGGAAATCCAGTTGCATGCACTTGAATATGTACAACTAATTGTATGTCTATCATACCTCAGTGAAGTGGTCTAAGAAATCCAGATGAATATCAACAATTGTTACACAGAGCTTTATCCCTATAGGTAAACTCATGAATAAATAGTATATAAATATGTCAGTGATGGTGGTAAATTAATGAAAAAAACAAAAAATACACTGAAGAAATACAAAGAAGTAAGTATTAAATAAGGTTCAGTACTAATCAAAAGAATTAAAATGAGATTTTAAAAAATCAAGTAATAAGAAAAGAAGATTGATGGGTTCAAATTGATGAGAACTTAGTGAAATGAAACAGTCACTGTTGGCAAAAGCAAAGTGCTGTAATTCTTTTGAGTACTGTAGGAAAGTATGTATAGCAAGACTTAAGACATCTTGATATTATTGACAAAATCTCTTCCAAACATCCCTAGTAAAGAGATTTTCAGATATTTCCTTAATTTGTCAGGGAAAAATAACTTATTTGATTTTTCAGGAGTATTATAAAAAATAAAAAAAAATTTCAGCTGATGTAAACTGTTACATATTTTTAACTAAGGTATTGGGGAAATTGATGTCATCAATGTGGTGTAAAGTACCTTTCACACCACTTAATTCAATAAACTTCTTTTATAAGTGGTGGATTAGGACCATCAAATAACAGTGTAACAATGAAGAAATTTCTCTCTCCCTCTCTCTGTTTCTTAAACACACACACACACACACACACACACACACACACACACTGTACACACATTGGTTCATAAGAAAATCTCAGATCTTTATGTGAAATACAATTTTTAAAAAATAACAAAGCTTATATATGTTCCTCTCCCATTTAAAATGGGAGGCAGAGCTATAGGACAATATTTGTGGTATTTTTTGTTATTGTTTTAATGGTGAGGCTACTTGTTCTGACAGTGAACAATCAGGTGATTTTATGAAAATGCATAATTTTCATGACTAAAATTGAGTGTAACTTTCAACACTGAGGTTAGCTAACTGTTTGGAAGATCCCTCCATGACACAGCCCATCAGTACCATGCTTGATTCCACCCCATTACCTGAATGCCAGTCTTTTCTCAGTTGCTTACAAATAGATGTCGGCTAGTCTTTGTGAAACAAATTCGGTGTTGGCAATCAGATTCTTTTCCCATTAAGGTCCTGTAGCCCTGCTGCCCAGACAAATGGCTTCACTCCTCATAGCAGCCACACTCCAGCAGATGGATTCCAGGATTTGCTTTGCTTGACATTGAAGGGGAACCCACCAACTCCAGTAGACCACTCATCAGGGTATCAGGAGTCAGGGTAAGAATTTCATGAGCAGTATGATGCAGATGATGGGTTGCAACATACTCTACTTCACAGCAACCAAACTGGAAAAGTCTTTTTTTTTTTTTTTTTTTTAGGGTCTGCAATCTTTCAATCCAGTTTCTTGTGACAAATATTTAATCTGCTCTGTTTGTCATTGGTTATTACCTTAACCAGCAATTTCTGCAGAAAAATCCATGACTCAGTATCTCCTGTTATTAACTGTGCACTATTATCTAAAACAAAACCAGAAAGAAAGAAAGAAAGAAAGAAAGAAAGAAAAAGAAAAAAAGAAAGAAAGAAAGAAAGAAGAGACAAATCAGATGAGATTATTTTAGTTTATTTTTTCAGGTTGAGTATTCTTGGCAATTATTCACTGAGCTGCACCTGCTTACCAATTACAGCGTAATCATGTCCTTGGGAGCTCACAGTGCTCATTAGCATTCTACATGCTCCCCCTGAACTTTGATGTCAAACAAAGCCATATATTTCTCATACCTGGAGGTCTACAAATGTCTAAGTGGGCTCAGAAAGGGATCTAAATATCAAAGGCAAAACAAGAGACTGACACACTACCCTAAATCCGTGCTTTATGTTACTTGAAGTCAAAAGATTTCCTTTAATTTGGAGGCTTTCATGGATTAACCACTGCTTGGGAAATGCTATTTTCAGGAGAAGATTAATCTTGTACATTGCACATGACCCTGTTAAAAAATCTGGATGACTGAATGAAAACAGCAAGGAGTAGAAGAAGGGTGCCTCCAGCCCTTTAGAGGAAGTCTGTGGCAATTAGGCCTGAAGGAAATCCAATTCAGGTTATGATATCTTACCCAGGAAGAAAAATGTAGAGTATGAGCCAGGAATTTGGCTAAGTTATTGAATCTTTCTTGGGCTTTGGTTTTTCTCTGAGTTTTAGAGGTTAAACATCCATCCATATGTTTGGTCTTTGAAATCTGGAGAATATCTACGAAAATATATTCTGAAGACACAGAGTTTATCACCTTAGAAGAAAAAACTACAAGTAAAATAAGAAATATGATACCGACCCGAAAAATATATTTTCTTCATATGTTCAATTTCCAAAACTACCAAGGAGTACCCATATGTGAAATTATGATCCATGAAGTCCTGTGAGAGAGGATGCTGACCATGAGAACAGAATCAGTTAATACAATTACACAGGAGAAAGAACTCATGAAGCCAATGGCAAGCTTGTGTTTTCTTCTCTCAGTGAATGAATGAATCAGTACACAATATTGTATATAAGCACTACCTGACTATTTTCAATGGAATATATTTTTCTCTTTCAGATATATTTTCATTCAACCAGGAAAGCTAGAAAAAGAGTAAAGCAAAAATCAGCTCACCACTTAGGAAAATACACTGCAATCATTTTAGTATATATGACTCAATCCTTTTTTCTCTCCATGTCATGTCATTCATTATGTGAGTATATAACCAGTGTACTTAAAAATCATATATCCTTACTATTTTAAACTTTTTTCACTTAATAAATTTTTATACCAATATTTAAATATTCTTCTAGAAGATAATTTTCAGAGCTTTACTATGTCATATCAAATAGCTCTTAAGCCATTTATGTTGTATGGATTTAACCAATTCTCTTTTTTAACAAGTTCTTTAATATAGGACATTGTTTTTTCCCAATTTTTGAGTATAATGAAGGTTAAAAATTTTAAAGGTTAAACTTTTAATAGAGTAATATGATCACTAAAGGAATTATCAGATATAATGACATATTTTAGAAATTTGATGCTGCTTAATTGCCCTCTGGGTTATAATTTGCAATTAAAACAGAACTATACAAGGGCTCTTAATACTTCACTTTTGCAGGAATACTAGGTAGTGTTTCTGTACATGAAATATAAATTAACCTCTTTGTGTCTTGTTTCTCATCTGAAAAATGGGGAAAATAACACCTGTTTCTGTCAGGTCTTTGATGTTCTTGAAGATAAATTTATGTGAAGAATAAGTTATTTAGGTGTTATTTTGATCTTTGAATTTATATACAAATTTCCAATTGCCTACCTCTTCCTTAATCTTTTGTTCAACCTATGATTTTGATTATTCCATTTACAAGTCTAAGAAATTTGAAAACCAGGGGCTCCTGGATGGCTCAGTGGATTAAGCTTCTGCCTTCGGCTCAGGTAATGATCTCAGGGTCCTGGGATCGAGCCCCACATCAGGCTCTCTGTTCAGCAGGGAGCCTGCTTCCCCCTCTCTCTCTGCCTACTTGTGATCTCTCTCTGTCAAATAAATAAATAAAATCTTAAAAAAAAGAAGAAAGAAATTTGAAAACCATTTTAAAGTGGCCTTTGAATAATGCTTGACATCATTAATATACATGGTGAAATTAAGGCCAAATGTTTTAAATTAAAATTATACCATTTGTTTTCATTTTAAGTCATTTAACTACTTGGCTTAAACACAGTATCTATAATTACTTAAGTAATTATTAAAAGTATAATAAATTTCTAAGTATGGTAAAATATAAGTTTTTAGAAACATAAGACTGTATACAATTAGTAAAATTTCAACTTAAAATAAAAGTCTGAATAGATTGTTAAAACAACTTATTTTAAATTGTAATTAAGGAGCTATTACACTAAATGTATAAGCCAAATTTTCTTAAAGTAACTAACTGCACTTAACTTATTTCACATGTTTAGATTTTTGTTCTCCAGGAAAATAGCATATAACTTTTTTTTTTAATAGCTCTTCACCTAATTCTTTATTTTTCTGGTTTTAACTTTGTTCATACATGAATAAATAATGTTCGAGGGCATATCTTATCAGGGTAATTTTTTTAAATAAAAGTGATGTAAAATAAAAGAGACTCTTTTGTCATACGTAATTCTATGAACTTTAACACTTGTATAGAATTGTGTAACCACAATCAGGATACAGCTTATTTTCATTACCATTTCCCCCAAAATTCTCATCTGCTGCCTTTTCCAGCACAAATTCCCTCTAATCTTAACCTTTGGAAACCACCAAATTATTCTTTGTCACTATAATTTAGCTTTAATAGAAAGTTATATGAAAGAAATCATAAAGTATATAATTTTTGAGACTGACTTGTTTCCTTAGCATAATGTCTTTGGGATTCATCTATATAGTTGTGTTTATCAATTGTTTTTTTCCTTTTTATTGTTAGTATTCCATTGTATGGCTAAAGCAAAACATGTCTACAGAAGGACCCTGGAATGTTTTCAATTTGGAATAATTATTAATACAGCCACTCTAAACATTCATGTATGGATTTTGAGAGAGCATATATGTTTGTTTATCTAAAGTATGTACCTAGGAATAGGACTCATCCGGCACAGGGAACGTTCATTTTTAGAAACTTTCAGTTTTTTGCAAAACTATTGCATTTTTTTTGAAAGATTTTATTTATTTATTTATTTGACAGAGAGAGATCACAAGTAAGCAGAGAGGCAGGCAGAGAGAGAGAGGAGGAAGCAGGCTCCCCACTGAGCAGAGAACCCAATGTGGGGCTCGATTCCAGGACCCTGAGATCATGACCTGAGCCGAAGGCAGAGGCTTTAACCCACTGAGCCACCCAGGTGCCCCAAAACTATTACATTTTAAGGGAGAAATTTTGTTTATGAATCTATCAAGATAAACCCTTTCGTATAGTTACTATATTCTTTGATTCTAAAATTTAAGAAAGTAGAAACCTACATTCTTGAGATTAAGTCATTTCATTACCAATTTCCAGGGCAAATTAGAATCAATGTAATCAACCTAAGTGCTCTGCCATTTGAGGGATTCTACAGGCTACTTACTGCTTCTTGAGATTCTGAATTACATTCCTAATTTTTCTGTATATTAGGGTTACTACTACTATAGGCATTTAAAGGATAACAGGAATTTCTTCCTTGGAAACTTACAGTGGACTCTGGTCACATAATTTGATGGTCCTTCCCATATACAGATATGACAAGACTGACCATAGTTATAGTGCATTGAACAACATCCAGCAAAATAATAGAACCTTAAGTTGTGCTGGTTAGTATGATTACCTATTATTTCATTTTTGTTTCTTTGCTTGCAAGTGTAACCTTAACATCTAAGACCCAATAGCCTGTTTCTACAGAATAAAATCACATTTGAATTTATGGACAAAATCGTGGAATTCTGCTGAAGGAGAAGATCGGCTTCCGAGAAAGTAATTTGCTCAATTTCTCAAGGGCTCGCTCCACACATGCCTCCTAAGTAATCTTTTATTCTTCCTTTTCTACTCCTATTCCTACTAAGGCACTGCTCTGGAGTCTGCATTGGCCATAAGCCACCATAGGAGCTGCAATGTGTCTGCTTGTCAGGGGCAGTCCTTGGATTTACTCAAATCTCTCCATCCTTAGAGGCTGCTAGTTCCTAGAGACAGGTCAGAGCAGTCCCTTTGCAGCTCAGCTACCTGTGCCTCACAGCGGCTTTGCCGTGTCAATAGTCTCGAAGTCCATCATGAATAATTCCATCCGTTTTTAGTGCATAGCAGACCAAAGAATTGTCTAGGATCAGAAAATTATGAGTTACTGTTCCTTAAACTCCATTCCCCTCAGCTTGTATGCTTGTCTTCTTCCAAAGCCAAATTACCATCTCATTCTCCAATTAAAAACAAACAACCTCCTTGCCCCCAAAATGTGCAAACATTCAAAGTATTTCAATGACTGAAAACACATTCCGGGAGAGTAAATAGACTCTCAATTAGCATAATGAAGTGGAACATTTTTAAAAGATTGATAACCTTTTATATTTCATTTCTTGTACAGTCTTGCCAATATTCTCGGAATATTTATTTGAATGGTCTTTTTAATTTATTAGTTAATAACATTATTTGAGTAGTGTTTATATAATTAGCTATTACATATCAAAAATGCACCTGAATTTAGTGAGGGAAAGAGTACTGAATAAATGACATTGAGGCCAAAGCTAAAAAGTTTGAAAATATATTGCTAGATTCCTATCAGCAATATATTGCAAAATATTTTACTGCTGAGTTAGAAGAGTAAATACATATATCTAAAATAAAATAACTAGAAAACATATTGGTGAATAATTATTTTCACCTTAGGTTGACGATTGTTTTTCTAGTTCTAAAATAAAAGAAGAAATATAGATGCCTCTGTGTATATAAAAGTTTACAAACAACAGAGGGATAACAATTAATTTCCCACGAAGTATTGGTGTCAAAAAATAAAGCAAAGTTAAATACCAAGAAAACATATGCAGTCTTTAGATATGTATCTGATCAGTCATCTTATTTTATTTATTCCTTTTCTACCACTAAGATTTCCATTAAGATAGAGTATAGATTTACATATTTGGGGTTTTAAGCCACACACCCTCTTTCTTTTCAAATTAGTTTTGTTATTTTTAACAGTAAATCTTTTTGGTGGAATTTAGAAATAAAATTCTTTTTCAGATTCATAGGGTTTGTGATTTTGATTTTCATGTTACATTGAGATTTGGTTATTTTAACTGGATCTACAGAACTCCATTTGCTCATTATATAAATCTTTGAGACATTTTCATTATATAATTTAGCCCTGACATCTTTTCTAGGTTAATGTCTCTCCGGAGTTTACTAGGTACAATGCAGAAGAAGCCCAGCTCCATCTCTTCCTACTCTTCAGGGGCTATGCGATTTTATTGTTTTTACATTTTATAGAACCTACTCAGAACTCTTACACTCATGACTTTTCTGTTGCCCTGGGTTTGGGCAGTAATTTCTTGCATATTATCTTGAGGATCTGTGCTTCTATTTTCTGATCTTTCCAATCCATTCACATTGAAGGAAGATTGGCATATTTTTTTTTTTCTAACTCCCCATGGCTTGTTTAACCAAATCCAACATATCAATAAAGATGCTAAAGACCTCTACCTTAGTCTGTTCTCCAGTTTTCCCCATTACACACTCTCATACTTACTCCACACGGCAAACTCAGAATCATACTCCATTTGATAATATTTTCTTTGCATAATTGTGCATTTGTATCTGTTGTTCTTGAGACTGAAATGTCTATGCCATGTTTCTCTTTTTGAAATTTTACTCTCTTTATGGAAAGTAAACTCTTTCTTTATCAAAAGTAAGCTCTTTTCTTTATGGAAAGTTTACTCTTCTTTTATGGAACTATCATTTTCTTTATTTTTTGTATCAAGATTTGATTTAAATTCTAGTTAGTTAATATACAGTATAATATGGTTTCACTAATTCGTTTAGGGGTCCATCGCTTACATACAACACCCAGTGCACATCACAAGTGTCATCCTTAATATTAGTCACCCATTTAGCCCAACCTCTCCCACCTCCCCTCCAGCAACACTCAGTCTGTTTTCTATAGTTAAGAGTCTTTTATGGTTTGCCTCCCTCTCTCTTTTCTTTTCCCCTTCCCTCATGTTCATCTGTTTTATTTCTTAAATTCCACATGTGAGAGAGATCATACGGTATTTGTCTTTCTCTGACTGACTTATTTTGCTTAGCATAATACCCTCTAGCTTCATCCACATCCTTGCAAATAGCAAGATTTCACTCTTTTTGATGGTTTAGTAATATTCCATTGTGTATGTGTGTGTATACACACACACACACACACACACACATATATTTATATATATCACACTACATCTTCTTTATCCATTCATCAGTGATGGACGTTTGGACTATTTCCATAATTTGGCTATTGTTGATACTGTTGCTGTAAACCCTTGAAATCAGTATTTTTGTATCCTTTGGGTAAATATCTAGTAGTGCAATTGCTAGGTTGTAGGGTTGTTCTATTTTTAACTTTTTGAGGAAACTCTATACTGTCTTTCAGAGGGGCTGCACAAGTTTGTTTTTCCACCAACAATGTAAGAGTATTTCCCTTTCTCTGCATCTTCACCAACATCTGTTACCTGTCAGAATGCATAAAATTAACAACATAACCTTTACATAGACTAAGTGCTTTTCATCAAAATTGTCAAGACAATTTAATAAGGAAAGGACAGTCTTTTCAACAGAGTGCTAAGAATACTGGATGCCCACATACAAAAGATTAAAATTAGATCATTACCTTACCCTGTGTATAACTCAAAATACATCAAAGACTTAAACATGAGAGCTAAAACTATAAAACTCTTAGTAAAAAACAAAGGGAAAAGCTTGACAACACTGGATTTGGCAATGACTTCTTGGCTCTGACACCAAAGGCACAGGCAACAAAAGGAATAGATAAATTGGACTTTATGAAAAAAAAATTAAAAAAAAAAACACTTTTAGGGGCCCAAATGTCAAATGTACTAACAATAGAGTAAAATAACAACCCACAGAATAGGAGCAAATATTTATAAATCATATATTTGATAAAGGATTGATATTCAGAATATACAGAGAACATCTTAAAGTGAACAATAGCAATCAAAAAAATTCAGAAGTGAGCAAAGAACTTGAATAGACATTTTTTGAAAGAAAATATGCAAACAACCAATAAACACATAAAAAGATGCTCAGCAACACTAATCATTGAAATCAAAACCACAATGAGATACCACTCACACTTACCAGGATGGTTACTATATATAAAAAAACAACACAGAAAATAGCAAGTGTTAGCAAGGTTGCAGAGAAATTGGAACTCTGGTGCACTGTTGATGAGAATGTAAAATGGTACAGCTGCTATGAAAAAAGTATGGCAATTCTTCAAAAAATTCAAAATAGAATCACCATATGACCCAGCAATTCCATTCCTTAGTACACACCAAAAATAACTGGAAGTAGAGTTAAAAGTGTATTTGTACACTCATGTTCTTAGGAACATTATTTACATTAGCTAAGACACGGAGGCAATGCATATGTTCATTGATGAATGAAGAGATGAACAAAATGTGGTATTTACATAAAATGGAATATCAGTCAGCCTTAAAAATAAAAAGAATTCTAAGATATACTACAACATGGATGAACCTTGAGGATATTATGTTAAATGAAATAATCCAATCACAAGAAGATGAATATTATACAATTCCACTTACATGAAGTAACTAGAATAGTCAAATTCATAAAAATAGAAAGTAGAGGGGCACGTGGGTGGCTCAGTGGGTTAAAGCCTCTGCCTTCAGCTCAGGTCATGATCCCAGGCTCCTGGGATCAAGCCCGTGTCCCGCTCTCTGCTCAGTGGGGAGCCTGCTTCCTTCCTCTCTCTCTCTGCCTGTCTCTCGGCCTACTTGTGATCTCTGTCTGTCAAATAAATGAATAAAATCTTAAAAAGAAAAAAAAGAAAGTAGATAAGTGTTAACAGGGGTTGGGGAGAGGAAGGAATGAGAATTAATTTTTTTATGTGTATAGTTTGAGCTTTACAAATGAAAAGTTCTATAGATGGATGATGGTAATAATTGCACAACAGTATGAATGAAAGTACTTGATGCCACTGAATTGTGCACTTAAAATAGTTGAGTTAGCAAATTTTATGTTATTTATGTTTTTCCACATTAAAATTATTATTAAAAACACGAGGTTCTTTAGACTTATATGGTACCACCTTTATTTCAGTTATCATTAAGTGCTTCAAAATGTTTTCTTTTTTAGGTGTGACCCTGTCTCTTTTTCACAAAGCCATTCCAAAAAAAGAGGTCAAACAGAATGAAATAACTAAATTTTTAACCATTATGAAAGTCTCTGGAGTGACATGGTTTTATTTCATTGCAAAATGCCTGTGTATTTTCCTTGGCCAAGAATGGTTCTACTAATTTGCTTTGTCTGTCATCAGTTCTTTTGGTACCATGAACTGACCTAAAGGGCTGTTTCTGGTCATACCTTTACACAGATCCTTTCTCACTTTCTTCTGTGAAAGGGCTAAGTATATGAGTAAAGCAATGAAATGCCTGGAAGTGTGCTGGCCTCTGGGCAGACACAGATACATCAAGTTTAAAAGAAGCCAAAAAAAAAAAAAAAAAAAAAAAGACACTCACTGTATCTTATTCAGAATATTTTCAACTACTTTTTTTTTTTTTTAAGATTTTATTTATTTATTTGAGAGGGAGAGAGAGATAGAATGAGTACTGGGGAGGGGCAGAGGGAGAGAGAGAAGCAGACTCCCCACTGAGCAGGAAGCTCAATGCAGGGCTTAATTCCAGGACCTGATCCTGGATCCAATCCCATGACCCAGAGATCATGCCCTGATCTGAAGGCAGACACTTAAGGCAGACAACTGAGCCACGCTGGTGCCCTTCAACTACTCTCTTTCTAATGCATCTTTTGAAAAATGGTCTGAAAATTTATATGTTGAGAAGTATGTATACATGAAAATACTGACAGAGTTTATTTATGTGCAGAGAAAATCATGTGACTTTGTTAAAATACCCAAAAGTGATGGAAGAAGTGGTATAATTAAGCTAAAATTTCCTTTGTACAAGTCAAACTGACTTTTATCCTTCTTTACTTCTTATAAGAATTCTGATTTTATCTAGATCTATTTCAAAGATGTGTTTTCACTTTTTAATAACAATTAAGCAGATCCTTTGGAGAAAAATCAATAGCATCTTTCCAAAAACAGTGGAGGTGACACATGTTCACACCATGATGAAAGCTTTGTTTAGATTTTATCTCAATTTTTTAGCTTCATCCAAGGGTGACATTATTATTGAGTAAAGCTCAGATAAAAAGGAACAGAAGCACGCAAAGAATGTTACAATTTTATCCCCAGTGGGAACTACCGCACTGGCTGCATAATTTTCATCTTTTAAAAATATGAGAATCAAAATAAAACAACAGGATTAAGGTTATACAAGCAGCCCGTCTTATCACAGAGTTTTGATGAATGGATTTTATTAACAATGGACAAAGTTAATGTCAATACCCTAGCAAAAAGTTCTATCAAGGCTTCCAATTGCATATATTTATCTGAAACATAAAGTGTGCAAAAAATAGCTTTCATTCTGTAAGGGGTAACTCTGGGAAGGAAATTGAAATCTATCATAAATCATATGGGAGGAAGAATTAATCTTTGCTTTTTGAGGGAAAAATACTAATGAGCGTATTTTATGTATTTAGGTTGTAATGACGGATCATTTAGGATTATTACAGTTGTAAATTAGAGAAAAGCCAATCAAACTGGCTTAGGTTAAGGAAAGAAATACATCAATTTATGTCACTGCAATGTCCAGTGGTTTAAGAGTATTCAGGTGAGTTTTCATCAAGTGACTGAAATCATATTCAAAAATTTTTAAGATTTATTTATTTGAGAAAGAGGTGGCAGAACAGAGAATCCTGAAGCAGACTCCCCCCTGAGCATGGAGCCTCAAGTGGGGTTCAATCCCAGGACCCAGAGATCAAGACCTGAGTCAAAATCAAGAGTTGGTGCCTTAACTGAGACCCTCAGGCATCTGAGGACTGAAATCATATTACCAGACTCAGAGCTTCCCACTTCTGTGTTCTGTCTCCTGTCCTATTGTCTTTATTCTCAGTTTCCACTTGATAACCTAAATAGTTCAAGGTTTACATTATTCTTGTGGATTGTCTTCCAGAAAAGAGAACAGTCCTTTCTCTAGAGCAGTGGTTCTTGAATGGGTCAATTTTGCCCCCCAAGGGACATTTGGCAATGTTTGTACATATTTTGTTAGTCACAACTGGGTTTGAAACTACTAGCATCTAGTGAGTAAAGGCAGGGGACATGGCTTACCACCTTGCAATGCACAGGATAACCCTCAAGAAAACGACTTATTCATCCAAAAATACCACTGATGCTCAATTTGAGAAATCCCACCTCAACTCTAGATCTACAATATCCAATATGGTAGTCACTAATGACATGTGGTTGTTGGACAATTGAAATGCAGCTGATCCAAATTGAGGTATATGTTAAGTAAAATATATAAAATATATAGCAGATTTGGAAGACTTATTATAAAAAAAAGCTCAAAATCTCTCATTAAAATTTTCATATCGATAACCTATTAAAATGATAACCTGTTAAAATGATAACCTAGGGGTGCCTGGATGGCTCAATCGTTAAGTGTCTGCCTTTGGCTCGGGTCGTGATCTTGGGGTCCTGGAATCGAGTCCTGCATTGGGCTCCCTGCTCGGCAGGAAGCCTGCTTCTCCCTCTCACACACCCACTGCTTGTGTTCCCTTTCTTTCTGTGTCTCTGTCAAATAAATAAATAAAATCTTTTAAAAAAATAAAATAAAATTATAACTTATTAAAATGTTTTATTAAAAGTAGCTTCATCTGGGGCGCCTGGGTGGCTCAGTGGGTTAAGCCGCTGCCTTCGGCTCAGGTCATGATCTCAGGGTCCTGGGATCGAGTCCTGCATCGGGCTCTCTGCTCAGCAGGGAGCCTGCTTCCCTCTCTCTCTCTCTCTCTGCCTGCCTCTCCATCTACTTGTGATCTCTCTCTCTGTCAAATAAATAAATAAAATCTTAAAAAAAAATAAATAAATAAAAAAGAAGTAGCTTCATCTGTTTCCTTTTACTTTTTGAATGTGGCTATAATTTTAAACTTTTTAAACTATAAATCTTGAACAGTGCTGGTTTAGAAGAACTATAGTAGTACTGTCCAATAGAAATTTCTGCAATGATGGAAATATTTTTGTGTATTTACTGTCCAACATGATAGCCAAGCAACTGTGGCTGTTGAGCACCTGACTAGTATAGCTAGTGTGACTGAGTGACTAAATTGCTAATTTTACTTAAATTTAATTAACTGTAATTTAAACAAGTCACATTGGGCTACTGCCTACAGAATTTGACAGCACAGATTTAGAGTCACATTCCAAGCAAAATGCTAATTGCTATTATTGCTCCAGCTTGAAACACACTCACCCATGACTTATCACAGGGTGAACATACTATACTTCTCTGATTGCCCAGAACTTTGTTACCTGCCCAACTCTAGAGCTAGGTGAGTTCAGGTTTGGCAGAAGCCCACAGACTGAAGAATGAATGTTGGCATGGGGAGAAAGATCAGATAAACAGCCGTGACCACAGTCATCTTCCAGGAGAGATGATCTGTGAAAGGTATAAATGGGGGAAAAAAAAAAAAAAGAAGAGAGAGAGAGAGAGAGAGAGAGAGAGAGAATTGTGTTGTTATTTTTCTGCATTGTTATAACTCTTTATCTCAGAAGATCTATCCTCATTCAGAAATTTGTTTTTAAGTGATTTAGCCATGGGAATTAGGTCTTTCTCAGGCTGATGAATGCACTATGTGAAAGCATGATTCAAGCACGAAAGTTTTCAACTTAGGAAAGCAATGAGATTTAGAAATTAAATTAAAAAATTTGAAATAGCCCATCAATACTTAAAAATTTATTTTCTTCAGGCAAAGGTAACTTTGGATCTCAAAAATATTTTGTTCATTCTCTTTCATCTTTTTAATTTAAATAAAGAATGAAATACATGAATTTATGTATTTAAATGTGACATAAATATAATTTATATCACATATAAAATAATATTTCAATGGACACAAAATTCATATGACATAAAATCCACCATTTAAATAATTTTAAGGTGCATAATTAAGTGGTTTTAAAAATATTTATAATGTAGCAAAGCCATTACTACTATCTAATTCCAGAGTATTTACATCACTGAATATTCATATAAATATTTGTAAAAAATTTGCCCCTCCTCATTTCTCCTGGTATCTATTAATCTACCTCTCACTATAGTACTACCAATCCTGGACATTTCATGTAAATGAATCATACAACATGTTTTCAAGGTGCGTGGGCATTGTAGCAACTTTTGGTACTTTATCCCTCCCCCCACCTTTTTTTTTTTTTTTTGAGCTCAAAATTATTATTTTTTTCTTTTTTTATTGAAGTATTGTTGACATACAATGTTTACATTAGTTTTAGATAGTGCTTCATTCCCTTTTATGGTTAAATAATAAATAAAACATTTTATGGCTCTACCACATTGTATTTATCCATCTATAAGATGATGGATGTTTGTGTTGTTTCTATCTGTGGACTATTGTTTTAAGTCTTTCACAATTAAGTATGATGGGAAGTGTGGGTTTTGTATAGATGCCCTTTATCAAGGTAAGAGTTTTCTTCTACTTCTAATTTGTTGACTGTATTTATCATGAAAGGGTGTTGGAGTTTTTCAAAATCTTTTTCTGCATCCTTTTTTTCTTTATTATAGTAGCATGGTATGTTATTACACTGATCAATTTTGTATGTTGCACCAACTTTGAATTTCTGGTATAAATCTCTCTTGGTCATGGTGTATAATCATTCTAATATGTTGCTGAATGAGGTTTGTTGGTATTCTGTTGAGGATTATTGTATCTATCTATAAGGGATATTGATCTGTAATTTCATTTTCTTGTGATGTTGTTGGTTGGTTTCAGGGTAATGCTAGCATTGTAGATTGAGTTAGCAAGCATGCCTCTTCTATTTTGAAGAGTTTGTGAAGGATTTAAGATATTTTTCTTTAAGCATTTGGTAGATATGAAAACTTCTGGTCCTGGACTTTCTTGTTATAGAAGTTTTTTGGTTACAGACTCAACCTTGTCACTTGTTATAGGTCTATTCTGATTTTCTATTTCTCTTTTTGTCTATTTAGGATTCGTATATGTTTCAAGGAAATTATTTTGTACTGTAGTATTTTCACAACTACCACTGTTTTCAAGGCTACCACTGAGTGGAAGTATGGAGGATGGGAATAAGGTCAAATAAAAACAACAAAAATCTTGCTATTTTTACTGTGCTTCAGTCATTTTGTTGAATAACTGCTTCCCATGCTGCTTTTGGTAATTTCCAGAGTTCCAAAAAATTGATTCTGATAGTTTTGCCAGTGTCTCAGTTGCTTTTATGGAAGGATGAATTTAGGAGTTCCTCACTTGACCATTTTGTTGATATCATTCAAAAACAGTTTAATAAATCTGGACTTTATCCCATTTCTGTGAACTTTAAAACAAGTAAAGTTATTTTTATTGATAAAAATTATTTTAATGTCTTCCTGTGAATAGTTTTTAAGTATTTCTAATAGAACCTTAAATTTGACCCTCTTTTAATTATATTTACATAGTCTGAATAATTATATCTCTAATTGCACACTTATTTACACAAAGGTAAAATAATAGAGACTATATGCAGATAGAAGAGAACTTTTGGAAATATTTGTGAACATAGGCAAAACTGATTCAGTTGATGGGAAAAGCTACAAAATCACAATTTAAATTTGCTTGCAAGTTATTATCTATATTTATCACAGTCCATTGTGATTTAAATTTAAATTTGATTTGACCTTAAGATTTATTGCAATATAATTGTTTTTTCCATATCACTCATAAATATCTAAGAGGTAGGTTTTTATTGTCATTTCACTTATTTCCCCCCTGGATTTTCCTGTTCAGGTCAAACAATATATATGTCTGTAACTAAGATGGAGGCATATATTGGGAAAATTATAAGGTTTCCTTTTTTTCTTCTGGGATAACAATTAAAATATGTTTCATCAGAAAGTGAAGGAGAGAATGATTAATCACAAATTTGAAAAATTATAAACCTTCCTTATTCATTTTTAAAAAATGATTTGTTAGTATTTAATTGTGTGTATGTGGACAGGAGTATTTCAACCAATCTCTTCGTAGATAGATGTTTGTGTTGTTTTCAATGTATTGCTTTTATGAATAAATTGGCTTATAAGATGTTGGTATTTTTAGCATAATATTTTCATAAAGAAATTCTAAAAGTGGGATTCTTGGATAAAATAATAAAAGGCCATGAATATTCGTTAGATATTTCCAAATTTATTTCTATAGGATCTGTTTCATTTTCCATTCTCAGGAGCATTTTAAGAGTGCTAGTTTTTCCCTCATCTGCCAAAAGAGAGTGTGTTGACAAGATTTTGAATGTTGCCAAACCGAAATATAAATAATTATATCTCCATAGAAATTTAATTTGTATTGGAACATCTTTTCAGATGCTTATGGGTTCTTTGAATATTTTTAATCTCTGGGAACTGTGTAGTATTTTGCACAATTTTTAAAGGGACTTCTAGTCTTTATTTTCTTGATTTTATGAGTTTTACCTCTGAGATACAAGTTGCAGATATTTTCTCCCAGTTTGTTAGTGTCTTTTGCTTTTCCTTCTAGTATTTTATTCAACACCCCCACCCCCCCAACCGCCCGGTTTTAAAAATCTCTTTTATGTTCACATCTCCTTATTGCTATATATTTTTTTTCCATTTCATTCTATATCGTGTATAGTATGAAATTGGAAAGTTTAAATGAAATGATTAGCCAATTTATCGATCCTTTATGTTTATTTGTTTCCTGGATTTCAGACCAGTTTAGAAAAGCTAACTGTAATAGCAGGTAACAAATTTTATTTTGCTTACTTTGCATGCTTGTATGATTTTAGTTTTACATTTAGATCATTGAAATGGTTGGGGTTTATTCTGCTGAATGGTGTGTGTTGAGGATCCGGTTTTTCTTTGTCTGAATGTCTATACAGTTGTCCCAATACCTTTTTTTGAAAAGTTCATCTATTTTGCAGTATTTGAAAGGCCAATCTTATCCTATATGAAATTTTCAAGTGGTCTTGTGTCTCTCTCTGAGTTCTCTATTCCACTGCATTGCTCTGCTATTCACATGGTTCTACACTATTTTAATTTTAGAGGCTTTGCAAAATGTTTACATATCTGGTAGAGTTAATCCCCTCTCATTACTTTCTATTTCAGGACATGCCTGCCAGACACTAACCTTTGAATAAGAGCACGTAGAAAAGAGGGGGAAATTACTATGATTTGGAATCTATTCCAACAAGCATTTACTAGAGAATGTACAGACAACTTTATTTTTCTCACACTGGAATTCACCACACACATAGTAAGGTGCAATTTTTTTTTTTTTTTTTTCATGGCACAGTAATTAAGACCACAGAATCCATAGTCACAATCCCTGGGGTATCTAAGCTCCAACTATTACCAATTAATTGTAAGATCTTGGATAAGTTATACTCTTTAAGCCTCAGCATCATTATGTTAAAAGGGAAAAATAATGAAATGACAACCTGACGTTGCAGTGAATGTTAAATATAGAAAATGCATATTAATAGTTTAGCATGGTGACTGGCAAATAGAAAACTTTCAATAAAAATAATAGCTTATTGAGCTGGTACAGAATATTTTTCTATCTTAAATGCTGTGAGGATAGAATTTAGTTATTTTTATAAGTAGCTTATTTATTTGTTATTTTTCTAAAGATTTTATTTACCCATTTAACAGAGAGAGAGACAGAAAGCACAAACCAGGGGAGTGGCAGAAGGAGAGGGAGAAGTAGGCTCTCCACTGAGCAGGGAGCCAATGCAGGGCTCAATCCCGGAACTCTGGGATCATGACCTGAGCAGAAGGCAGATGCTTAACCCACTGAATCACACAGATGCCCCTAAGTAGCTTATTTATACACACATCTATGCACAGTAAATATCTGCAAATTGTCAACAAAATTCTCCAAAATTGAGGGGTTCTCAACTCATCTCATTTAATGATCTAAATTTGCATGAAAGGAAACTGCAGTCCAGAGAGATACATGATTTGCCTAAGAACCCACAGAAAAATGATGGCAGTCAAAGTCTTCTCAATTTCTTTTCTTTCTCCCAGAAGTTGGGGGTAGAACAAGATGGTATATGAATTATTTTCCAACTTCATGATTACATTTAAAAAGCAGATATATTCATCTTCTCATAGAAAAGCTGACCATTGTACTGCTTCGGTTTTAAAATCTTTTTTATGTTCACATCTCCTTATTGCTATATATATATATTTTTCCATTTCATTCTATTTCATGTATAGTATGAAATTGGAAGGTTTAAATGAAATGATTAGAATTTATCTGCCCAAACTCTATCTCCAAATAATAAAACCTGGCTCCTATGTTATTAAGTTTCAACTTCACACTAACAATTTAAACACTCTGTAGCTGGAAAGCTGCTCGTGCAGTATAATTTATCTTTATGTTTGGCTGATGAAGTCTAGAAAGAAATCATCACATCGTATATTCTCACATATCTCAATGTTGTCAGCTTAATCAAACCAGCTGCATCATTGTTTTTGCAATAGGCATGAGTCCATAAAAGGAGTGGATATACAACATGGCATATTTCAGAATACATTGAGCGCAGTTTTACACGTTGTAAGTGCTTATCTCTAATACGAGTTATTGTCCCTCTGCACAGTTAGGAATCTTCAACGGAGGATTTTTTTCCTCACTGACCTGTATGTGGGCTCTGTAGTATTGGTCTGCAATACTATAATTTGAAAGTAAAAGGGAAAACTAAAAGCAGCCCCCAAATTAAAATCTCTCTCATCATGAGTATGAAAATGCAACATGAGAAAGGTACATCACCAAAGGGTAATACTGAGAGGTAAAACATATTTGGGAGGCTTTTTACATTAAGCATGGATCCTTCAGGGACACCTGGGTAACAGAGTTGGTTAAGCCAGAGTCTTGGTTTCTGCTCAGGTCATGATCTCAGGGTCATGACATGGAGCCGAGTTGGGCTCTATTTGTTGAATCTCTTTATAGATTCTCTCTGTCTCTCCCTCTCTCTCTTTCCCTCTGCAATTCTCTCCCACTCTTTCTCTCTCTTTCTCTCTAAAATAGATTAAAAATCTTAAGAAAAAAATCATCCATCCTTCAGTGATATCCAAGCTTGAATGTGATATGCAGATTAGCTCTGATGAAATGCATGGCTCAGACAGAAGGCATTGTTGATGATTTCATTAAAGATAGAGAAAAAGAGAGAGAACGCCAAGCAGCTGAGCTTGTATAAAATACAGATACCCAGGCTCTCTCTAAACATTTTGATTTAGCAGGTTGTGGAAGTGGCTTGAGAATTTAAATGTTTACAACCAACCCAGGTCAATTTGACACATTTGCTCCAAATGTATCTACTCTGAGACAGTACTCCAGAGGAGGAAGGAGACATTGCATGACCTGAAAACCTTGGTGCATCATGTGACTATCAAAATATAAATAGGAAACATTATGGTTTAACTCAGAATCCTCCAGCAATGATTTTAGCAGTGAAGCAATACCTTTTATATAAAGCCGTGGTTTACAAACCTAATGGCATATCAGAACACCTAGTGGGATTTATTCTGCTATAGAAGGCTCTGAAGAACATCCAGATCTGAGAAGGACAGGTTGTATTTGTCTAAAGACCAGAACACATTCTGAAAGCCTCTGTTTACAGTTTAAATTGCCACTCAGTGTGAGTCTCCATTTATTAGGAATATATGGAAAAAGGATGATGGAATGAAGGTATAAAAGGGCACTTTTAGTCAAAGTGTTCATCTTGACAAATGTAATACTGTGAATCATGTATTACTGTGACACATCAGCACAGACAAAATTTTACTGTAAAATTTACTTTATTTTGGAATTTGATAGAAGTAATAGAAGTACTACTTCAATGATATAACTCTGCAAGATTTTATTATATGGCACATCTCCTCTCTCTAATATTAATTTCTCAAATAGAAATGTATTTCCAGAAGTGACTTCATAACTAGGGGGTTTTTAATCCACTGTTTAACCCTGAGATAAGTGTTAAACAGATTTTTGTTCTAAATAGCACAAGGAAGAAAATTTGCTGTAGACTTTGCCAACATATATTTGTTTTTGTATATGTCATATATTGCTGTATATTTATAAAATCTTTGATATACATTGATTTTACCATTTTTTTTTAAGATTTTATTTACTTATTTGATAGACAGAGATCACAAGTAGGCAGAGAAGCAGGCAGAGAGTGAGGAGGAAGCAGGCTCCCCACTGAGCAGAGAGCCGGACATGGGGCTCGATCCCAGTATCCTGGGATCATGACCTGAGCCGAAGGCAGAGGCTTTAACCCACTGAGCCACCCAGGTGCCCTGATCTTACCATTTTCTTTCACAGCTATGCCTTACTTTGCAAAAAAAAAAAAAAAAAAAAAAAAAAGTGTTTAGAACTTAATTATGACAAGATGTAAATAGAAAACCAAGTGATAGGAAATAATTTTCTAAAATCTGTTATGCTTCCTATCAAGTGGAATGAATTAGTTTTAGATTAGAAATACTTTGTTTTTCCCTTCATTTTTTTATTAGTTATGTTTTGTTTCAAAACAAGTTACTGCAAAATAAAGTGGCCTAAAGTAAAAACAATTTATGGTTCTTCATGACTCCGCTGGTTTACTGGTCTCAGTCAGGCAATTCTTCAGATGTTCTCTCTTGTGTTCACTTTTGAAGTTGCAGATGGTAGCAGCTGGTCCTGGCAATCTCAAGATGACCTTATTTACATGCCTGGCATTGATGGTAGTTTTTGGCAGGGGCCTCTTGGTTTTCTTCCATGTGATTTCTCAGCCTCCAGAGACCTAGACAAGCTTCATTACAAGGTACTATTTGGGTTCCAGATAGCAAAGAAATTACCAGGTCTCTAAGGACCTAGTTTCTGGAACCGACACTTCATTATTTTTACCATATTCTGATGGTCAAGGCAATCATAAGTCCAGCCCACGTTCAGCTGGAACAGAAATAGTCCCCACATTTTGAACAAAGAAGAGGTATAAAGACAAAGATGGAAAGAGTTGGGCACCTGGGTGGCTCAGTGGTTTGGGCCTCTGCCTTCAGCTCGGGTCATGATCTTGGGGTCCTGGGATTGAGTCCTACATCGGGCTCTCTGCTCAGCAGGAAGCCTGCTTCCTTACCCCCTCTATCTCTCTGCCTGCCTCTCTACCTACCTGTGATCTCTATCTGTCAAATAAATAAATAAAATCCCTTTAAAAAAAAAAAAAGATGGAAAGAGTTTTGGTGGCCATCTTTGTAGACAATCTACCCGATCTTGAATGAATTCTTGCAATGCATTTTTATATATTAGCAAATTGGTCATTATAAGTAAATCCAGTAATCTCTCAGCAAGCAAAAATATTGGATAAAATTTAACATATACTTGTGTAATACTTAATTTTTAGCAGAATTCATAGTTATACCTTTAGAAGTCTGGATTTTAGAGAATATAGGAGGTAAGAAATGGGAGCTAAAGATTTATAAGAGAATCTCTTATCTTTTTATTTAAAAGAAGCAATGTATCATTTTTAATTTTGAAGGAGAATGTATATAGTTAAACATGTAATTAATGTTCTACTTGATTTAGTCACTATTTTTAAAGGACTTCATAACAATGTATGTGACAGCTAATGTCAGTGTATGGTATTAAATTTAAGCTCTGGGGGCACCTGGGTGGCTCAGTCATTAAGCATCTGCCTTTGGCTCAGGTCATGATTCCAGAGTCCTGAGTTGGAGCAGAGCATGGGGCTCCCTGCTCAACAGGAGGCCTGCTTCTCCTCCCACTGCCCTTGCTTGTGTTCCCTCTCTTGCTGTCTTTCTCTCTGTCCACTAAAGAAATTAAATAAAT
Organism: Enhydra lutris kenyoni; assembly: GCF_002288905.1. NCBI lineage: Eukaryota > Metazoa > Chordata > Mammalia > Carnivora > Mustelidae > Enhydra > Enhydra lutris. Next base: position 11,145,912 of record NW_019154104.1, on the reverse strand, counting down.
AAATAAATATATACATATAAATATATAAATAAATGTAAGCTCTGTTAGACATTTAAAAATGTCTGGCATGAAAATAGAATCAACAGGATTGAATAATCCTGAGTATGGGTAAAATATAACCTCAAAATACGAAAAAAAAATCTAAATTCATTTCCCATCAATATTTGGCAACCCCTTCTCAATATCTTTGAAATTCCATTCCTACAGTTCCTCCTAAGAGAATTCTGATCATACATTAAAAAGAAATAGTAAAAATAAAACTTGATTTAATTATGTCTATTGATGGCCACAGTTACTATAATTTTTCTTTTCATAAATTTGACATGTTTATTTAACAGCCACTCAAGGCTCCAGAAAACACTGTTTTCACTTTAATACAATGGAAAGGGCAAAGATATTATAGCATTCCAGCTCAATAAACAAATCTATCTATATATCTATCATCTATCTATCTAACTACCTATCTATTATCTATCTATCTACCTATCTAAGTTTGTTATTTTCACCTGGGTTTCCTATGGTAATTCAGTAATTCTCTGAAGAGTTTATCATTAAACAGGCAAAAAATAAAAAAGCCATTATCTATAGCTACATCTTCCTCTTTTCTTCCTTATAGAAGCTTGTGTTATTTTATTTTGTAGTGGTATATGTGGAAAAATAGTAAATGCTGAGTTCTAGGAACTGCATCTTTTGATACATTATTTCCATTGATGGGATATAAAGAACTCCTATACTATTTTATTTTAGAAGCTAAAATGATGGCTGGGTTGGAGCTCCCATGCTGCTTTTCACTCCAGTGCATAACAAAGGCTCTGCTTGAATAACTTCAATCTACTTAGTATGAACTAATCTCAACCTTTGCAAGTGATATTAATGGCATAACATAGAATGAAGTAGCACAAAGGGGTGTACTCTTGGAATAGAGAATGACATAGGAAAAAAGAAAAAAATACATACCTGCTTTATCGCTTAGAAAGTTACTTTTTTTCATTAAAAACATCATTTTATGGTTGCTGAAAATGATCATAAAACAGAACTGCCTTTTATTGCAGTGCATATATGCCGATTTGTGAACAAAAGTGAACACTGTAACCTCAGATATATATTTTAATAAGCATTCAATGAATATAATTTTCATCGACCCTGATTGTGCTCAAATGTTTTTAAGATTTGGCACTTAAAAATAAACATCTTCTTAACTAATAGTTGTTGAGAAGAAACTATGTGCCAAACACCACGCAAAACTCTGGGCATACGGCAGTGGAGTCTCTGCTTTTAAGGAGCTTAGAGTCAATTTTGGTAATGGAAAAGTCAATTGATCATTAAAATCCAGTAATTTAAATAATGTTCTAGAAGAAAGTACAGCAAATTAGAACACCCACACTATGTATTATTGTGAAGAATTAGGACACCCGCTATCACGAAGACTTCCACAATGATATCTATTGAGTTAAAAAGGGTAATTTTATATTTAACAATTAGATGATAAAGAGCAGGATATTCCAGTTGGGGAAAAAAAACAAAAACAAAAAACAAAAAGCAGTATGCAATTTTATGCGCAGCATGAAAGACTGTGACTGAATTGGATGCTGTTGGTACCGGTCAAGCTTCCATTCTAGTATGTGCAGTTGCATTTATGGTTAGTTTCTGTGGCTTTTTTGGTTTTGTTTTTGAAGGCTCTCTCTTGGCATGTGCACTATGTAGAATTCGTGTTCCAGGGAACAGTGCTTGGGCAGTAATGAATTGAAATTGGGCAATAAATACCATATTTCCTTACATTCATGATGAGACATCTCCAAGGTGCATTGCATGTAGTGTCCTAGAATTCCACAAGAGGACAGTCCATCATGGTAGCCAGTTCTTTTATGCAACATGTTTTGGTTTCCTTTCCTTCCTTACCTCACATATCCATCATCTAGAAGTGCTTTTTGAGATCAACTCCCAAATAAATTACTTGCTCTTAAATCATTGTCTCAAGTTTTGCTTTTAGGAAAAGCCGGCCTAAAATAACATCAGCTCATAACAGCCTCGTACGACTGGAATGAAGGGTATGGGTAAAATAATACTAAAAATATCATGCATCATAAGATAGATCTATCTATCTATCTATCTATCTATCATCTATCCATCATCTATCCATCTGTTTATTTTAGAGAGAGAGGAGGTGGGGGGCACAGCAGGTACGAGCAGAGGGAAAGGGACAAGAAGACTCTGGACTGAGCACACAGCCCAATGGGGGCTCAATCCCATAACCCTGAGATCATGATAAGAGCCAAAATCAACAGGGCACCTGGGTGGCTCAGTGGGTTAAAGCCCCTGCCTTCGGCTCAGGTCATGATCCCAGGGTCCTGGGATCGAGCCCTGCATTGAGCTCTCTGTGTAGCAGGGAGCCTGCTTTCCCTTCTCTCTCTCTGCCTGCTGCTCTGCCTGCTTGTGATCTCTCTCTGTCAAATAAATGAATAAAATCTTTAAAAAAAAAAAAAAGAGCCAAAATCAAGAGTCTCACACTCAACCTACTAAGCCACCCAGGTGCCCCTAAAAATCTCATGCAATATAAAACACTAAGGGGAATGAGGACACAAATGCACAGATACACACATGTGCAGATACACACAAACAGAAATTAAAATGCCAAGTCACAAATATAATAATAGTTAACTTTTATTGAACACTTATTATGCTCCAAATATTGTGCTAAGCTCATCATATAAGAACTTTGTCTTTACTTTTCACAACAATTTTCTGAGATCAGTTATATATTTTTCCTGTTTACTGATTAGGAAACAAGGCATGGAGTGATTATTTCCTATTTGGTAAATGGTAAACCTGTAGTCCAGAAGATAAGTACTTTGGTTAGATAGTTTGAAGGATGTTGAGCCCTGGAACGTCCTGGAAAGAAGAAGGAACAAAGGTGAGGAAGAGGGAAGAGTTTGGGTATCTTTGGGAACAATGGAGAAAATACAATCCAAGGTCATGTTGAAGAAAGGAACTACATGGCAGAGAAAATGTCTCCAATTACACAGTTATGGTGAGTCATAATAAAATAGTAATAATCAGGGGCACCTGGGTGGCTTAGTCAGATAAGCATCTGCCTTTAGCTCAGGTCATGATCTCAGTGTCCCTGGATCAAACCCTGCTTCAGGCTTCCTGCTCAGTGGGGAGCCTGCTTCTCCATCTCCCTCTGCTCCTCCCTGCAGTTTGTGCACTCTCTATCTCTCAAATAGATAAATAAAATCTTTAAAAAATATAGTAATAATCATAATGTTTATTTTGTGTTTGGCACTGTACCATTGGGCACTATACTTACAAAATATTATTATTACTCTCTTTGTCCTGAATAGGGAACCGAGGGCTACTGATTTTAAAGGAGAACAAGTAAGACCTGCAAGGAAGAAAGAACCTTTACAGCTCCAGGGTTTACACTATCATCTATCATTTATTATCTATCTGGCTGCCCTATTTACATTCCTCCTATCAAAGTTCTATCATATGTATAAAGTTAATTTGAAAAAAGAAATAAAAACATCATATAATTTAGTAGTAGAACCATCCACTTAGGTTTAAGTTACAGTTTTAGCATAAAGATAAATAAAGTGAATTACAGCAATCTCATAACAGAGAGGAGAGAAGAATTCAGAAGGCTCTGTTATAAGGATTTGTACTACATGTTAAGTACTATGGTGCTACTGCATGCAGAACTTAGATTAGTTAAAAATGTATATTGAATGTTCTAAGAAAAATTCTTTTTTTAAAGTTCAATTAATACGATAAGAGGGGAAATAATATAGAATCCTATAACATACTTCCTTAAAACTAGAGAATACAGAAAAAAGGAGGAGGAGAATAAATGCAACAAAAAGAAGACACTTTCACGGTAGATATTAATCCATCTCCATACATAATCACTTTAAATATGAATTGTTAGAATACAAAAATTAAACAGCAGAGATTTTTCAGAGTGAATAAAATAATATTAATAATAAATTAATGATTCATATAATAAACTAATTAAAATCACTAATAACTAATGTTATGATTGATAAACAACAACACTAATAATAACCAACACAAGATGTGTCTATTGAAACCTACTTTACATACAAAGATTCTAATTAAAAGCATAAAGAAAGATAGACTGAAATAACACCAATCAAAATTAAGCTGGAATGGCTATATTAATTTCAGATAAAACTGACTGCAGGACAAAGGGAATTATTAGGAGAAAAGAGAATCATTACATAATGATAAATGGGTGTAACCTACAAAAAGACATAACTACTTATATATGTATTCAACTAATGTCAGAGTGTTTAATATAGGAGAAAAAAATCTGATAGAACTACAGAGAAAAATAGACAAATTTCATGATTACATTGAAGACTTCAGTGTTTTTGATAGATCAAAAAAAATAATTTAGTTGACCTAAACATCACTATCAATCAACTTGATCTAATTTACATTTACATACTGCTCTGCCAGCAAGAGCAGAATATATATTTTTCTTTTGTTCACATGGAATATTCACCAAGATAGACCACATTTTGACCCTGAAAATAAACCTTAAAAAATCTAAAGGCAGAAAGATCTAATATCAATAACATAAGCTTTCACCATATAGAACTAGAGAGAGGAGAGTAATTTTACACTAAAGAAAGGAGAAAAGAAGAATTAATTAAAAAAATAAAGCAGAATCCATGAAATTAAAAATAGGATCACAATAGAGAAAATCAACAAAAATAAAATTTGGTGTCTTGAAAAGATCAATAAAGTTTATAAACTTCAAACCAAACTGACAAAGATAAAAAAAAAATAGACAAGTTATCAACATCAGAAATGAAAGAAGCATGATCACTATTGATACCTTGGACATTAGAAAGTTAATAAAGGAATACTATGAATAATTCTATGTCCACCAACTTGAAATCGTCCGAATTCTTTTAAGACATAAACTTACAAAGGAGGTAGATATTTAATAAAGAAATGAAAACAATTTTACACAATCTCTTCCAGAAAATAAGAGAGAACACTTCTAACACATCCAATGAGGCTAACATTACTCCAATACTAAAGTGAAATAAAGGCAGAATAAGAAAGAAATACACACACACGCACACAGGCCACTAACCTAGACACAAAAATCAAATCTAATAATGTATAGAAAGAATTATACATTATGGGCAGGTGGATTTATTCCATGTTTGCAAGTTTGGTTTAACATTTGAAAATCAATATAACCTACACATTAATATTCTAAAGAAAAATCATAAATCATATCAATTGCAGCAAAAGCACTTGAAAAACTCCAACACTCCTTCATTATAAAAAGTTCCAGCAAAAGAATGAATAGAAGAGAACTTCCTAAACTGGATCATGAATGTCTGCAAAAAATACCTACAGCTAACATCATACCTACTGGGAACAGACTGAATGCTTTACTGCTGAAGTTGACAGAAAGCAAAAATATTATCTCTTTACACTCCTATTCAATATCATATTGGAAGTTTTAGCTGGTGAAATGAAACAAATAAAATAAAACAAAATAGGGGCACCTGGGTGGCTCAGTGGGTTAAAGCCTCTGCCTTCGGCTCAGGTCATGATCCCAGGGTCCTGGAATCGAGCCCTGCATTGGGCTCTCTGCTCAGCCGGAAGCCTGCTTCCCTCTCTCTCTCTGCCTGCCTCTCTGCCTACTTGTGATCTCTGTCTGTTAAATAAATAAATAAAATCTTTAAAAAAATAAAGTAAAATAAATTAAAATAAAATAAAAAGGTGTACAGATTGGGAAGGAAGACATAAAACTTTCTTTGTTCCCTGAATACATTATAATACATTGAAAATCCCAAAGAATCAATAGGAAAACTTCTAAAACTTATAAGCAAATATATCAAGGTGGCAGGATACAAATTTTGTACATAAAAGTTAATTGCCTTTCTACATCAGCAATAAACAATTGGAATTTAAAATTTGAAAAAAATTTGAATCCAAAAGAAGTGAATTCCTAGGTTATAAATCTAACAGACTATTTATAGAGTTTATATATGGAAAGCTACAAGACTCCAATGAAAGAAATTAAAGAATATCTTATAAATGGAGAGATATACTGTATTTTTAGTTTATATCATTTTTCTTTTTTTTTTTAATTTTATTTATTTATTTGAGAAAGAGAACACAAGCGAGGGGGAGGGGTAGAAGAAGAGGGAGAAGCAGACTCCCGCTAAGCAAGGAGCCCCACATGGGGCTGATCCTAAGACCCCAAGATCATCACCTGAGCCAATGGCAGAGGCTTAACTGACTGAGCCACCCAGGCGCTCCTGTTCTCTTTTCCTAAAGAGATAGTCTGTATCCAAAGTAAATACTGTGAAGATGTTAACTCTTTCCAACTTGATCTATGGATTCAATTCAATCCTTATCAAAATCCCAGAAAGCTCTTGTTGATATAGACAAACTGATTGTAAGGTTTGTACAAATAGGCAAAGAATCAGAGTAAGAAAAATGAAAAAGGAGAACAGAGTTGCACTGATATTACCCAATTTCAAGACCTACTAAAAAGCTGCAGTGATCAAGACAGTTCTGTATGGGTGAAAAAGTACAGAAATACAGCTGTACAACAAAACAGAAATAGATCTGCAAAAATATAGTACACTAATTTATTTTAAAGGAACAAGTCAATTCCATATAGAAAGAATAGTTTTTTTTGACACACAATTTTGGAACAATTGGATGTTGAATGCAAAAGAAGAAATCTTGACACAGAACTTTCATCTTTTTCACAGTAAATAACTCAAGAGTGATTATAGACATACTTGTAAAATGCAAGACTCTAACACTTCTGGAAGATAATGTAAGAGAAAATTTGTTTATTGTTATTATTATTATTATTTGGCAATAAGTTTTTAGATGCAACATCAAATCCACAATCCATGAAATAAATATTGCCAGGTTGGGCTTTATTAAAATAAAAAAAATAATTATGTGAAAGGCTGTTTAAAAAATGGGGAGGAGCCACAGATAGGAAAAATGCTGCAAAACACATATCTGGTAAGGTTCTTGTACAAATTCTGAAAGTCAACGGTAAGAAAATAAGTAACTCTATTTGAAAACGAGCAAATGATCTGAACAAATACTTCATTAAAGAAGATATTCACATGCCAAATAAGCACGTGAAGAGACATTCAACATGATTTTTCATTATAGAATATCAAGTTTAAACAGCAATGAGATAACATCACACATCTATTAAAATGACTAGAATCCAAAATACTGACAATATCAATTCCTGGCAAAGATGAAACACAACAGGAAGTCTCTCTCATCCACGGCTTATAAAAAATGTGTAGTTATACTCTCACTTTGGAAGACTATATTACGTACTATTACGTTTGTCACAAACGTAAATATAATCTTACCATGTGATTCAGAAATTGCACTCCCGATTTGGAAATGTGTATCCACACAAAAACCTGCTTGTGAATATTTATAATATATTTATTAATAATCAAAATAGGGAAGCAACCAAGTTGCCCTTCAACAAGTAAGTACAGAAACAACTGTTACATTCTGACAAAACAATGTTTTTTGGCTATTTAAAATGTGAGCCATCAAGTCGCAGAAATATACAGATGAATATCAAATGAATATTGCTACATATAAAAATTCCATGTGAAAGTTTACATAATCTACATTTCCATTTTTATGGCATTCTAGAAAGGGAAAAACTGTATGTATAATAAAAAAGTATCAGTGGTTGCTAGAATTTCAGGGAGCAGGGGTGTTGAATTGTGAGGCACAGGAGATTTGCTAGAGTAGTGAAACTAAGTAGTAACATAATTATATACATCATGACAATGTGCATTTGTCCAAACCCATAGGAACATGACAGCACATAGAGTGACCTTTAATTTATATAAATAAAAAAAATCATCTAGGAGGTTCAGGGTGCCAAAATAGAATGTGTGCCGTGACTGAACAATCTAAATGCATTACAAATGTATAAAACACTTGCACTGAAATTGCTGACCTAAGTTACTGGAAATAAGTCAAGTTTGTAAGAGTCAAGGTAAAACAGACCATCCATAAGGACTGCACTCTGGCCGATAAGGAAAATATTTCCCATGAGTATATGAGTAAACAACTCTGATACTGCTATTCATGTATACTGAAAATGAACAAGTAAGTAAAGGAATGGGAGATTATGGAAGGCAAAGTTCTCACTGATGTTCTGGGAGGTTACATATAAGCAGATACAGGGGCTAGAACGATCCACGTGATGATGGATTACCATTGGTGATAACAGTATGAACTCATGTTTCACTTAATATTAGATTCAGATGTTTATGTGTAGGCATATTTACAGATATGTGCACATATGCAGGTTAATACACACACATAATTTTTCTTCTTGGTCTCAGCTGAGAGGGCCTCCAGCCAAGAACAGCCTAGCAGCAACTAGCATACCTAACACCCAGATCTGAGTTTTTAATACCATTTTCCAAGACAAGGAACTCAGGTTCCTTGGAAAAAGGACTAATTGTAGGACTGGGGAAGAAATACACAAAATGATCCTGGCACATCTTGTAGTATCAGAAAGCCAGCAAGTGCTAGAAACCACCCCCCCACAACACGCTAATATAAATAC
>NW_019154104.1:11047325-11137270 GCF_002288905.1 Enhydra lutris kenyoni | reverse complement strand
GTGATATAATAAAGAAATAAATGGAAGAGAAGAAAATAATCTCTAGTGCAGAATTACAAATAATTTATGTAAATAGTTTGCTTTCAGATAGGTAGAGTTTTATCTGACCTGAACTGAAACTGAGTTGGACAATTAACCCACTGAGCCACCCACCCGCCCAACCAAATAAAGCTTATTAAAAAATACATAGCTGGCAGGCGAGAATTCTACCACTGAACCACCAATGCAAGCCAGCAAGTGCTAGAAACCACCCCCCCACAACACGCTAATATAAATATGTGATATAATAAAGAAATAAATGGAAGAGAAGAAAATAATCTCTAGTGCAGAATTACAAATAATTTATGTAAATAGTTTGCTTTCAAATAGGTAGAGTTTTATCTGACCTGAACTGAAACTGAGTTGGACAATTAACCCACTGAGCCACCCACCCGCCCAACCAAATAAAGCTTATTAAAAAATACATAGCTGGGTGTGAACTATACTTAAAAAATTTTAAAAACTAAAAAAAATAAAATACATGGGGCTTAAGTTAACTATGGGATTAAGAGTACAACATTTAAAAGATTTGACAGCAATATGTAAAAAAGTTAGAAAGCAAGGAAGAAAGCATCACAATCTCTTGTTAAATGGCTAAATGCCTACATGGTATGGTAAGTTACTCTATCTCAGAGAAGACCTCACAGTTCTTTTTTTTTTTTTTCCTTTCACAACTTGTATGTCATTCATTCCTTCATTCATTCATTCTGTTATGATAGTCACCATATAGTACATCATTAGTTTTTGATGTAGTGTTTCATGAGTCATGGTTTTTGTATAACACCCAGTTCTCCATGCAGTACGTGCCCTCCTTAATCACTGGGCTAACCCATCCCCACATCCTCCTCTCTTCTAAAACCCTCAGTTTCTTTCCCAGAGTCCATAGCCTCTCATGGTTCTTCCCCTGTTCTGATATCCCCCCACCCCTTTCATTTTTCCCTCCCTTTTCCTAATGTCCTCCATGCTATTCCTTATGTTCCACAAATAGGTGAAATCATATGATAATTGACTTGCTCTCTTTGACTTATTTCACTTAGCATAATCTCCTCCAGTTCCATCCATGTTGATGCAAAAGTTGGGTATTCATTATTTTTGGGTGGTTGAGTAATATTCCATTGTATATATGGACCACATCTTTATCCATTCGCCTTTGAAGGGCATCTCGGCTCTTTCCACAGTTTGACTGTTGAACCTCACAGTTCCTAAAGGAAATGAGCTCCCAGTCTCTTCTGGCCCATCAGCTTGACTCCTGTGCCTACTACCCTGTGTGCCAGAGGAAAGGAAAAGAGAGAAAGAAAAAAAGAAAAGAGAGAAAAATATCAGTGAGAAGAGGAAAAGGATACCCTGAGAGAAAAGTGAGAGGGTGGGGGGTGTGGAGGTTTGTATGAAGGGTTGTATCACATGATTCTGGGGAGGTAGCAGAAGGTGGATAACCCCAGACTGCAGGCTGTAATACCAGATGTGAATGGGTGTGGCTGATGACAGGAGAGGTGAACCATTGTAGCTGGTACATGTTTGAGGTGTGTGTGTGTGCACATGAGGCGGTCCATTTTGTTTATTTCTGCTTACCTCCATTCCGCTGGATACAGTTTTCTGTGTTTTCCTAGTGTTTCTTGCAGAGAAATTCATGCATAAGCAAACATGAAATTCACGTTATGCTCAAATTGTACTCTAATATATCAAACCTATTGGAACAAATTCACATTTTGAAAACAAGTGTTGCAACACAAGTGACCGTCCAAGCAAATATGACTACAAATAGACATTCTTCTTCTTCTCGTTGTAAAAAAAGTAGCTTATTTACTAAATGTAATCTGCTTCTTATTTCTTCTTTGGGAGTGTTCAAGGTGTCTGAGGTCTGAGGATGACCAAGTTTAAAAACTGAGACTTCAGCGCCAAAATATTTACAGTAGGTTTGATGCTGTACAACCTAGACACTATTGTCAAACATTAACCTCTAAATAAGATATTTACAAGCCTCTCTTAACACCTGAACTACCTGTGTGGCTTTTTAAATAGTAAGATCTCCAAGCCTTACTCTAAAGTGTTCTTGAAACTTTGTTGGCATACGAACCCTTTGGAATATTCATTAAAAAAATGTGCATTAACAAATGTTTCTCCAGAACTACTGCATGTGAATGATAGATGCAAGGGAGATCCTGAACCTTACATGATTAACAAGCAAGGTTATTTTTAAACAAAAATAAAATTTTAGTAACATTGACTTAGATCCACACAATCAGAATAGCTGAGGCTGAAATTCTGAGATATATCTATGTATATGTATATATATATGTATATGTATATCTATATCTATATCTGTATCTATATCTATATCTATATCTATATCTATCACAACTGATGATTATCATGAACATCCAAATTTGGGAACTGCTTCTTAATACTGCCAGTGTAGCTCAGGAACATTCTTCCTGCCCCAAAGCACATAACCATGATTCCTGTGGTCAACTGTTTTGCCTGATGGTTGTTTAGCAGATTCTTGGTCAATTTTAGCAATCTTCGAAGAAGAGTTAGAGTGATTTATAACAAATAGTAGATGTGCACTTTAAAACTATAAAGCATACGTGGTATACCTAAAGCTCACTTATAAAAATCAGGGTAGAAAAACGTGTAAACCACAGAATCTTTGGAGGGTAAATGGAATTGCGTGTATATCTTCTTTGCTACATCTGGAAGCTTATGCTCTGCTGTCCTGGATTGCTTAGCTGTCTCTAAGTGTGCTTCTGTCCTGCTCATTGTTGGCTGGGGTCTGGCTGAATGGTTTGCTGATCCTGAAATCACACCAGCTGTTCAGGTTTCCTTGTCACCATTTGAAAGGCTTCTCTCTCTCTTTCTCTTTTATTTCTATTCTCTTCCACTTTTTTTTTCCTTATTATTATTTTTTTTTAAGCCAGCCACCTTTAAAGAATGTGAACTCCCCATCTGCTCAGACCAAGCAGAGGCTAGACCAGATGTGACCTGCAATTTGCTGAATGGGAAACAAACACAAGGAATGCAGCCTTCTGCCATCTGTTGATGTAGAAAGCAGCAGGGCATGCCTGGCATTTCAACAGGGCTTCCCCGCTGGGAAATCGAAAGAGAAAAAGCATTTGTTTTATTTTTCCCCTTTCCTGACCTGACAGCTCCTTTGAGCAAGGTGGGGAGGAAGGGAAGACATCTTGCCATGAAGCAGTGAGAGTTTATATCTAAATGTTGGAGCTCGATAAATAAACTATTTTGTATTACAAGTTCCATCCTTGACACGGTTGCCTCTGCTTGGTGGTATTGAGCAGCTGATCTCTGTAGTTGTCAGAAATGCAGCAGACTGGCATATTCCCTGCTTCCAAATTTCTAATCAGTTCTTTTTTGTTTTTTGTTTTTGTTTTTGTTTTTCTCTGAATGCCACTTAGAATGCTCTTGGGGGAGTTAAAGGTAATGAGGCCCCTGTTAACAGCAAAGACAAACAAAGGCAAGGTTTTCTCCTGGATGCAGTTCCTGCTCAGACATGGTCAGAGACCATTTGGTTCACATTTTGAGAAAGGGATGAATATAATAGAACAATTTGCCCCAGTGACATAGACATGTTAACTTGGACCCCTCTCTCTCCTCGTCTGATTATGTGGAGTGTGTCATTCCATTTTCAGATAAAGGCCACGGATGCATACTAGAGGTGAAATTCTCTCTTGGTCATTGGGATGAACCCTGATGAGTAACAGAGTCCCTGGTCTCATGAGGTTCATTATCTATAAAAATATGTATTTTTAAAAAATGTACTTTAAAAAAGTAAACTTAGTTTTAAAGATGTCTTTGTTTCCTAATGGAAGTAACCTTGTGTTAAAAAGTGTTTTCTTTTAAGGAGGGCAACTTGGTCTTCCTGTCTTCCTGATGCTTTTTCTTACTAAATGCAACCTTAGATTATTTCAAAAATTGCCCCCTTTGTACAGAGAATTATCATTTTGATCAACAATGAATAGATGTAAAATCGTTAGTAAGATATTTACCACTTGAAATAGTTATGACCCTTATTTTAAATGCAAGTGCTGTTCCAAATGCACAAAATCTATCTATCAGTACTCCACAACCTGAATTCTCCTCATATTACCACACTACATGTAACAGGCTATTGCAATAAGGAGCAAGTAAATTAGTTCTTCTTCTTCTTCTTCTTCTCCTTCTTCTTCTTCTTCTTCTTCTTCTTCTTCTTCTTCTTCTTCTTCTTCTTCTTCCTCTTCTTCTTCTCTTTTCTTCCAAATAGCCTATACCTTTCAAACAACAATCCACCAAGTGCCAACCACTATAAAATGTAGTTGGTATGCAAATATAAGGGTGCTTCTCTTCCCCTAAAGATTTTGTCATCCCTCTTAGAGGGAGAGGGAGGGCTGTAAGTAAACACATTTAGTACACATGATGATATTATTGACTCCTACAAGTACAACATTCTACACAAGGCATCAGAATGTTCCTTAAAGATTAAAATATATCATAATTGGAGATAACCTTATAAGATAAGTCATCATTTAGTATTTGTTTTACTACTTTTTGTTAAGGAAGAAACTATTCACAGAAAACAAACAAACAAAAAAAAACTTTGTAAAATAAACGTCCAGTTTATTTACAGTTGTGGACTGTAATTCTAGGACTTATTTCTATAAAATTCTATATTTCTTCATTTTAAGATTTTATTTATTTGAGAGAGAAAGAAAGAGAGGGGCAGGGAGAGATGGAGAAGAAGACTCCCCACTGAGCAGAGAGCCCTTTGTGGGGCTTAATCTTGAGACCCTGAGTTCATGACCTGAGCTGGAGGCAGATGCTTAACTGACTGAATGACCCAAGCACCCCAAAATTCCCTATTTCTCCCATAATGAATTAAATATGTACTGTTGAAGAAGATGCTTAATTCAGGCATTTTAAAAATCGAATAGACTTTGAAGGGACTAACAGCCACATAAAGCATTGAGCTAGCTTGTATGTGGCTTCCTGCCTCTGGAGAAGTTCCTGTGAATAGCCTGGTAGTAAGATCACAGTGTCTCAACTAAGATCCTCACCTTGCTTAGAGATGAATGAAATTTCAATGAGTTTATATAATGTGTAGAACAATGTTCATAGGCCCTATCTTTCCACATCTACAGAATAAGAGCATACACAATGCTTATTCCCATATAACCTGTATGTGTTCTAGAAGGAACACATACATGTTATATATTATTGGAGAGTAGATACACCTCAGAAAGTTGTAAGTAGAGTAATAGTTTCTGAGACTTCCAAATTAAGGTTTAATATATGCTAAGACAGATGGTGGTTTGCAGATCCATCCCTCACACACAGTTTCCTCATTTTTTTCCCCCTCAGACTCATAGTCTCTGCTCCGAAATATAATATAGAAAATAACATTATGGTCACTGTTCATCAAAAATATCATTTGTAGAATACTGTTGGTTTTTAGATTGCCAGATAAATTGCTGGATCTGGAGAGAATTGGGAAGAGGGGGCTTTTCTCCAAATGTTTATCATATATGGACACTTGGGCTCTGTGACACCTTGAGTTTGCTGCAGTCAAAGTGTAATGATGCAGATATAATGTTGAAAGATTCTGTCCCTTTCACTACCTTCCATGAGACTCAAAATTGGATGAGGGCTGATATTTCTATTTATTCACCCATCCATTCATTCATTTGAACCATGAATGGGACACTGTTCTAGGTGAGGCTATGGATGGAGAGCAAGATGCAGACTTAAACAAAAGAGATTAAAATTTCTGCCCTTGTGAAATTCATATTAGTATAGGAGACAGAGAAAAAAAAATCCTCCAAAATACAGGTAATAAAATATAAAGTATTAGATCGGATGAATTACTGTGGAGACAAATCAGGGGCTATGTGAGGGGATGGTTGTGTTTTAGTTTTATGTAGGGGATTACGGGAGTCTTTATGAATCTTTATGAGCAATTATTATTGGCATAAAGACTTGGAACTGGTGAGGAAGTGAGTGGAATGGCTATCTAGGGGAATTAGACTCTAGGCAGAAGGAATAGTGCATGCAATGGTCTTGAGACTGAAACATACTTGTCATGTCCAAAGGAAAGAGAAGAATGGAGTTAGAAGGATATGAGTCAGTCAGTAGCAGAGATCAAGACCTGGAAGGGTTTATGTGTCATTGTAAGGACTTTGGATTTTCCTCTGGGTAAGACGAAGAACAATTAGAAGGCATTGAACAGAGAGACAAGAGGATCTGACCTAGTCTTCATAGAATCATTCTAACTGCAATATTAAGACCAGACTTAATGGGGCTCAAGGGTAGAAGCACAGTCATCAATTTGGAAGCTGTAAACAAAACATTGGGCAAAAGATTGTAGTTCATGTGATTAGGGCAATAGGACTTTTTGCTTAGATAGCAGAAAATGGTAGAATACCAATTCCACAGGACATGATAATTCATTGAATGTGGAGTATAAAAGACAAGAATGGAAGGAAGGGTTATTCCACAGTGTTTGAGCTGGGCAACTGGAAGAAAGGAGTTGCCACAAACAGACAACAAAGAAGAGAAGGACCAGATTAAGAGGAGAGAGGAGTAGATCTGAACATTGAAAGGTCAGGAGGACTATTGGACAATTGAATGGAGATTAACGTCAAGTAGGAGTTGGGTTTAGAAGTCTGGAGTTCAAGGAGAAACTGATCTTGGCTATGTATTTGTTATTTATGAGCATATAGATAGTGTCTAAAACAAAAATTTAGATGAATTGCCAGGGGAGCTTAGGAACATAAGCAAACAGGAAGCATGAAGAATGAGCCCTGGGACATAGCAGTGATAAATGTTTAGGAAGCTAATGAGGAAATAAGTAAAGGATTTGTTTTTTAGAAATGTTTCCATAAAAAGAAGGAGGAAATTGAGCAAAAGGTGGAGAGAGAGGTAAGTTGAAGAATTTTTTTTAAGACTTTTTTAAAAATAAGATAAACACAAGCTAATTTTACTGATAGAAAGATTCAGTTAAAAGGGAACAAATTGATGAAACAGGTGAGGAAAAAAAAGTCGCTGGCGTGATATCATTGAGTGTGTAATAAGGGATGGATTTTAGTGGACAAGTAACAGAGTTTACTTTTACTAGGAGCACAGATATGTCTTCTAGAAGAACAGGAGAAAAGGCACAGCACATGGACATGGATGCATGTTGATGGCTCAATGTGTGATGGGCACATAAAGATTGTTTTCAATTTGTTCAGTGAAATAGGAAAAAAAAGTGTGAATATGGAGAAGGAGTTTGATATAAGAGGACAGATTTACTAAATAATTATTTGGAAGACTTAAATAGACGAAATAAGTATAGTATTTAGTTAGAGGCCAATATGACTCATTTGCAATGAGTGATTATGAATTTAAAGTGAGAGATGTCAGCATAGTTCTATTTTCCATCACTCTCATTTGCTTGCCACTGATGCAAAAACAAGGTAAGATAAAAATTGTGTTAAATCGGGATTACGGTTTCACCAAACTAAAAAATGAGAACAGACTAAGGAATGTGAAGATGTAAGGGGGAAAAAAGCATCTAGTATAATTGGCTGTTGAATTTATGCCAAGTAAGGAGAAAAGAGAGGAAGATGATTGGAACCAGGAATAATTAAATATTAGTAGGTTAAATGAACTTGCGTTTTATATATGTCACTTGCTGCAAAGATTGTCAGGTACAAGGAAGTAAATGGAGTAAACTAGCCAGATGGAAATCACTGGAGAGTAGAAGTTTTGAAATTGAGTTTAAGAAGTGCTGAAGTTATGAGTAGGGACAAGTTCTACCAGAGAACCACCATGAGATCGAGTGGTTTTGATGAGATGAGAGACAAGAAAACCACTGAACTGAGAAGCCAGTTTGCTGAAGTTTTATCGATGTGGATGTTGCAATCACCAAGTGTTCTGGAAGGAATAGTGTGGAAGAAAGGGATAGTGAGCCAGGAGGGAAAATATACAAAACAGGAGGATAAAATTGCCCTAGGAGTTAGTGAATGATTTTTATAAGCAGGGGTAGTGTGTTTTACAGTTTAATGCCATGAAATTCAAAGATTGGTATTTTCATGGGGGAAGATATGAATTACTGTGAGGAGTGAGAAAGTTCGCCACCCTCCCTTCAGGTGAAGTGGCAGGAGTAAAGTAAGAAGAGTCACCTTTATGTGGAGGACTGCAGTGGATGGCGTACCTCAGAGAATCAATCTCAGAAGATAAAGAAAACTTTGGGATAACTTTTCTCACATGCAAAGGATCTTGATAACAAAAGGGATAATTAGCAGAGAGCACAGAGGAAGGAATTCCAACATTAGGAATAGATTCAAGATGGCAAGTACAGAGTTATAAGGTCTGATGGTGACATCATTATCTAAGTGACCTGGTTTGTTTATGGTGACTGGTATAAACATGGATCAAAGAAAAAAAAAATAACTATCCTGATGATTCAAAGTTGAGTTATGAGGGATTTCTCTTCAGGGGCATACAGAATTCTGTGTTCCCACCTGACTTAGTAGATGAAGGTGTGGTAGCTACAGAGGGGCAAAGTCTCTTGGGGAGCACAAAAGCCTTCTTGTTTTCTGACAGTGTAGGCTCACAGGCCAGCAGAAGGGATGTCAGACTTCAAACCAGAGTTTCTTTTTCATCCTATTTCCCCTATCATCCCCGCCAGTGTGATTTCCATTCAAATAATAAACCAAAGATTTGTGGAAACAGGTGGGTGTATGTGGTGGTCACACTAGCAGAATAGATTTTGGCACTATAAGCTCCTTTCCTGAAACACTGTTTTGATCTTTTTCTCAGGAAAACAAATGCTGCAATATTGAGAAATGTATACATATCGGTTCCTATCCATTTAAAATTAGCCCCAGAAAAAAAAAATCATAGTTTTCTTCTGTGAGTCATGACTTAGATTACAGAATCTGGATTCATGGAGAGGCTGACAATTCTTAACTAGTACTTCTATCAAAAACCTATGATTGGACATCTTCTGGTTAAAGATCTTTGTTTCTTATTTACAAAATTACTTAAAAGCATTATTTTAGTGAAGGCCGAATTATCAGAAAATATTATCAAACCAAAATGAACTCCATGGCACCATATGGTAAATGCAAGCACTGTAATGAATATCACTCACAGACCTACTGGAAATGCGACAAGTCAGGATCTTGTAAACCAGCATATGATGTTACTCATGCTGTCCTCTGTTGTGTCCTCAGTTTCTGAATCTCTGACTTGGAAGCATCTCTTGGCTCATTCATACATCTTCCCTCAATATGACAAATTTTTTATAAGAAGTTTCTTTTGTTGGTGTGTGTATATTGTTTTGTTTTCCTTACTGAGGCACTTTATGAAGATGTAATTTGTGTACCAGGGAAACCTCTGTTTTTGTTTCCTAACGTTACCACATTTCCTGAAAGATTATTTCTAAGTCTCATCTCTTCCTGACTAATCCCATCTGTCTACCATTCTCTCCTTTGTTCTGGAACACTCCTTCATTAAAAACCACAGATTATCCATTTATCTATTGATGGATATCTAGGTTCTGTCCTTAGTTTGGCTATTGTGGACACTGTTGCTATAAACATTCAAGTGCGCGTGCCCCTTCGGATCACTGCATACAATGGAATACTATGCAGCCATCAAAAGAAATGAAATCTTGCCATTTGCAATGGCACGGATGGAACTAGAGGGTATTATGCTGAGCGAAATAAGTCAATCAGAGAAAGACAATTATCATATGATCTCCCTGATATGAGAATTTGAGAGGCAGAGTGGGGGTTTTGAGGGGTAAGGAAGGAAAAATTGAAACAAGATGGGATCAGGAGGGAAACAAACTATAAGAGACTCTTAATCAAACAAAACAAACTGAGGGTTGCTGGGGGGTGGGAGGGTAGGGATAGGGTGGCTGGGTTATGGACATAGGGGAGGGTATGTGCTATAGTGAGTGCTGTGAAGTGTATAAGCCTAACGATTCACAGACCTGTGCCTCTGGGGCAAATAATACATTATATGTTAATAATTTTTTTTTAATAAAATAAAAACCACAGATTAGAGTAGAGGTGCATGGACAGAAAACATTCCTTTCTAATTTTTGTTTTTCTGCTGGTAAAATGTTCTTTATCCTAATTGAAGAGGAACAAGGACAATTACCAATCAAAATTGCGGTACGCTGTAATAAGGAGGATGTCTTGAGTTACCTCAGATCAGATCTGCACCAATCCTGGTATAAAAGCCCAGGTTTGGGAGAGGTAACAGGATGACGAATTTTCCTGACACACAGAAATATGTGAACTGTCAGAGGTGGAAACAGACGTTAACCTGATTCCCTTATCCTGGACACAGTGTCAGAAGCAGAGTCAAATGCCCCTTTATAGGTGATGACTGTAGTGATCACACTATTGGTGAAGTCAGTCATTTTTGAATTGCTATTTTGGGAGGATGGTAAGATGCTGAGAGTTAAAATTACCCCAACAACACTTTGTTATTTCATTAGGAATGTACTAAAAGATAAATCTTCCTGCTCCTGCCCTCTTTCTACACTGAAAAGGAGTGATCAGTCATCACTGAGTGGACTGCCAAAAAGTTTTGTAAAGTCAGGAGCCATTCCAAATGGGAATTAATGGGGAGCAAAAATGATCTTTTCATATTCTCAGCCTTCATAATGTATGGCAATCTGTCTTTAGGTGGGGCTGCAAATCAATTAAGCATGAATGATGTATATGGTGTAGAATGTGACCTTATAACAAGTTGCCTTGTCTCTGCCTTGATGTTTCCATCTGGTTTGTGCAAGGAATGTTCCGATAATGTAGCAAGAGGAAGATTATGCTTTCAAAGGGAACAGCCATTATGGGTCACTATCTTCCTGGGCCTGATAAGTTTAATCCAAGTTGCCTGGGAGGGAAGAACTCATAAAATACTTTATCTGAAGCAAGTGCAAAAATACTCATAAACTCAAAGGTTAATCACTGCACCAGAAGAACAGATGAAGGAGACAGGGCAGTTTTATGTTTCTTTACAGTGCTGCCCTTATTAATCATGTTGTGGGTTGCTTTAAAATATGTGCCTGCACTTTATTTTAAGAGCCAAATGGATAGACAGACAGACACTGAAAATAAAGTTGGAATGATGGTGATACGATTTATTCATCTTTCCTTCCCCTTGCCAGTAGTTGTAGGAATACAATCAAAGTCAGGATGTGCATTTAGCTTTATTTTTAAAATCTATTTTATTTTCATGCCATGCTTCTTTTTTTTTCCTTTTTTTTTTTTTTACTATTACTTTTTACTTAACTTAAAATTCAACATTCTTTATTTACACTGAGCTTTGGGTCTTTACTTCATTTTCTTAACTGTGCAAGTGGTGTTATTTTAAGGTGACAGGTGGATAGCTTGATCATCTGTGTAATGATCACTTCGGATTTCACTAAACAGCATGTAAGTAGACTGGGAAATTATGCTAAAGGAGTATTGTTGATAAATCAGCGAATGGATTCCATTTCTGCCTCTGGATTCATGCAAGACATCTTCAGCTATACTACAGCAGAAAAGATCTGTGCAGATGTAAATAAGACAGAGTACATATGAATTTCCTTATATGTCATGTATACTGATGTGATAGGATCTATACATAATTGAACGACTTTGCTCTAAATTATTCTTTTATTTAGACTAGGCATTGGCAAACCTTTTCTTTAAAAGGCAATATAGTAACTGCTTTCGGCTTTATGGACTATATGGTCACTACTATTATCATATGAAAACAACCACTGATAACATGCAAGTGAACTTTTGTGGCTGTGTCTCAAGAAAATCTTATTTAAAAGATTCATAGAAGGTGCAATTTGATTTGGACTATAGCTTTTTGCATGCTGATTTGGGTTATTTATAAGAATAAAATAAAAAAATTTCTTCAGTAATTGTGCCTTTTGGGTAGTTGACTACACAGAGGGCATTTGAAAGCTTTTTATTATTTCTTTCTTTTAGTTTCTCTTTAGGAGTTAAAAACTAAGGGGCTTACGGTGGCCAGGAGTTAACGTATAAAGCTAAAATGGTTTAATGTAATAAAGTATGGTGGGCCTTGTGATTAACGAAGCATATGTGCTTTAAATTCTTAAAAAAAAAAAAAAAAATACAGCAAGATTTGACCCAATTTGCAGTTTCAGCTCTATATGGCAGTTTGAATCTCCCACTGCTTGGTATGTCCATATGGTGGACTGCCTGATGAAAATCTCATCTTCTCAGGCGCCAGTCTAATCATTGCCTTCTCCAGGGGACTTCCATTACTATTGGTGTATAAAATGCATTGTTTCCCTCTTAATGCTTTCAAAATGTACATTTTTTGTTGTTGTTTGTTTAGGATATAGTTGTTTTCCCCCACTAGACGGTCATCTTAAATTATGAAATATATTCATACAGTGTCTGATATAATGAAAATCCCACTCTTTTGAAAGATATAGCCTCTTTCTCCATGATATGATTTGTGTCTACTTTATATCTATATTTTTATAGTTATTTATAATTATACATTTTTAAAAAATATTTATTTTTGGTCTAATTTATATTTAGATAATCCTTGTCATCCCAGTTTTGTTTTTTAAACTTTCACAATTTGAATTAAAGAATCAACAGATTTTGATATATTTTACATGAAAAGTTTCTATCTTAAATCTTACTACTTACTATCTCAAATTCAATAACATTAAGAAAAAGGTCTTATATTTTCTAATCCAAACTCACTACATAAACTTGTGCCATGCAAATAAAGAAAGTCAGCTGTTGTTGGTAGCAAGAAATATTTATAGTGGATTGCAAGTCAAGGGAGGCAATGACACTGTTTTTTATTGCCCATTAGGACAATCTCATGAGTTGATACTTGTCAGAAACATTTTCATAGCAGTTCAATCCCATGCAATGACTGTGAAAGAAAAGTCTAAATTTTCCATGTCCTATAATGCTATATACTTCAGTAAGCTCTGTTAATACCCCAACTTAACTTCTTCCGTATGCCCCATTGATAATTCTGCTCAAGCTGTATAGCCTTTCAGTTTTACAAATAGTTTTCTCTAACTTTTGGCCATTTTACCTACTCTCTTTTTTTCTGAAATAAATATCACCCATTTTGCTTATGGTGGACTCCTCCTCATCCTTCAAGTCCATACTTAAGTGATGACCTTGGAAAGTCATTGAGAAGGTCATTTTAGGAAAAAAATATGCCACTCATTCACTCGTTTAGTTTAAAAATGTTAATTGAGTGTTATTATGGGTCAGATAATCTGCAAAGCACTATGGATATGATAGTACCTCAGGCATCTTATGTCCTTATCTTCATGGGCCCTACATTCCAATAAATTATAAAGTTCACTGGGGTTACACTATACTCACTATACTGCATTCATCTATTCTCCACTATCCGGCTCTACTGCATTTAAGCTTATTTTAAATTTAACACTTATTGCAATCTGTAAGGGTTTTTTTTTGTTGTTGTTGTTATTTTATCTTTTGCAACCGTATAATATTAAGAACGTCAAGAACTGTATCACATTCACCATGAAATCTACTGCATCTAGCCCTGTGGTTGGCCACAGGAAACATTTTGCGCTTATGGTAGTCACTGAGTGCAAGAAGAGTCTAACTTTGATTTCATATGATTTAGTTTGACTCAAATTTTCAATGGAAATATTTTCAGGTATAATGTATTCAGGTTGGTAAATGTAAATAGGGATACATTGTTTTAAATATACATATTAGGGTATATAACAAATACTCCTAAAATTAAAGTGGTTTACCATTTTACAACTATTTATACAAATGAATCTGCAAGCACTGAAAAAAACAAAAAGTATCACTAGCGAGTATTTTATTCTTTTGTTTTGTCTTTCATCAAGTCAATCGACAATTCTTATTTGGAAGTAGTTGAGATTCAATTCAAATACAAATACATTGAAATGGATTGTCTTCCAATAGGTATCAGATTTGGATTGAGCATGGTAGGTAGTTACTTTGATGTTTCATTTCTAAATTCATGTTAGTTCCTCCAAGAACTAAATGAAGACTCTATCTGGACCATTTACATGAGTCTTATATATCATAAAAATAAGAAATAAGTTGTGAAATAGACACAAAAATGATTTCAAAGATCAATTAAAAGTCAAATTTCATCATAAGCAACTTTGTATAATATATTTTCTGTTAAATGAAAATATTTTATTTCTTTAACCTTAAATGTTTTCTACCATATTATGTAGATAGCTAAGCATTAGAATATATTATTCTATAAGCAAAATGGTAACTTTAAATTTTGACAAAATGAATTTAGCATTATTTGCAGATGAAGTATGATCCAATTACTTTTATTTTGCTGATATAAGGTCTGCAAACCATAGATCTCATTTATGTTAGTGACCTAAGGAAAAGTTTGACTTACAGTTCCTAATAAATAACTTCATTTATATTTCATACCATCATATTGAATAGCTGTAGTATGTTCTCCTAGGAAAAATGAGAACACTCCTAGGTGAACTGCCAAATTTTTAAAACTTATCAATGATACGGAACATTCCTCTATCAAATGTAAGCTTTATAATCAAAACTGTCAGTAATAGGTTTAAGGAATTGTTCATTATCTTCTCCATTCCTCAAAAAATTCAAATGTATGTGTTGATAATCATTTTTTCAGGAACTGAAATTCAAAATGAGTGGCATGGAATTGAAACAAAAGATGTGTCCCCCTATCACTTGCTCCCACTAATCTCTAAAGTTGTATACAACTTTGGTTTTATGATTGAAAGACATGAAAGACATGAAAATATTCAAAATATCCAGAATATTAATCATATAGGGATAGGAATGAGAGCAACATTCCCAAAAGAGCTTAAATAAGAGCTTATCTGAGATAAGGATGAATTAGAAGTATTAGAGAGATACCAATAGTATAAAGAGACTCTTAGATTTGGGGAAATTACTGTTACTTAAATAATTTGCCTAGTTCTCTGTATACATATCAGAACAGAGATCAAGGGACAGTCAAAAACTGAAAAAAATGTATGTCTCACTGGAAACTCTAGCGAGTACTGATGGACAAAGAACACAGATTAAGACCCCTGTTATGTAGGGCAATATAAGAGAAATAATTTCAACCTTTCCAAAGACCATGAAACTCTATAGGAAATTGGTGACAGTCTAATGCCTAGCAAAAACCATGAAGATCACTATAAATAATGTGTCTCCTGGTAGGGGACTCTGATTTTAACAAAGCATCCAATGTGTTCTTTAGGTTGGAGAAGTATATTAAGGGTTTTTTTGTTGTTGTTGTTGTTTATTTGTTTGTTTTTTTAAAGAGGACCAATATAAAAGAGATTTATTATGAGGAATTGGCTCATGTGATTATGGAGGCTAAGAAGTCTTGCAACCTGTTGTCTGTGAGCTGGAACCTAGGAAAATCTAAGTCCTGTTAAATCAGTAGAGCTGACTGTGCAAATTCAAGTTCAAGGGCAGAAGATAAGGTGAGATATCTTAGCTCAAGAACTCAGGCAGAAAAAAGGGGGTGGGGAGTAATGTCCTCCTTCTTCTGTCTTTGGTTCTATATAGCCCTCACAGGACTGCATGGTACCTACCCATACTTGGGAGGGGACTCTACCTTACTGACTTTACCAGTTCAAATGCTAAACTCATCTAAACGCACCCTTGTGGACACATTAGAAATAATGGTTAATCTGGGCATTCCCTGACCAGTCTATTTGACACACAAAATTAGTGATCTCAGGAAGAGACCTCAGTACTGATGGAGCAGAGCATGAGAGCAATGGCGTCCCTCTGTTTAACATGCTTTGTTGCTTGCCCAGAGTGGACCAGCGCTCCAATAAGGTGACACTGTTTTCATTTATCAGTGGATGCTCCACTGACAGGGCACAGAGCATCTGATTTACAAAATCCTCTTTGTGTCAAACCTTGAATATTTTTCTTCTCGTTCTTCTGTTGTCCCTATATGTCTCTTCAGTGGAGATGACCTTGTGATTTCTGAATTTCATCCTTAGGATTTACTGTGGGAGAGATATTCAATTTCCCTTAAACTTGCATATTCTTCTCTCCCCCCACCTGTATTTTAAGAGCTTTTTGTTTTTCATTTTCATGCTTGTGATTTGGTATAATAATTTCTGACTTTTTTTTTTTTTTTTTGGATACCAAGTACATATTCCCCTTATTGTAACATGTAGTTTTCCATATTTCAACATTTGTAACCAAAGACACATTTTAACAACAATGTGCTTATTTAATATTATGTTCTGGTACATTTAATTTTCTAAAAAGCTGTTGCTAAATAGTTGGTGCATTTCAAAATTGTGTCATAGGATTTAGAAAATATGATAACAATCTTTTGACTCACTGTAAGGCTACTTTTGTTCTGGGTTCTGAACCATTTATAATTACTGAATTTTCCTTTAATATCTAGGTTTATCCTTGGTATTTGCTTCCTTCTCTGTTTGTTTAAATTCAAAACAACTGTTGGAAGCACACGATACAACCAGCTCACAATTGATCTTCTGTGTAAAGTTGGGTTTCAAATATTTTTCTTGTTTCTGCCCACAGGAAATAAATATAAAGCTTCCTATTTGCACATTTTATGAGCAAACACATACCTAAATGCACACCCCTGTAAAACACAAGTCTTTTGAATATGTTTCTTTAGCAATATCAAACAAATTACTAAGGTCCAAGAATTCATGGTTTTTATTTGAATTTACCTTTAATTGACATTAATTCTGAATTTTCAGAGGAAATTACTGGGTATGGACAGTTCCCAGATACCTGGTACCAAATAGTACCACCCATTCTCTAGGGGCTGTGCCAGATAATTACTTATTTGACTAGCTGCTGTAATAATCTGTCTTGACTCAGGTATTGAATAGAAGCCAAATGTCTCCATTTAAGTGACTTTTAATAGCATTTCTATAATCTTAGTGAGCAAAATAGAGAGCATTGAAACTCTTCAGGGACATTTAGATTAACTATTGTGTGTAGATCCAAGGTTTTTCTGACTTTGTTTGCAAGGAATAGTTCTCAGGGAGGAGAGAGTCAGCATGAAGAATATGCAAAGCTATACAATAAGAGGTTTTATGCAGATGAAACTGTGTGATGATTCTGGTCTCTTCAGATGACTTTAAAAATTAAATGTAAAGCACATGGTCCTAATTGAGGCACTATATTGGGAAATTAGTTGTTTATAATTATTTTTGAACATGATAATGTTGTAGAAATTGAAAATATACTAACAGTTCTGATGACTTAGAATTTATTATGTTAGGTGGTGATAAAAGGAAGATATGTTTTGATTTATTAAACATTTTTCACCTTTATTATTCAACTAGGTTTAATCAGTCAAGTAAGATGAGATATTAAAAGGAAAATTTTCCAGCAAAATCCGCCAATGACTTAGGAGTGAGACAATTCATATTTTCTCCAGGTAATATATCAAATTTTGCCTATCAAAACAGCTAATTTTTTTTTTTTTATAAAGATTTTATTTATTTGACAGACAGAGATCACAAGTAGGCAGAGAGGCAGGCAGAGAGAGAGAGGAGGAAGCAGGCTCCCTGCCGAACAGAGAGCCCGATGTGGGGCTCGATCCCAGGACTCTGGGATCATGACCTGAGCCGAAGGCAGAGGCTTTAACCCACTGAGCCACCCAGGTGCCCCAAAACAGCTAATTTTTAATTGTTCCCCCCTGACTATATTTATTTCTACATAGTTGTTAGATGGTCCTTAAAATTAGTCCAATTTATTCAATATAATGTTTTGAGGAAAAATTTATTTAACCTGACTTAAATAAATCATTTGAATCATACTTATTTTTTTTCTCCCACTTTATGTCTCTATCCCAGGCTGCTAAATACATTCTTTGACATAATTATATTTGAGTTATTTTCTGGGTTTTCATTTGAAAATACTTGGGGTTGGGGTGCCTGGGTGGCTCAGTCAGTTAATAAAGTCCAACTTTTGATTTCAGCTCAGGTCACAGTCTCAGGATCTGAAGATCAAGTGCCACATCCAGCTCTGTGCAGGGCATGGAGCCTGCTTAGAATTCTCTCTCCTCTCTATCTCTGCCTCTGCCTTGCCCTCTCTCACTTTCTCTTTCTCTCTCTCTGTCTCTAATAAATAAATAAATAAAATGTTAAAAAAGAAAAAAAAAATCTAGGATTATGTTTGCATACATATTTAATTAATGAGTGATCTTAAACAAATGATTTTGATTTAAAATTATGGGAGGTGTCTTTTTTTATTTGTTTATCATATCATGAATGTTTTAATCTTTTATCAGTTGCTTTGCTGTTGCTAGTTACTAGAAGGAATAAACCGTAGAGAGCAACCAGTCTTCCTGCTTAACGTCCTCCCCCATGCTCATTTCAATAATGTGCCATAGTTTCACAGTTTTGTACATATGACTAATGATCATTCTGTACCCTCCATCACAGAGCTACTTCTTCAAGTTGCCCAAATACCATGCTTCTCAAGTTCAACAGAAGCACAAACTCTCTTAATATTACACCATGTAGATTACAAAACCAAATTGGCTTTACCTTTGTTTTGATATGATCATGTTGAACTTATATTTTCAGATTAAAAACTATTCCCCTCATTATCTCCTTTTGTTCTTCTTTTCTCCTTTTTTTTTTTTTTTCAGTTTTGGGGTAGAATTTAGTGATTCATCACATGCATATAACACCCAGTGTTCATTATATCAAGTGCCCTCCTTAATGCCCATCACCAAATTATCCCTCACACCCCATCTCCTCTCAACCTTCAAACTCCTCTTAACTCCTCGCAGCCCTCAAAACACAGAATGGAGGTTCCTCAAAAAGTAAAAAATATAACTACCCTATTACCCAGTGGTTGTGCTTCTAGGTATTTATCCAAAGGATACAAACATAGTGATTTGAAGAGGTACATGCACCCATTGTTTATAGTAGCAATGTCCACAATAACCATAATATGGAAAGAGCCCAGATGTCCTTTGATAAATGAGTGGACAAAGAAGATGTAGAATATACACAATGGAATATTACTCAGCCATCAAAAAAGAATGAAATCCTGCCATTCACAATGACATGGATAGAACTAGAGGGTATTATGCTAAGTGAAATAAGTCAGTTAGAGAAAAACAAATATCATGATTTCACTCATATGTAGAATTTAAGAAACAAAACAGATGATCATAGGGGAAGGGAAGGAAAAATAAAATAAGATGGAAATAGAGAAGGAGAAAAACCATAAGAGACTCAACTCATTATCTACTTTTAGAAAGTTTATTTTTTCACTTAAATCACTCTCTGAAAGAAGAACCATTTTCAGGTTTTTTTTTTTTTTTTTTTTTTTTTTTTTAATTTTAAAAGGGATTTTTTTCATTTTACCAAAATTTTTAACTTGCCTCAATCTCTTGTCCTTCTGCCAAACAGCTTAATGTTCAGCAGCTACATTTGTTCTCTTTTAAGAATTATTTTTAATTTGTATTGATTGATTATGAACACACAAAATATGTGTAAGCTGCATGAATAATGATTCAAGAAATACCTATCAGGTATAAATACAAGAAAACATACATAATTTTTGCCTAAGTCCCATATTGGCAAAGTCCCATATTGCTTAAGGTTGAATCTTTTTAACCCCATCTCTTCCTTCTTCTGTTATAGATAACTACTATCTTAGGTTTGATTTTATGTAGATCTTAATTTCTTCTATGGTTTCACTGCCTGCTTGTATCCATAAGTAATATATTGCTTAGTTTAGCACAGATTTTTATTATATATAAAAGAAATCATAGATGATATTTTCTTCTTTCTGTAGCATTTTTTGCTCAGTATTATAGTACAAAAATTCTAGCTGTAATTCTTTCTGACCATTGGTATATGCAATTTAATTGTATAAATACACCATATTTTTTAACCCATTGAATTGTTGACTGCTATTTAGGTTACTTCCCAGTGTTTTCTATTTCCAACAATATTGCTTATTGATAGTCTGAAATATTCATATTTTTATACTTGTTTTCTGCATCACATGTTCAAGACTTTCTCTAAGATTTCTGTGAGTTCAATTGTTGAATCATACATATGGACATCTACAGAAATAATGCAACTTTTTTTTTCCCCAAAATGATTATGCCTCTCTCAATGTTTAAAAGATTGGGTTGCTCAATATGTTTACTAAGTCTTAATCATTCTAGACTTTTAAAATTTTCCATCCTCGTGTTTTAAATCATATTTCAAAGTTATTTCTGATTTTATAATGATGTTTATCATCTTTACACATATTTATTTGGTATTCAAATTTCCCTTTGTGTGGAGTGCATATGTAAATTATCAATATGAAAAATAATAGAAATGGCATAATTACCAGTTGGATGCATATCAAAAGAATAAGAACAACTTTATGCCAATGTATTTGACAACTTAGATAAATCAACAAGATACTTAAAAAAATATAACTTACCAGAACTTTTGAACCAAAAGAGAATGAAATTACCATGTTATAAAATTTATAACATACAGTTAAAATAGGCCTTGAAGGAAAATTTGAACATTTGATGTATATGTTAGAAGACATGAATTCCGACATTTTTGTTGACAAAATATTTGTTTTAAGATAATTCAAATTTAATAGCAAGGTAAATTTTAAGAAGTCAAAACATAGGAAATAACAACTACTAGAGCAAAAATTAACAGGATGGACTATGAAAAGGACAGAGAGAGGACTACATGACAAAAATTTGTTCTTTAAAGAGATTAATCACATTGATAATTTTTGATAGAACTATTAAAAAAGAGAGAGAGAAGGAAACAGAACAAAAAGGACATTAGGAATTATAAAAGGGAAATTAAACATTTTCTTACAAAATTTTCCATGCCCAGGTGCCTTCAACATAGTTTTACCAAACATGTGAGGAATAATTTTTGTATCAAATCTTCCAGAGTTGTATCTGTTCCAAACTTGTATCAAATTTTCAGACAACAGACAAAGCAAAAATGCTTACCAAGTCATTTAGCAAGACTTGCATACATTTGATAACAAAACAAAACAATGGCAATAAAATAAATGAAAATTGCAGACCAAATTCCACTGTAAAAATTGATGAAAATATATTAAAAACACATGAGCAACTAAATCTAGTGCTATATTTTAAAAAATCGCACAATATGGCTAATTTTGACCCTTTGAAAGTAAACCAACACATTCATATATTAATGAAGAAAAATCATCTAATCATTTCACCAGATGTAGAAAAATTGCTTGATAAATTCAACAGCCATTCATGAATAAAAGTTTGTCACAAAATGTAATAATGAGCATTATACTTAGTGATAAAATATCTTTATTTTCTTAAATCAAGAATGAAGTATTTACAGTCATCTCTTCTATTAAATTACATTCAGCAATCATTGCTTATATTAAATATTGTCATAGAGAGTTGAATAAAGTAAGAAATGAAATAAAATTATTAGTAAAAGACAAAAAAACTTCCTTTTTTTAGTTACTATTGTTATACATGAATCCAATCCAAAAAATCTAAAGGGAAATAATTATATTATAAAAGTGCTTACCAGTATTTCAGAATATAAAGTCAATTGTATTTTCATACATTAAACAAAAAGAAAGCAACAGTAAAAAATGTTCAATATTTAATAATATAGTCTCAGGGAGTCTTGCTGGCTCAATCATCAGAGCATGCAACTCTTGATCTCAGGGTTGTAAGATCAAGCCCTGTGTTGAGTATAGAGATTACTTTAAAATAAAATCTTTAAAAATAACAATAAAATTGTCTCTACTTTTTCCCCACACAAAGTATAGGCACAAAGCAAAACTCTCCCTTAATTACTTAATGATTAGCATATCTTATGTTAAAAGTATTTCTCATGCAGACTTTTAAATTTCATGATTGTTTTTTCTATAGTATATACAAAGCTATTTAAAGTCAGTTAATGCTCAGGGATGCTGTCTGATGACAGAGATTTTTTTTTTTAAAAGGACTATTATTATTATTATTATTATTTTAAGATTATTTATTTATTTATTTGTCAGAGAGAGAGAGCAAGAGTGAGCACAGGCAGATAGAGTGGCAGGCAGAGGCAGAGGGAGAAGCAGGCTCCCCGCTGAGCAAGGAGCCCGATGTGGGACTCTATCCCAGGACGCCTGGATCATGACCTGAGCCGAAGGCAGCCGCTTAACCAACTGAGCCACCCAGGTGTCCCTGACAGAGATTTTTATATTGTTTTCCTGTTAACATACAGCTAGTAATTGAAGGATTAAGAATACATTTGTTCACCTAGGAGACACGCATTTTACAAGAAGTTCAAAAAGAATTAAAAATGGAATCTAAGGACTTTCTCTATGTAAAAGACAAACAAATACATTAAGCCATGAGAGAGACTAAATAATAGGTAGAGTGGTAATAAAAGTGAAATTCAAAGTATAGAGCAGCCAGTGCAGCACTTCAAACAACTGGGGTGACCATACGAATGCCTGGTGTCAGCCCTAAATTCATGAATATCCACATTTCTATTGTCTAATGGGTATTTACCAATTAATGTTTATTGATGAAATAATATGGTGTTGAGGGTCAAATCACTGTGTTTGAATCTCATGTTCTCTAAGCTACATGTTCTCTAAACAATGGAGAAGATGGTGATGATGATGAAGATGAGGATGATGAAGATGAGGATGATGAAGATGAGGATGATGATGATGATGTATGATGATGATGTATGTCAAAATGTAGGCATGGGAATAGCAGTCCTAAGTATGTCATGTGCAAATATAATTTCCAATTTATAAGTGGAGAAAACTACATTTAAAAAGTTAAATGACTTCTTGGGTACCTGGGTGCCTCAGTGGATTAAGCCTCTGCCTTTGGCTCAGGTCATGATCTCAGGGTCCTGGGATCGAGCCCCGCATTGGGCTCTCTGCAAAGCGGGGATCCTGCTTCCCCCTCTCTCTCTGCCTGCCTCTCTGCCTACTTGTGATCTCTGTCTGTTGAATAAAGAAAGAAAAATCTTTATATAAAAAATAGTTAAATGACTTTCTAAAGTTAATATAGCTAAAATATGAAAAAAAAAAAGCCAGATTTGATGCAGTCTAACTCCAGAGACTCCTCTGTTATCAACGATAATACTGGCTGTATTTTAAGCAAAGATTTCCTATGTTCTCTGCTGAGGAAAATGACCTCAGCAGAGGTAGGTAGAAATACCTACTTCAAAATGTTGTTGTGATACTTAAATTAAATTTGATGAGGTGATGTATGTGAATTCCTACCTGGGTAGTTATAACCTAGAAGATACTCAACAAATGCTAATTTGCTTTCCTCTTTTATTTCCAAATCTAGTTATATGTCACAGAATGAATAAACAACTTTCACAATAGATTTTCCTCTGTTTAGGAACTTTGAAAATAAATTTTCAAGTGTATATAAAAGTTTTTATGAAATATAAGAAACTGTGTAATAAATAAAGATCATTCACAAAAAAATCACTAAAAATAAAAGCTTAAACTTCATTTTTAATTCATTTGTTAACACCTATCATGAGTTTCTTATAATTACATACCCAATTTTCACTGGTGAGATCTTCCTATATTCCTTTAGATTCAGCAGCCAGGCATTCTTGGGACCATATTGACTTATTTACTTGTTTATTTTGAGAATTATATGTGTCTAGAGTTGAAAAAGAGACAACTGAAAAAGAGATTATTAAACGGCTCACATTAATAGTCACTGAACAAGAAATAACTAAAGAGGGGCGCCTGAGTGGCTCATTGGGTTAGGCCTCTGCCTTCAGCTCGGGTCATGATCTCAGGGTGCTGGAATCAAGTCCGGCATAGGGCTCTCTGCTCAGCGAAGAGCCTGCTTCCCTGTCTCTCTCTCTATACCTGCCACTCTGCCTACTTGTGATCTGTCTCTGTCAAATAAATAAATAAAATCTTAAAAAAGAAAGAAAGAAAGAAAGAACTAAAGATGTTACAGGTATTGGATAATGAAGTTGAGCATATAACACATCTTTTTAAGTAAATTTGGGGAAAATATTCTTTTCTTTTTGAGTTTGGGCAAAGAAATGAGCCGCTCTTCTTGAGATAAAACTTCCGGCTTTAAGCAAAGTGATGACATGAAGAAAGTGCCACGTTGCCATCCCTTCCTGAATCTTCTCTTTTTCATAATGTATAAATGCACTTGAGATTGTATGCCTGTGAAGAGTCCTTTGAATCTCTTGTCTCATTTGTGGAATGGAGAAGTTTTTCGTCATGGGTTGGGAGTCTCATGTGGAAATCCTATCCCAGAGCCTGCACTACTCTAGATGTTTAAAAATTGCAGTTATTTTAATTTCATTTAAATTACACTTAAAGTACTATTTATCTTATTCTACCCATATGTATCCATATTTTCAGATGCATCTGAATGGAAAAATCCATTACTTATACTTCTGGATAATTATATATTTGCAACTGATTTTCAGGCTAATAATGAGAGCTTCACATGCCTTAAAAATGAACCGTCTTCTCTACTAAGGCTCTGGATACAAAAGACATGGGATAATAGTGCCAGTGATCATTTATTAATTCACTTTTATGAATTCACAATTGTCACACTGTCCTTTGTTTACTTCACAACCATCTTTAAACTTCTGAGATATATTACTTAGATCTTGCAATTGGAAATAATTGGAACAGTAGGGAGGAAAGGGTAGATAAATGTACATATAAAAGCAGAGTGAGAAATGGTCATAAGCAATGTAAAAATCACGCTTATCACTAATGGAACATAAAAATGTCATTCCCTGGGTAACAACTTAGCTGCTAAAATTGCTCTGGGGAGGTAGAAGCAATGGCAATTTCCTAACTCCAGGGTGGTCCACATTTCTCTGGTTGAAATAATCCATTGCAAATGACTGATTATGAAATCAAAAAGAAGTAACTTATATAGCAATTAATTTCCCTCTCCAGTGGGATAAATTGATCAATCATATAAGAATATATATATTCTTTTATATACATATTTATATATATATATATATAATTCATATACGTATGTGAACTTTTACAAAAGTGGCACATGGGTTTCAATGTGAATTATATTTATTCTTGTTAACTTTGAACTTCCTTCCTATTTAGAAAGATATAAACACATGAAGATATTTGAGAAAGATATAATCATTTCTACTAAAAAAAAAAGTAAATTTTATGTTTTAGGTGCAGTCTAATCTTCTGCTATAAGCTTTGATTATTTTTTTAGTCTCTTCAGTCCCAAGTGAAAACCAATTCATGCTTTTGGAAAAAATATGTGTATTATTTCTTTAGTATTCATTCCAGAGTATTTAAATAACATCATTTTACATCCCATTAATTTCTAACTGATTTCTGGTCCAGATGTTTGTTAAATTTTTCCTGTTTCTTGCCAGGCTAATAAGTTTTTTACATTGACTTTGAATTCTCAGGTGGATCCACATCCAGGAATATTAATATGGATCAACAATGAGGAAATAATCTTATCCAAAAGAAATGTATTCTATTCACATTTATTGTAATCTATTTCACTCTGTGGGAGACTGGATCGGATCAGTAACCAAAAACAAGTGTAGCTTTTTTTTCCCTAGGGGGAGTTAGAGATTGAAATACCAAAAGGTGAAGCTGCTGTCATTAGAGATGTCCTTCTGTTACTCTCTGCAGGTAGTGTTTTAGCAAATCAATGACGACCTCAGACAATAAGAGTGGCAGATTAAGGTGGTATATTTTAAATAATAAGAAAGTATTTGACTACAAAGATTATATTTATTAATCTAATAAAATAGTTGGAGTTTTCTATAGTATTATATCAAGGGCTTTTTTTTTTTTCCCCTGAACAAATTTGGGGGGGACAGAAACTGGGATTTCAAATGGATAGATTATGCAAATAAATTTTGGATTTTGCTTAAAATTTAAAAAAAAATTACTTTTGAAGGAAAACAAACTACTTTTATTAGCTTACTCATTCCCAATTGACTCCAACTCTAGTTCTTCCTTGTTCAGCTCTTTTTTTTTTTAAGATTTTATTTACTTATTTGACAGAAGGAGAGAGAAAGAGATCAAAGTAGGCAGAGAGGCAGGCAGAGAGAGAGGAGGAGGCAGGCTCCCCGCCCAGCAGAGAGCCCAATGCGGGGCTCGATCCCAGGATCCTGAGATCAGGACCCGAGCTGAAGGCAGAGGCTTAATCCACTGAGCCACCCAGGCGCCCCTCAGCTCATCTTTTAATACAATGTAGGTTATGACTCCAGACAAAATTCTACAGAGTTGGAAATAAATTCAACTAAGACTTAGTCCTATCAGATAAAGTGACCAAATTATAATCTCCAAGAAGTATGTTCTGATGTTACTTGCTTTCAATGAGTTTGGCTTTAGCTACGATAAAGGATGCCTGCATTATAGTCAACTTTCATTCCAATAGGTTTGCCAGGTGGGTTGATTTCAAATGAACTTGCTAGCAAATATGCATGTCTAATCTTACTAACTGCACAGCATAGAGAAATGAATTTACTTTTTAACTTCTGCTTAGTAGAGAAATTTTTTTAAAAAGAGCTTTTGAAAAATGTATATACTCTGCAAATCAAGTATCATCTAAAATAGATTGACTTTGCAAAGCATGTGAAACTGTCAGAAAAGTCTTTTATTATTCTCAATTTTCCACGTTTTTGTTTTGCTTTGTTTTGTTTATTAGCAAAGCATCTCAGTTTTAACAGTGTGTCTCCATGGGAGAATCCAAACCTCCATCTACTATATAAGAGCATACAAAAGCAAGAGGCACATTTTTCTGCTCGGGTGAGTCTCTACATGATACACCATCAGTAATAGCAGGTTTTTTATTTCCAGACCAAACACTGTCAGCTGAGACTCTATGATCTGTTCTAAAATCTAGCAATGACACAGACTTTTTATCCTTGAGAGAGAGCAAATCGCAATAGCAGAAATGTAATAAAAACCCCCAAACACCTATACATGGTAAATAGTTGTTAAATAATGACTATAACAATATATTATTCTTGTTATTACCCTTGTGCTTGCTAGTTAACAATACACAGAAGGGACTTTCAAGGGTGTTCCTGAAATTTGTGAAAAGTTCCTGTTGAAAGCTTAAGAGCATCCTCTCGGATGGAAGTCCCCAGAAATGTCAGCATATGGGTTTTCTTTACCATTCTTTTCTGTTACGTAAATCACATGCTACAGAGACCTTTAAATTTTGTTTTTATCATACGACACTGGGATTGACTAATATAAAACATGGGGAATCTAAGGCAAACACACATTTCTATGATTCAAGGTATTAAAATATTAAGTACAAGCATGTGACTTTGGCAAGTCCCCCCAATTCTTTTTTCCCCTTTGTACTGTCATATTATCAGCTATAAAATTGCTGTAGCTGTGACCATAGGACCTTAAAGAAATGCCTTCCCAGAGTTATAATTCAATATCTACTTTTTTATTAGTATGGTTAATATAAAATTGATCCAGTTGAAGCCATGTCTTCATTCATCTGCATTTTCCAATATGTCATTCATTTTCCAAGGACAAACATAATAAATATAGCTTGAATTATTTTCAGTAAATTATAAAATATTTATAATTATAATTAAATTTTATTTATAGTATTACTTGTGTTACTTAGTACTTATAAGTATTCATATAAAATTATTATTTAAAACTTGTTTTACTTATATGTTATATACATATTATTAATATTAAGATATACAAAGATTAAAAAGCAATAATTTATAGCAATAACATGAAATATTTGCACATGAGTGTCTGATACTTGCCATCATCAAAATGCTATTCAACATAACGTTTCTTTTATCACTCCATTTGAGAGTAAAGTATGTTTCCTGATTTGTGTGTGGTTTAACCAAAATGACGAAAATGCTTATCTTTCTGCTTCCTTCACATGACCTGGATTTGCTTTGAATATCATATGTTATTTTTATGTAAAAGCCAATTCTTTGTTGTTGTTTTTGAAACAAGAACCTGCAGATGTATATAATAATTGCATATTTATTGATGCACATACATTAAAACTGATTCACATCAGTTTTAGTGGGTCTCCTGAGAAACAGAGCAATACATATAGTGAAGTTCAGTTCAGCTGAACAAACACTCAGCTGATGCCTCCTTTTCATTCTTCCCTCTGCTAGGGATTATGGGGTCCAAGATCCTTATGTGGAGAAGCCAAGACTGAGGTGAAGAAAGCACATGTGGTCTTTAAGAACTTTGCTAGATGTATCCACAGGGTATTATTAGAGCATGGACAAGGACGACTCGAACACTCCTGGGTAGGAGACAAATGGGTTGAATTTTGAAGAAAAAAACTGCATTAACTATTACATGAAGACTCGGGGTGGATAAGCATTACTGATAGAAGAAACACCATAGCTAGCATAAGATTTATGAGTACACGATATATAAAATTAGAGCAATTTCATATTCATGTAACATAAAGATAAGTAAAAAAAGTAGTAGACCATGAGACTGGCACGATGAGTATATTTCCTAACTCTTTGTATAATATGAAATATAACAAAGAACCAAACTTCATAAAGTAGAAATGGAACAAAAAAATATGGTTGATCCAGGCAGAAACTGATTACAGAGAAGTTTAAAAAACAAAACAAAACAAAACAAAACAGAAAAACCCTTTGAGACATTATTGAATATAATAAATTGTACATGTTTAAATTCTATAATTTGATATGTTTTGACATGTGTATTACTCATAAAACCATCACGAGAATCAAGATAACAAGCATTACCATTACTTGGAAGTTTTCATGGGCTCCAATGTAATCTTTCCCTTCCAACTGCTCCTGCCACCCCCTCCCCCCAGCCCCAGGCAACCACTGATCTGCCTTCTGTTATTATAGGTTCATTTGCATTTTCTAGAGTTTCAAACAAATGGAATTATACATTATGTACCCTTGTTTTGTATGGCTTCCTTCACTGAGTATAATTATCATAATATAGTTCTACCATAATTTGTTTATCCATTCACTTTTTAATGATTATTTCCAGTTTGGGGCTATTATAAATTAAGCTGCAAAATACAAGTCTTTGAATGGATATAAACTATGGATATATGCTGTCATTTGGCCATGTAAATGCCTAGGAGTGGTATGAATGAGGTGGTAAAAATGTATTTACCTTTTAAAAACTTGTCTCTTTTATTTTATTATTTTATTTTATTTTACTTTAGTCTCTTCTAATTTTTTAATTGATCACCTATCATCTCCTTCTAGTCACTGGATACCACTTTTGTCAGGAATTTATTCAGGTGTTGGTAAAAATGACACATAGGCATCAATTGATATGAAAAACATCCCATTCCTCATATAGTAAGGTTTCCCCAAGAATAAGAGTCTCAATAAATGTTTATTAGAAAGAAATAAGTGAGTCTATGTTCCATTTAAACTATGCCTAAATATTTCTGTTGATTAAAATATATTGGAAATCGGACAACTTAATATCCAGAAGGCACAGAAAACTTTTCCGTGAAATTATCTTCACTCAAACTAGCCATTTATCAAATGCTGATCTTTCCTAGGGACAGAGTCCTAGATGTTACAAAAACTGGAAAGAATAATGTCTGTCCTATTGATGGCAGATCATGAACTCCAAGTTCAGTTTTATTATTCATGGTTATTAAAAAAAACACATTATGTATAACATTAGAGCCAAACAGGATTTATGTTCAAGAAAGTATTTTTTAAATAATTTTCTTACCCTTTTGCTCATTTATCATAACACTTAAAAAGAAAAAAAATCCATAATATTTAGGACTGTAAAATGGGTTGGTACCACCTGTGTACAGTTTTCTTGTTGACACTTTCATGACTTTGTAAAAATGTCTCTAAAGAAATCAGCAGATGTCAACTCAGTGTTTGTAAAGCAGCTAGCTAGAAATTATCTTTGACACAGAAAAAAAAAAAGGGACATTTTCTTGAGAGCAAAGTGCCACCATCAAAGGTCATTTCTTAGCAGCCACAAAGCCCATTCTGTAATGAAAATTTATATCTACACATTACTCTCACCACATACTCAAAGATAAATTTATTAAGTTATTTTGAATTGAAAAGATGTTATTTTTAGCTCAAACCACTTTTTATAAAATTCATCTTTTGCCAATATCCCATCTTTCTCTTCCTGTTTTCCCCATTATTTGATAAGTTTATCTAAGCCAAATCTTGTAAAAGGTTATTTTCTGCACAAGACAGTCCCCTTGAAAAATGCCCTTCTCAACAAAAATCATTTGCTATTGGCAAAAACATTCACTTTTTTTTGTTGTTGTTATTTGTATTGATACCACCACTTAAAAATATAAAATGTAATTTGGACATAACATTATTTCTGCTTAACTACTCTGAATTTTTCAAGCTGTGTTTCCCACAATTAAACTTCAACCACCCGTTGACTGCCAGCTCTCACTTCACCTATTCTGCAAATTTAATACATTTGGAAGATGTTTATTTTCATAGGCACTATTTTGTCTTCTACCTTCCAACCCCAAATGTCAGGATACACTTTTCTTTGTTTTTTTTCTTCCACTTTCTTTTCCTCCAAATGAAAGATCAGGTCAGCAGAAGAAAAAGTAGGTGCTTGAAACAGAAGATATAATTGTTAAGTATCATTTAAATTTATTAACTATACCATTTTGTTGAAACCTTCAGAATAATATGATGTTTGAGAAGCTACTGATTGATCTTAGAATAGTTAAGTCACAGAATAGGCTGTAAGATGGTTAAAAGACCTAAGTTCTAAAGATATCCTGATGCTTGGAATACAGTAATTGTTTGAAACTGACAGACATTTGGCTCTTGGTTGTTTGTTTGGTGTTTATTTCAAAAGGTACTAGCTGGTTTTAACTAGGCTTTAAACTCTAATAAAAGATTATAGAAATATAATTTGTAGCTTATTTCCTACCCTCAAATAAAAACAAGACCAAACAATAATAACACAGTCCAGACATCTTCTCAGTGGAAACCCTTTCATATTTTTTTAAAAGATTACAAATTTACAGATGAATAAAGTAATACAAAAATGATGTGAGAAAAGAAATCTGGCAAAAAAAAAAGAAAATAAAAAATAATCTCAAGGAATAAATTGAGATTGCATACATTGAGTATAATTACTTCATCTACAAGGTGTGAAGAGTGGATGAGATCATCAGTGGGTTCATTTACTTAACATGAAATGACATATTTACCCTAGGGTAGACTTGTTCACCCATCTTTGCTCATCCCTAGTCTCGGGTTACAGAGGCAATCCTGTGGTGTAAATCCTGCAGTGCCATTTGAATTCTGTGCACGTCCAGATGTCTCAGTCTCTCCAATATATCTGTATAGCTTATCTTTTGCTTTTCTTTCTTCAGCCATGATTCATCCTATTTTATTTTTGTTCTCTCCTACATTAATTGAGCAAAGAAGAATCAGTACATTTGTTTTGTTTCTCTCTCTCTCTCTCTTTGAGAGGGATTGTTAACAGTATGCCAAAGAAAAATAGTTATGCCATTTTGCATCTAGTGGCTTCTCTCACGCAGCTGTGGAATAATTGTGCCCATGCCAAATAGTCTGTCAAGTTATCATTCAAGAATGGCTTATTAGCCAGCATATATTTAGTAACATAAATCTTGAAATTAGTAGCAAATCACATGGAGGCCTTTGGAAGCATTTAACTCAAAATGATAACACTCTATTTTACCAACTCTCATTTTGGAAATAGAGCAGTACACTTTCATAAATGTCTTTCCAAATGATAAAAGTAGGTGGGGAATACAGTTTCAGATTTATATAAATGCCTAAACTCAAAAGATTACAGGAGGAATTCAGAGAATTTATGTGTTCAAACTTTCAGATATGGAATAACCTCATGGTATTCAGCAATACTCTTTGCGAACGAT
Source organism: Enhydra lutris kenyoni (assembly GCF_002288905.1). Classification (NCBI taxonomy): domain Eukaryota; kingdom Metazoa; phylum Chordata; class Mammalia; order Carnivora; family Mustelidae; genus Enhydra; species Enhydra lutris. Next base: position 11,105,293 of record NW_019154104.1, on the reverse strand, counting down.
TAAATTAACCCCAAAGAACTTAAAAAGAATTCAGAACATTTTTTATTTGGGATTCACCAAGGTATAGTCAGCAAAGACAAAAGGATAGATAGATGATTAAATAATAACAACAACAACAATAACAACACATTTTGGAAAAGCAGAATACTTAGAACCCTAAGAACTCCTTATTTATTTGTTTCAAATATTATGTCATATTAGACTTATTTTTAGAAGGCAAGCATGAGTCTACAGTAAAGATCACTGCATCATATGAAAGAAAACATGATGAAAATAGCTTGTTTAAATAGGTGAGACAAAATGAGACAGAAAACTAGAAATGTATTTATTTCATTACAGTATCACACATTCTATTTGCTTTTTAATAAGTTTCAAAGCAAAACAAATTGCAGCACTTTTGGAATATTTGAAACAGGTTCTTCTTCCCTGAATGCTTTTGACTGTCTTTGGATTCACAGAGGAAAGCAGTAGCCACTCTAGGTACTTTGGGTTTAAAATTTCATCAAGATTTGGAGGGAAGCGATCGCCAAAGATCTCAAACTACAGCACTGAAGGTAGTGGGAGTTGTTCTCCAGAGCTCATACAGAAACTCCTCTAATCCCTGAGAAGCTCTAGGAGAGTCTTAGATTATCAGAGCGTGTACCACATGTGTGCATGAGTCTCAGATGTTCCTCAACAAACTACCTTGAACTTCACCTCTGTCACTCCTTCCCCCACTCAGTTGCTTACAATTTTCTCAGAAGAATCATCCTTCCTTCTTTTCCAACATCCAAGTGTTGCAGGACTGCTTCTCTATGTTAGAGAAGGGGGTGTGGGGAAATTTCGTTTCAGATTCTCCTCAGGAAGAAGATTTATGAGGTGGGAGTGAAAGTGATGCTGTCACCAAGGACATGCCAGCACACTGACCAAGTACATGAATTAATTGATCACTACTCTCTATAAAGCCAAAAAGGATATGTATGCCTAAGTGTGTGTGTGTGTGTGTGTGTGTGTGTATGTGTGTGTATAGTAGATAGCAGTTACTTATTAATTAATACCTATCTACAATTTGTATTCCTCATTCTGAAATCCAAAAATGTAAGAAAATCCAAGTTTGTTTTGTTTTTTAACTCATTTGTTGGTAAATCTGACTGATCTGAATTCATGCTGAAGAAACCTATCCCACACAGACAGGAGCAGTATCAGCATTTATCCCTTATGTATGACACTTAGATTGAATATTCTTCTTTTTGCTGGAGAAATTTCCAAACACGTGGTTGTGGAGTTTCATACTATATCACCTTTTGCAAATCAGGGAAAAAAAAAAATCACTAAATACTGAAATGCACCAGGTCTGATTTCCAGAGTGGGACTGTGGTTTAATATTTGATTGATTCTCCCTTCTGTTAGATTTTACTCTGTTGAAATGGTATTTTCCTTATCAAAATAATTCCTCAAATCATTGCCTCATATGGTGGCACGTTTCACTTTTATGTCTCCCTTAAATCTAAATAAGTTATCTCTTCTGGAATAAAAATAAAGTGTACCTAAATTGCATTTATATCTTATTACCTACTAGCACTCTATGAGAATATTTGAAGAAAAAAATACCAAATGACAGTTTAACTGAACTCTGCTGACAAAATAATTGAATTTGTTGTATAACCAGTGTATACAGATTTAGTCTAATAAGTCTGACCTTAATGGATATCATTATTATTTAGGATAAATACAATTCCATGAACATTACCCTAAACGATATGCCTTTCCTAAGAATTTATGAATATATTTCATGCATAGGGCCCACAGCTACTATTGTAGACATTTTCTTAATGCACAGAATTTAATTATTAAAGACTTCTGTATTTTTACTTTAATGTTCAAGTACAATACACAAAATACAAAGACATTCTTACTGTCTTATATAAAATAGGCAAAATGTCTGATTTTGGCCTCATTTTTAGCAGTTTAATATGGAAAAAATACATCTTCCTTTATAAAAATTATATTTATTGTTGTGCTCTAGCATTAATTATTGAATTGCATATGCAGCTGTAACTGACAGACATTTATCATTTTATCTACTGTGGCAATGCTTTGAGATAATGGAACCAAAAATGTTGGACTGACTCATCTACCTACTGAAAAGAGGAGAGCTGACCCATACAGAAGTTCCAGCAGACTCTGTATAAGTGATACATTTTTATAAAGATACTTAGATTCAGGAGACATTTGTTACAATAGTATTATCTATCCTAATACTATCAATGTCCTTCTGTACAGTTGCAGCAGTTAATGGAATAATTAACTTGGGATAAATGTGTAAATTGTAATTGTTAGAAAAATGACACTGTATTAACAATTTGCAGAAATGTTTGAGCATTTAAACATTTATTAGTGTCATTTTTTTTTTTTCATCCTTATGGATTAAGGGGTCAGAGAGAACCTGCTTGTTTGGGGCTGTTTCTGTACTCCCTTAGAATCTGAATTCTACTTTATATAATATCTACAGTTGATCAATGGCTTAATGAGAATGAACATTGAGTTTTTTAGAGTACGGTAATAAGGATATGGAGTTTTATCTTATATTTTAAGCACAATACATATTTTGTAGACTGTGCACATAGAAGAAAGAATTTCTTATCTTTAATTCACATAAAGATAGGATTTTTTAAAAATTATTTTTAATAAGGTCAGTCAAATGTAGCAGATATTTTAAATATTTTTCAGTTTAAAATTATAATCTACTGCTTATACTTATCTCTGCTCATTGTTTTTCATAAGCTAATGGAGGGGGTATCTTCTTATTTTTCTTTTATACACTCTTCCTCTCAAGCTGGGGGAAATAAAAAACAAAAACCAGCTAAGTGAAATTATCTATCTATCTATCTATCTATCTATCATCTATCTATATAAGATTTGCGTAACCAGATTTATTTATATATATATATATATATATAAAATTTAATAACATAAATTGCAGTATTTTTTATTCAGAAGTCTTCCAGGCCAACATTTCATCAGAAATATTTCCTAGCTTTTTCATTTAAATGCCGCCAGTACTAGAAAACTCTTTAGTCTCAAGGAAACTGTTTCATTTTTCGGAAGAATGGTTGTTCGATTAAGTGTGAATTTTTTCCTGACGTGGAGACAGAATCTAGCACATCAAAACCCTTTCCAATTGGTTCTCAAGTCTTGGAGAACTGGTCACCTGTTTACTACTGGTAAAATTGCTAATATCTGAAAATACTTAATGTGACTTTCCCTAGTCTTTTCTCTATCAGTCCAGATATATTGCAAATAACTGTGGAAGCATGCAGACTCTGGATTCAGATGGAAAAGTATTCAAACCCTGACTTTAGCACTACCAGTTAGGTAACTTGGGACACATAAGTTTCTTACCAGATAAGTAGGGTTAATAGCATGACTTAATTTGCTGGACTGCTTTGAGTATTAAAAAATGTATATGTTAAGAACTAACCTGACACACAGTAGGTGACTAGTAAATATCACAATTATTTTAAATCATCCTCGTTTTTTTAACATCCGATGTGCTATGAACTCCAGATATTCTCCTCAAGTAAGTAAGCCCTTTTGAGACGTGGAAGTAAGATGGCCTATTAAGTAATTTGGTCCAATCTCCGGGGATGAAATTTCCTGACAGTTTCCAATTGCTAGGAATTTAACTTTTGTCCAATGCTGTTAAAATAAAACAGAACACTGAGCTCAGAGATGAAGCATGTAGAACGAAAGACAATCTCCTATTAATTTGTCATATTTCTCAACCTAATTGTGCGGTCCAAATACTTCTGTATAGCAATATATGTCAAGTGTTGTTCAAAGCATGTTAAAGGGAGGTTTTGCACCCAAGGGAGTATAATTGAATATATAGTATGTTTTGAAACTAAGACAGAGAGTAATTTCAATTATTTCAATTTGATTTGTGACAAAGATGGTCCTTCACTAAATAATGTTGGTTAATTTGATATCCATAAATTAAAAAATTAAAAATGTGACCATAAATTGACACAGTGTCCCTCATATACAAATCACAAGTCAAAAAGAAAAATATTGATGAATTCAACTACATTAAAGCTAAACATATTCTTTTATCAATAAACCACTAAGATAGAGCACTAAGATAAAGCCCTGAAGTAGAATACCCCTGTGATAATGATAACTGGCAAAGGGAATATTTAAAGAACTTTAACAAATCAGTAGGAAAACATGGTTAAAACACAAAATTTGGTTAAAAGGCTTGAGCAAAAACTTCACCAATTTGAGGATTTGCATAGCCAGATATTTGAAAAAGTGTAAAACTCATTAATCATCAAAAAAAAAAAAAAAAGAAAGTTGACTGCCCCACAGACGCAAGACACAAAACTGCAAAAATTGATTAGCTGATAATATCAGGTGTTATGGAATAAATTGTGTTCCCCTCAAAATTCATATGTTAGAAGCCCTAACATCCCATGTGGCGATATTTGGAGACAGGGTCTTTACAGAGGGAATTAAGGTTAAATGAAGTCATAGGGTGGGGGACTAATCCAACAGGATTTGTGTCCTTATCAGAGATAGACACTTTTGTCCCCAGAAAAAGGACATGTGAGGACACCGAGAGAAAATGGACACAGGCAAGCTGAGCAGAGAGGCCTCAGGAGAACCAAAGCTGCCAACAACCTGGCATTAGACTTCCAGCCTCCAGAACCTGAGAAAACCCATTGTGTGGTTTTTGTAGCAGACTTAGGAAAGGATCACACCAACTCTCAGTGAGAATGTGAAGAATGGGAAGTCTCAGGTAGAAGTAAAAATCGGAAATTCCGCTTTGGAAAAGGATTGGCTATTATTTACAGAAACCAGACACACTCCCAGGTCAGGGTTTCTCAACCCAGGGCATTCACTCTTCCCTGCTCGGGACATTTGGCAATCTCTGGAGCCATCTTTACTTGTTCCCAGCTGGGGATGGTAGTGGTGGTGGTGGTGCTATCAGTGTCTAGGAAGAAGAGACCAAGGATGTAGCTAGCTATTCTATAATTCCCAGGATAGCTCACCAGTAAAAAGAATTGTCTGGCACAGAATATCCAACTGTGACTCCGTTAAGAACTTGTCTTAGGTAAAACACCTACAAAATTGCATGTATGCAGGCTCCAGGAGACATGTAGAAGAATGTTGAATGTCTATAGTAATCAACATCTTTGGAAACAGTCCAAATGTCTAATGTCTAGAGAGTAGGTAAATACACTGCAGTGTATTTACACTTAAAATACTCTGTACAACCATAAAAATGGACAAACCACGACTACATACAAATCATGATTTTATCTCAAAAATATAATGTTGATCAAAAGAGAGAGGCAGAAAATAATGCATGCTATTAATGTTCAGTCATGTATATGTATGTGAAAAAATAATGAGAAAAATAAGGAGGGAAGCAGAATTTACAAGTTAACAGAGAGAGGGGCGGTAGTGTAAAGGGACTTGCAAGGCTTCAGGGATATTTGACTCTTTCAAGGGAGGCTGTTATATAAGTGTTCAGTTTTAAATGATTGAAGTTTACATTTCTATTTTATGCACATTACTACATGTGCATTATATTTCTCAATTCTGAAAAATACTGAAAATATATGCCTGCTAACATATCTGTAAAATGACTTCGAGGATTTTTTTTGTTTGTTTCCTTTTGTTTTTTAGTTAAGAGAGCCTCACCCACATTTGCAGCAACTCATTGAATTTATTCATTTCTCTCAGGTCACAGAAATCTTAAAATAATCGTAAGCATGCAATAATTATTACTTTTTGGCAAAAATCTTCCCTTTCCCTATATTCGATTATCCTTATACATTAACTTCTGAATATTGTGCGAATTGAAGGGCTGTTGAGCTGGAAAGAGATCCCGCTCAGTTTTTCTGAAATGGAATAGCTGATGATCATATTTTGGAATCAGGATTTTTGTCCCATGAGGTCAGAAGGGAAAAATGAAATGCCAAGCTGTGGTACTAATCCTGGTGTAGTCAAAGTTTAGCCAGGGGAGACATCAGAGAGGTTGGAAAGTGTTAGTTAAAAACAAAACAAACAAGCAAACAAAAAACCCTAAAAAGCAAACAAAAAAACCTTCATAGAGAAGTAGAATTTCAGCTGGAGCTTAGAGGAAAACTGGAGGAAATAACAAGATCAAACAAATTATGATAAATTATCTCCAGCAACTCCAGAAGGGTTGGGGATCACTGCTCAAGAGAATCATTTATTAACCAACTGTTCTCTGTGCTTTGAAATAGTACATGTCTTTCTCAAAGTGATGCTCTTTTTCAGTTGCCAAAGAGAACAGTTTAATGGAAAATTCTTTCTTCTTCTTATGCTAGTTGATCCCCAAGTGAAGAATGATGTGTTTTTATAATGGATCTCCTACTAACACAAGTTAATTCTTAAATACAGAGCAATGCGTTTTCATAATGATTGCTTGGGTTTCCTTAAAAAGTGCATCTGGCTTCATTATTTTAAATGGATGCTCCTAACTTGGAAAGTTATACTTAGAGCTATTTTCTGGCTGGGAAAGCATTATGTGAGGGGTTCATCCTTTGAAACTCCAGTTCTCACTAGCAATGGAAAGATGTAAGTGTTTTTGTTGTTACCAGTGACAGCAGAAGAAATTTTCTATCTTGGATTCACTGCTTCTGCGTAATTCTTAAGAGAGAATTAATTATTAATATAAGGAATATTAGACTGGGGATGAATTTCCCTAAGTCCCAGTCTGCCATCATCTAGATGTCTGGCTATAGACAAATTGATTTTATCTCTCTAGATCCCTGATTCCTTTTCTCATCCATAATGTGACGTGGTCGGGTGATTTCTGAGGTCTTGTTCAGCTCTGTAACCTGGACAGTGTTGTAGTGTGTAATGCACAAAGAATTTGTGAATCTAGTGTCCCTTTTATAAATGAAAGGTGCCTTGATAAAACAAGTGAGCATGGCTGCAAAGCACATTAAATAGTGTCTACTGTTGAAATATTTTGTTGCAGTCCTGTTTACCTTCTCCTCCTTAGCAGTTCCAATTTCGATTTCAGGACTCATGTGCTTCCAAAGGAGAAAATCCTTAACTGCCAATTCTAGTAGAGAAGAAAGGACTTGGGACAAAAATCCACATGCCCCATTATGTTGGCTAGTGATTACTTTGATAACACACAGGACAAGCCCACTCTGGACCTGCCAATCATGGGGAAGAAAATGTGAAGACAAATGTGCTTTCTCTGTCCTGCTGGAAAAGAACAAGAAAGTATATACCACTGGATATGATTAAAAAAAAAAAAAAAAACAGTTGGAATGTGAGTAGGAATACACAGTTAGCACAGAATGAAAGTCAAGTTTCAGTAGGGTTTGCTGAACCACTTGATCAAGTCTTTACTGGAGTTGATGTATTTGCTTTACTACACATCTGTTTGTCTTTTTCTTTTTTTAACTGCTAAAAGAAGAATCCTGCTAATACTACATATTTAGCTGGCTTCAGATTTGGCATTTCTGTGGAATATGTAAGGCCCATTTGAATCTCACTTTGTAATAAACATACAGGGTCATATTCACCAAAGTCGGTCATTGTACTTCTTCTCACTCTAGAAGCTATGATTTGGAATCTAATTTCTTTTGAATGAGAAAGAATCTTTGCATTAGAATAGCTTAACACAATTTTTTATTTATTTTTCTCAGTTTGAAGATACAACCATAAATAGTATTGGCTTTGCAATGGGGTATGTATATGGAATAGAAAAAATACTGTTGCAAGAGAATCATTTTCCTTGGGAATTATGTGTAATACTGAAAAATAAATATGCAGCAGCATATAGGAAAGCTTTTCTTTTGATTTGGGGGTTAAGGCAGAACTCTAGAATATGAATAGAAATATGAATATGAATATGAATAGAAATATGCATAACTGAATAACACTTTAAATGTTTAAAATAGCTTTAAGTTACATGCATATGTATGATATCTATGGATATGGGTGTGTGTGTATATATGTAATCATATATATATGATTACATCATTTTGGTTATGATAGCTTCATAAGTTGTGTTGATCAGTCCTATTAAAAATCAGTTAGTGGGGCACCAGAGTGGCTCAGTTGGTTAAGTTTCTGCTTCTGCTCATGTCATGATTCCAGGGTCTTGAGATGTAGGAAGCTTTGGGCTTCCTACACAGTGGGAAACCTGCTTTTCCCCCTTCTTCTCGTTCCCCTTCCCACTCGTGCTCTCTCTCTCTCTCTCTCAAACAAAATAGTTATCTCTAAATAAATAATAAACAAAATATTTTAAAAAATAAGTCAGTAAATTTAGTCTACTGAACCTGTATGTATAAAAAAAGATTAGAATAGTCTATCACTCATTACACACAGTCCAGAAAGAATCAGATACATTTTTAGTACTTAATATCATCACAAAAGTGTCAAAGACATCAAACTATAATTCTGTGTAATTTGTAAGATAACAGATGTATTCTAGTGGATTATTAGTGAAGAAAAACGAAGGGAACAGAACATGGAGGTGATGAACTTAGAATGTAAATTAAAAGGTCATAGGCAGAACACAAATTAACATAGCAGAAAACTCATCTTTCCTTCCTGGCAAATCAGGAAACTATATGCTGGCTTTTACTAACTAAATTAAAAATGAAATGCAGTGATGGCTTTCCTGGGGTGCCTTCTTTTGCATTTTTTGTACTGCTTAATTATATGCGTTAGCTGCTGACAATCTCGCCAACCTCTCTGAGAATTTTGTTGTCTGGCGTAGCATCTCCTATACTGAGTGTTTAATCAGCAGCACTCATATTTACATGAAGACTGATTGGAAGAATATTGCTTTTTAGAACTTTGCATTATGGTAATTTTTGCTTAATTCCAATACATTAGTTTGCAACCAGAATGACTAATGATTTCAGCCACCTCAGGAGCCAATGGCGCGTGTGGAAGCAATAATGAGCTGCAGGCACTTGAAGACCACTTCGATAATGGCTGCTTCATATGAACCAAACCCATTCCCTGGGCTCATCCCTGCATGCAACCCAAAGGCTTTGTCAAATTCTGCCCAGGCATACCCAGGCTTCTAAACATTCATGACTGGCACTACCGGGGTCAACAAGGATCACCTTATTTTATGAACATTATTTGTCTTTTTCTTGGTTTCTATAATTCATTGGCACATGTCAGTAGACTACCTCAGATTTCTGTCTTCCCTCCCCAGTTGAAGAATTATGGAATTCCCACTTAAAGCAAACAGGCAAACTTAACAACACAATGCCTCTTCCAAAGAATATATTCTCAGGCATTTGGTGAAAGAGATGAAGGGAGGATCTTTGTTGATCTTGAGTCAGGCCTTGGCTACAAAATAACAAGTGCTAAGAAAATAAAATTTTGATAATCAATTAGAATAGTGCACAGTACATCTGAGTACTCAAATATTTTCAGATGGGTGAATGAAAGTGAACTAATGAATCTGGGTTTATCTGACACAATTTTCATTTTATACTGTTTAAAACTTCCTCAACTCCCACTGTGCTATGAAAATTCAGAGATTTGAGCCAAGCAGATACGCAGCCCTTTGCCTGAATTTTCCCCTAGGTTAAGCAGCCGTTAACGATTCTTCCGTTACCCAATTTTTACTATGATAATCGCAATAGTTCAATTGTAATACAAATGGCAGATTTTCTATAGATTTATAATTCATGTGGTCTTCAATTACTTTGGTGCTCAAATTTCCCCAAATTGAACATGGGGATTCCCTTCAGAGTGGCTTCTGGAATAAGGTGCTTTTTAGGAGATCATTCAGTTGTTTTGTTTAATCTAAGTTGATCCATAAATGCGATTTCGGTGATGGCTGAGATAAGGCAGGATTGTTTGAGTTTAGTATGTCCATTTTGGTTTATGATACGTGAAACCCAATTTTTGAGAGCCACCACTGCTCTGTTCAGAGTCTTGCAACAGTATCTTCGTACACTTCAAACTTTATGAAACACGTAGCCACCTGTTATCACATATATACCTATATGTTCCATTATTAATCTATGTCAATAAAATGAGTACTATTTATATCCAATACAAGTGAAACAAAAATCCCACATGTGCCCGGCATGATCATATAGCATATATAAGGGTTATTCGGATGATTCAGAAATCACTTATTATTCAATTTTTCTCTAAACTTGTATGGAAATGAAAGTGTAAAACAATGTGTTCTAAGTAGTCATTGAATCATTAAAAAAAGAATTTCAGAGTATAACACAGAGTAGACAAATATCGACATTCATAAGCATAGTGGGAAATCTTACATAAAAATGAACACAATCATCACCATTATACAAGATTCGAGCTAATATACCATCTGTATGGAAAAATTAGCCATTTCTGCCTCATGATTTTTTCATTCGGAGTTTAATCAGATTGCTTAGCATTGATACTCCTGCTACAAAATGTTCATCTGAAGCCCACCATGAAAAACATATACCACTTTTCACAGGAGAATCAATAGAGTATTTTCTAATGGGTTAAAATGGATATTTGAGAAAGAATTATCCCAGAGCCCACCAGCAACTACTTTATTATTTTTTTTCTTTTTAAAAAAAGTGAATCTAATTTGTTGTTCTATGAATTGCAGAATAACAGCCTGAAAGAATTCTACATTGAAACATCTGTGGACTTTTCATAAGAAATGAAAAGAAATGTGAAAGGTGTTCTGTTGGATGAATTGATGGATTGGTAAATTTCCCCCAGATTTTAAAGGATATATTCATCCCAATGGCAGCTGAGTAAAGTTAAAGTTTTTAAGTGACCTATAATGAAAAGGCATACTCTTTCTCTTACACATAAGAGGTTGATAAACACTTAAAAGTGCGATGACACCAAGTTTTGTCAAAAATGCCGAGCAATAGGGGCACCTGAGCCTGGGTGGCTCAGTGGATTAAGCCTCTGCCTTTTGCTCAGGTCATGATCTCAGTGTTCTGGGATCGAGTCCCTCATCAGGCTCTCTGCTCAGCAGGGAGCCTGCTTCCTCCTCTCTCTCTCTCTCTCTCTCTCTGCCTTCCTCTCTCTGCCTACTTGTGATCTCTGTCAATAAATAAATAAAATCTTAAAAAAAAGAAAGATTTAATAAAAAACATTTAAAAATGCAGAGCAACATAAATTTGTACATTGCCCAAAGAAAAATAAATTTGTATAACTATTTTGGAAAACAGTTTGGTTATACCTTGTAAAATGCAAGATAGTCATGCCCTATCATTTAGGAATTTTACCCACTAGCGCATAATATTTAAAACATTTTAGCACATTGTACCAGTTAATGTGTACCCAGCAACACTGTTTGTAAAAGTAAGAACTTATAAACAATCTGGATAACCACACACAGGAGAATAAAAAATAAATTTATATGTACTTATAAAATGGAAAATACTTACGTAGAAGTACAAATGAATACATTGGAACCATGCTTAACAATATGTATAAATATCATAAACAGAGTATTGAATAAAAAGTATTATTTTCCATGTATTGTACATATACGCTGATGGTGTAATTGCATTCATGGAGAAGAATACCACCACAGGGTCCATGCCATGAAGGAGAGTTACACATGTCAGCAAGGGACACACAGCCTTACTTGTATCTGCACCTATTTGCTTTTTAAAAGTGTTCAGTAATTAATAATTATGTCACTTATATGTTTGAAATCATTCCTAATAAGTTGTATTGCCATTTACCTGTCGACAAAACTGGAAATCTGCTTTGCTGCACTTCATGATTCACTAAAGAAGTTCTAGATCAGAGCTGCCCTGACTGGTCACAAAGATAAACCAGAGTGATCTGTAGAGACCTTCTGCTCCCAGCCAATATATTAGAGACCTTCTGCTCTCAGCCAATATATTTGGCTACCTTTTGTGTTACTGTAGTTTGAATAGACTATTTTATTTCATTTTAGCTTTAAAGATTTTACTTATTTATTTGAGAACGAGAGAGTGAAAGTGAGAGAGATCACAGGGGGAGAGGAAGAAGTGGACTAGCCACTGAGCAGACAGCCAGATGCAGGGCTCGATCCAAAGATCCTGGGATCATGGTGGGAACAGAAGGCAGACACTTAACCTACAGAGCCACCAGGTGCCCCTGAATAGACTATTTTAAAAAGCCTATTTTAAAAGGTCCCCTAATTGATCACAAAACTAGAGAACAGCCATCCTGAGAGCAGCAAGGATAGGACCATTTAAACTCAGTATCTAAATATTTAATAATCAGTTGGAAGAAGAGAAGTGGAACAAAAGCTGTAATGATGAATTTCAGAAACCAGCTAGAAGGGCCATGGACACTCTGCATTGATTGCATAATGTGTAAGGATAAAAAGAAATAAATTTAAAAAGGACCCCTTTACTTCACTATCTCCAGATGTTCACCTCTAAACTCTACCACTAGAATTATATTTCTAAAAGTCAAACTGAACACTTTATTTCTCTAGTTCAAGCTATTCACTTCCCATGAGCAACAGGATCAAAGAAGGAAGTATTTTGTGTGCTATTATGGTTATCCATCATTTTTACTTGCCTGATTTTCTAGCCCATCTCTCTGTTGGAGTAAGGCTTGTCCAACTCCTTCTTCCCAGTTCCCTTTAGGTTTCCTCAATTACTTATATTGAGATTGGTGTCTCAGGGCTTTGGGTGTACTTCTCTCTTTGCTGCTTTTCTCACCTTATATTATTAATAAATTCTTTATTTGACAGGATTGACCTTGAATATCACACTTTCCTCTAATCATTATGTTGACAGTTAGATGCTTTTTCTTGGCTTCAATCACATGGTGTTCAGGTCTTTTCTTTGACCTTAACACATTGAGTGTCATGATAAGTCCTGTCAGTTAGTTTGTTACAATTCATATTCCTGCAAGGCACAGTTTAAAACAGAAAGAATATGCTTCAAAAACATTTATTATAACAATAATTGAGTCAAAGATGTGATATCAACACTCAAGGTAGAGCGACAGCTGCCTACTGTTTCATTTTTATACTGCACACTCCCGTTTAGTGAGCAAAGCAAGTGTGGGTAGTCTAGAAGGAGGGTAAGTTTATCCTCTCTCCCTCTGTATCAAGAGAATAATGTTGGCCTTTTTCTGCTGCTTCTGCAAAGAAGTCCCAGATGCAAGAACAGAACTGATTAACAACCTAATTAAAGTCAACTATCGTCTATATCCAGGGACTTATGGGAAAGAATTTATTACAAACACTGAGAGTGGGTTAGAGCAGTTGGAACAGGATACCAGTTCTATTTCTACCATTAATTTTTATTGTAGGACCATCGTCAATTTAGCTAAATTTTCTAAATGTTGTTATTTTTCATTGACGAAATAGGGATAGAAATAAAAAATCCAAAGCCATGTTTTGTGGGGACTAATTAATTAATGTTTGTATAGTGCTTCACAGAGTACCCAGTAAATTGCGAGCATTCAATGAACATTGGGTGTGTTTTTTTCATTGCTGTTATCATTAATATCCAGCGCTGGTCTGGGATACCAAAGACAGAACAGTCTCTAGCATGTCTTCTCTCTCCTAAGTTTTGTAGTAGCAAAAATGCATTCCAGGAAAAATTCTAAACATTATAAATGTATTTTTTTAAAGTTCATAATGAAAAGACTATAAAATAAGGTTTTACTTTGCCCATGAGGAAATGGAATTATTTTCCCCAAATTATAGAGCTCCCGTAGGCATTAAAATAGTTTGTGGGTTCTATACCCATTCTTTTGATGCCTATGTTATATCTCCACTCTTGTTAGTCAGCAACATTTTATTTATTTTTTTTTTACAAGAGTTGCAAAATCATGTATGAGTAATAGATATAGAAATAAAACAGTCATTCTTATTTGGCCCTTATGCTTTCAGCTGATGAAAAATTAATTTTGCACAAATTAATTGTATTAACTAATTAATTATTATTTTGTTATAATAAAAAGTAAAAAGAAAATAAGAGAGCATTGTGCTGAGGGGATATATGCATCCATCATATTGAAAAGATGCACATTCCTTTTGTCACCTACTAGATGTTAATATGTATGGAGAGAGAGCTAAGCTGAGTAAGGAGCTATAACATATTCAACAAAATAAATGCAAGCATCTGAGCTTTGAGGTGCTCTGTTTATTTGGCAGAAACCCTTATTGGTGATGCATAGTAAATCTCTTTGGTAGCATTAAAACAATTTCACATAACAAAGTTGTTTCCTATCATAGTTTAGATAATATGTTGAATTTTTGCAACATGTGTAACTTTAAGTCTCATTCTGGGGCAATGGTTTCAGTTCCTAACTCAGTTCTTTTTGTTTTAATAACATAAAAGAAGAATCTGCTTATTAAGAATCATGGCACTCCAAATTAATTGTTTCCTCCAGCATAAAAGCCCAGGCTATTTTTTCACTTTTGACTTTTGTCTGAATTGAAGAGATTTTTATGATATATTAAAAGATTTTATCTTTCCACAAAAGCTACATCTGGATGATTTAAAGCAGAAGCAAGCCAACTTATAGCATGAATTAACAAGAAAAGCAGTCGCTGTTTAAAACCAGAGTTACTCACATTGGAAATAAGGTATGGCTAACCAAAGGCACTTTGTGGAACGTAATCAGTGAGGATGATTTGGAAATAAATCTTGCTCTCAAGGGGCCCTCTCTTGTCTCCCTTTCCCTCAGGGTAAACAATGACTTTCTATTTTAATTAATTTTCCAATTTTTTCACTTATAACTTTCTATAACATTAATTCTGCAACATATAGGGATTATGGATACTCAACAGAATCAGGTGTTAGTCTTTAAAGGTCACACTTAAATAGACTTATAAATTAGTGTAATCTGCAAATTAAATTAGACCCCCAAACCAAAAGCCTTTTTTATTGCAGGTGAAGGTTCATTATAGCTTCATTATTCGCAAAAGATGAGAATGTAAATAATATTAGCTGAATTTTAAATCATTTTTTTTATTTTGCTATTGTTGGTTTCTGCACTATACCTGATCAATAAATACTCCAACATTTTCCTTTTTACAAGTGAGGTAACTAGGGCAGAGAAGGGAAAAATAATTCCAGAAAATTATACAGCTAGATAGTGAGAGGGCTGGTATTTAAATCTAGGTGGTTTAATTCCAAATGTTATGTTTAATTACTAAGCTATACTTTTCCCATTAAGTAATTCATATTTCATGAATGCAAAATATTTCCTTTTTTTCTTATAGCTTGTCTTTATGCTTTATAACAAGGAAGGTTAAGGCTACCATATAAAATATTAACAAGTCAGCTCCCAGAAATTCTTAAAATGAATAACAAATGCCATGAACACTGTAAAAAGTGGCAGGGCAACGGAAAGGGCATTGGCAGGAAATAATGAGAGCAAAGGATTGTGGGAATATCCAGGCAACCACAGATTCAGATGCTTATTCTCACTTAGCCTTTTTAACTTCATAGATGTTTGTCAGGATAATATGAATCTAAGCAACTTATACAGCTGTGTCCATCCAGAGTTTAATGTAATACTCATGTATTTATTTATATAGTAGATTTTTATTAAACATCCCTTTAGGATAAGCAGTATCCTCAAGTTCTAATGATAAACATGAGAAAATAAACACATAAAAACATAAAATAGGACTGGGTGAACTTGACGATGTTCATGGTGATATATAGTACATGTGGGGACTCCCAAGAAGTTGTTTTTTCCAAAATAAATAAATAAATAGGACCAGGATTTAGAAAGAGATAAGCCCAAAAAGATTATGGAAGACCGTGACATGCAAGGTTATGGAGGGTCACCATATTCCACAGTGAAGAACTTTTCTCCCCCAGCCTCTCCTAAGGATAAGAAGGAAGTTCTCAACTAAGAAAGGAATGATGGGATGACCCAGAATTGAGGCACTGAAGCGAGTCAATATTCTGAAATACACAATTTCCTTTTATAATCATAAGAAAATTCCTGGACTATATGAAAGATCATTTAAAAAAATGAGAGATATCAGGTTATTACATTGCATAAATTGGCCGAATAGCTCCCAGGAATGCTCAGTCATAGGGCATTTTTGAACAGTTGGTGCTATGCGCTTATTTACTTATTTGGTTACATATGCAATATATTTGCTTCACCTATTCCCACTAGTTGGACAGTCCCTTCAGTGTAGTGAGAGGGCCAAGAGCTAGATTGCAGTGGTTTGATGACAAGGAATAGCATACCAAGTTTCTAAAGTGGTTTGGCAGCAAAAGGCATAGAGAAAGGAGGAAGCAATAGGAAAACAGATGGGGAGTTTATAAAAAGTGGGGTTTTTTTTTGTTTGTTTGTTTGGTTGGTTTTGTTATGTTTTTGTTTTTGTTTTAGTGTGATACAATGGAGTATTTTAAATTGCCATTGGGAAGATCTGTCACCAGAGTGAGGTTGGATCCACAGGAAAGAAAGGATAACCATAATTACCATCCAATGCTTGTAAAGCCAGCAGGGATTAACAACAGATTTACCGAAAGCAATTTCACCCAAACAAAATAGGAGAATGTAACGAGGGCACCCATCTGTATTTGGTAGTAAGGTACAACAGTATTCGAATCTAAGGTAAGTGATCTGTAGAAAAGGGGAAATGAAAGAATATATGGGAGAACCAACATTTGAGAAGAATAAAGAAAATTAGAAATAACCATTGTAGAGTAAGAGGTCAAGTTGAGCAGAGAAACATATTGGTAGGCCCTGCCAACTAAAAATACAATTTAAAAATTGTATTTTTGAATTAAAAAAAATTGTTTTTTTTAATTTAAAAAAATTGTATTTTTAAATTTAAAAAAATTGTATTTTTAAATTGTATTTTTAGTATTGCATTTGTATTTAGTATTAAATTGTATTTGTATTTAGTATTAGTATTGTATTGTATTTGTATTTAGTATTAAATTGTATTTTAAATTGTATTTGGCAAAAACAAGTTGCCAGATTATATCTATTGTATTTACCTCTCTAAATGCCCACAGAAAAGCCAGGAAGGAAATATAACAAGATATTGACACTAACCGACTCTGAGATATCGAAATATAGACAAATCTTTTTCTTTATGTATTTTTGAATTGTCCACATTTTGTTCAAGAAGTAGGAATTAGATTTTTACAGGTTTTATTATTTATACTTCTTACACATAATTCATTTCTTCACTGTTGAACTTCATTTATTTCCCATTTTATAAGCATTAAAAATGATGGACATCTTTTGTAGAAGTTTTTGTATACATGAGCAAGAATTTCTCACAGGCTATGCACTAGAAGTAAATGTTTAAGTCACAAGATATGCATGCTTTTCTTTTTAATATATTTTGCATCTTTAACAACCTCTACAACTTCAGAGAATAAAGTGACAAGTCTACACATATTCATTTGCCCTGAATCAGCTATTGTTCATTTTAGCCCTATTTCTTCAGATATTTTAAAGTAAATAGTGAGGCCAGCACAGATATTGCTGAACCCTGTCTTGTTCCCATATGCAGTTATATATCCTCTCCTCTCCCCAGAAGCAACAACCACTATTCTACATTTTGCAAGCTTCACTCCTGCCTATTGTTTTATTTCTAGTAAATATTTAATAGTCCATAAACAATGTAAAATAGAATGTTTTGCGTGTTACATTTTAAAATGTATCTGAAAAAAAAAATAAAAAAAA
The DNA here is from genome assembly GCF_002288905.1 of Enhydra lutris kenyoni. Lineage (NCBI taxonomy): Eukaryota > Metazoa > Chordata > Mammalia > Carnivora > Mustelidae > Enhydra > Enhydra lutris. Next base: position 11,087,638 of record NW_019154104.1, on the reverse strand, counting down.
TAAAATGTATCTGAAGTCTTTTCTGTGGCATATAGAATTCTACACTAGGAAATTAAATAGGGGGTCTTATTGCACTACTGTATGTAATCACAAAACCAGTTTAGAAACTAGGAAGAAAAGAAAAAAACATAGGAAGAAAAAAAACTCTGTTTTATTTATACAATGAACTGTTTTATAGTGTTAGTGAATGAACTAGATCTATAGGAATCAACATGAAGAAACTCTGAAAACAATACTGATGGCATTATTCTGGTGATAAGAAGACAAAACAATATATGGGTAAATACAGTATTTTTTATGGCTCCCTTGGGGGGTTTAAATTAGGAGACAATGTTCATTAATTGGTGTAATGCTTACCAAATTAATTCTCTTGGTTATGTTCACTTTGCTCCTCAAAATTTGAGACTGAAAAATACCTGTATTTGCTTTGTCCTCTTTCTGTAAATAATTAGTTAATGCTTGTTCACTATTGCCTCCTCTAAGCTTTTGCTTGGATCAGACAAATGTATAAAATCCTCTTCCAATGTTTGTTTCCTACAGTATTTCCATTTCATTTTGTAAACCAAAATTCAAGGTTCTCCTCCAGAAGAAGGATTTTTCTTGCACTCCAAGAAGAATGGCGCCACATACTCCCAACTTCCAGTCGCTGGGCCCTCATGTGTTCACTATTGACATGTCCAATATGTGTGTAAAAAAACTTGTAGATTGAAGGCAAGTCTCTCCCCCAGTCTCTAAGTCAGCCTGCACTAAACCCAACTTGACCCCAATAGATCATAAGTGTTTCAATGGTGGAAACATGATCTTATGATATTAATATGCACTGAACTAGTGGTCATGCATTCCCTTTTTTGTGCTGATCTAAAGATACTAGCTTGAAGTTTCAAAACACAAAAGATTGCTTTTATTACTCAGTTCCTTTATATAATTTCCATTTGTATAAAGGAGAAAGCAACTTGTATTAGTTAGCTATTACCATAATCACCCCGTGCTTATGCACTGTGCATTAGCTGCATCTCTCCCACTGCCGTGAGCTGCAAAGCTGCAGGTGGCTCTGCTTCATGGGTCTTTGGATCCTGTCTGGTGCTGTAGTTCCTACACAGAAGTGTAATGCAGTCGTATATAGTACCTATGTAGATCCTCATAATAGCCATGGAAGCACAAGAGGGAAATCCCATGACTTCCCTACTGTGTCTTTAACATCTCACTGACAGAGCATGTCACAAGGCTACAGTCAAAATCGAGTATGCAGAGTATCCCGAGACTGAATGATACACAGAAGAATAATCTGTCTGCCACGAGACCATGCAGATAGTACGGATCTATCGTTCTATAACAAAGACTGAAAAAAATTGAGGCCAATAATTCAATAGACTGCAGAGCTCACTTCCTGCTTGAATTGTCTTGCTGAAAGGAAATATTGGCTCTGCGGAATGGATTTGTAGGCTGTCTCTTAGAAAAGAGTAACACTGTAAGCCAACATGCTTCCTTGGTTAAGACGAAAATATTTTCTTAATTGACAGAAAATGGAGTGTAATCCAGAACCCAAGTACAACACAGTCATCTTTTCTTCTCAGAAAAGTAGGAATTCTTAAATCTGTTTTTTTTTCTTTCTTTCTTTCTTTTTTTTTTTAATTTAAAGAGAGGAACTCTATTTTATTCTTAATTGTCTGCTTTTGAATCCTGTTTTAAATCACAAGCTCTTTCAAGTTCTCTTGGAAGTAGGCAGGGCTTTCAAAACAAATAAATTCTAGTTTGTGGGTAAAATAAATTATTGAGCACTTTAATAAGCTGGAAAGTGACAGCCCAAATATATATCAGCTTCCAGAAAGTCTTATAGGCAAACGTTAGGATGAGAGAGCAGCTTGTGTATGAATGTTCACAGAGAACTAGAACAATATCTGTCTTTCCTCTTAGTGTAATGCAATGCATTTCTTCGCATACTTTCAAATGTGTCAAACCAAAAGGGCCATAGATTTGTGGGGGTGGAAAGAAAGGGAGAAGAATACATTACTTGATTCTCTAGACACCCTTCCAAGAGAGGGTTTGGCTTTGCAAAAGTATCCAGGAATAATGGGACAGTTTGAACCTACTAATTTTATTGGGATTATACAATTAAATAATAATTATACAATAAACGATTATTGTTGCTCTGAACCTAATAAATAGAAAGAATAGTGGTGACATAGAAACATAGCTGTACCCTAACCACCCCCCCCCAAAAAAAAAGCTATTGTAAATTCTAGTGGCTTTCCAAAATTAAACAATAATGATGAATTTATTTTCTTTCTTTCTCAAAGTGAAATTCATTAGGGAGAAGTAAAAAGGATAATATATTGGAATTCAGATTTATAGTTAAACTGTTTACTGAAGTCTCCTCTGGATGAGATATTGCAGTTTGCATACTGGAATTTTTAATATACCTCTTCACTTAACAAAAACTTATTGGGAGTCTCTTGTATGTCAGGTTTTGGGAGCTGAAGTATAGAATTAGACAAGTCCCTATGCTCATTGGCTAAGGCACACACACAAATATATGTATGTAATAAAATATTTTCAGGTAGTCAAATATAGTAGGATAAAAATAAAACATAGTTATACAACTTGGGCTGACTGAGAGTATGAGAAATGGCATTTAAATGTAGGAAAAAAACAAAACAAAAACAAACAAACAAACAAACAAAAACACCAGAAGACCTGAAGGAAAAGTATTCCATGCAGAGAGAATAGGTAATACAATGTCCCTGAAACAGTACTTTTCACCATCCAGTGTTAGGAATGAATGGGATGTAGAGAGCAGAGCAAAGAGTCGTAGGCAGGGGCTAGTCCTGTGAGTCTATGCCAGGTAAGGATTATAGATCCAGTGCTTGTGCAAAGAGGGAGACCAAGGAGTTTGACCAGGAAGTGGTCATACATTGAAAAGATTATTCTGCAGCATGGCAAATGGGTAATAGACCCAGGAAGGGGTCAAATGTGGGAGTCCAAAGTCAAGAGACAGGTTAGTCAAGTAGGGAAGATAAGATGAAGCTTGGGTTGATGATACACTTTGTTAGTTAAAAATAAAAGCAAACAAACAAAAACCTTTTAAGTAATCCACTCTAGGATTAAAAAGTGGTAAACAAATGACATAAGACTAGTTATTACGAACAGAGTAGGAACATAACCCATATTATGTTATTTATATTTAAGTAGAATATCCTTTCACAAAAATTATTTTTAAAGTGAATATTTTAAAGCTTTCAGTTTCCAGTACCACATGTAAGGAGCTTCAAAGTCTCCACTCAGTCATAACAATAAGTACAAATCTGAACAGGCTGAAAAATCAACAACTCTTCTCAGATCCTTAAAAGAAGTGAGGTCACAGGGCAGACCATTGCCACTAAAATTGGAGAGATAGACTGGTGCATATAAGGATCACATCTTACCAGAGCAGAGACCTCTGCAGGAAGCAGTGCCTAGTTAGAAAAACCTGAACTGTAATTGAAGAATTTCTGGAGACTTACTGTGGGCAGTTAAAGTTAAACAATTCAGAGGAATACCCAATCATAAGTGGGGGGCCCTATGCTTTTGTGAGATTTACCTCTCAGAAGTCAAGGATCTCGAAGCAAATAAAGGAGTAAAATCCCCTGGAGCTTCTAGCAGTGGGAGGGGAAGGGAACCATTTTGAAATAAACCAGAGAACTCTGTTCTTAAAGAGTCTGCCCTCAGAGACACTATTTAAACAGATCCTAAACTGCTGGGATTTTGTCAGAGCTAACTGACTTGAGGAAAGGGAATAAGCCAACTGTAGCTCACTCTAGTTATCCTATCCCACCTAAGGGGATTAAAAATAAATAAATAAATAAAAACACTTGTGAAGTTCATAGTCCAGAGGCACAGGCTTACTAAGAGACGGGCACCTAATCATGGAACACTAGAATGCTTCCCTTCACACAAAAGCTCACCATCACATTATTAAAATCTTATTTAGAGCACTTTATTTTACTTGGTTGATCATCTCTGTCTATCCAAAAAATAAAAAAAAATTACATGGCACACCAAAATGCAAAAAACACCACTTGAAGAAACAGGAGCAAGCATTAGAACCAGATATGTTAGTATTGTTGGAATAATCAGAGTGAGGATTTAAAGCAATTATGATTAATAAAGTAGACAGCATGTAAGAACAGATGGGAAATGTATACAGAAAGATGGAAATCCTAAGAATGAATTAAAATGGAATGCTAAGCACTGTAACAGAAATGAAGAATCATTTGATGGGTTTATTAGTGGTGGGCTAGACATGGCTGAGGAAAGATTCCGAGCTTGAGGATATCTCAATAAAAACCTCCAAAACTGAAAAGCAGGGAGAACAAAGACTGAAAAACAAACAAAAACCAAACAAACCAACCAACAAAACAGAACAGAATGTCCGAGCACTATGGGACAATTACAAAGAATATAACTTATATGTAATGGGAATACCAGCAGGAGGAGAAAGAAACAAAAGAAATACTTAAAACAATAATGACTAAGAACTTCTCCCAAATTATTATCAGACCAAAGCACAATCCAGGAAGCTTGGAGAACACCACGCAGGATGAATGCCGTGAACACTGTACTAGGGATGCCATTTCAAGCTATAGAAATTTAAAGATTAAAAACAAAAATCTTGAAAGAAGTTAAAAGGAAAGAAAAACCTGATCTGTAAGAAGATCAAAGATACACATTATGTCCAGCTCCTCAGAACCATACAAGAAAGAAGAACATCATGAAGTGAAATATTTTAAGTCTTGAGAGAGGAAAAAAAAAAAAAAACTCACCAATTTAGAGTTCTGTACCTTGTGAAATTATTCTTCAAAAGTTAAGATGAAATAAAGACACACTCAAACAAACAAAAATTAAGAGTCTGCTTGCCTTTGTTATTCCCAAAGGCTGCTCCCAGACCACAGTTTAATACAGTGATATAGTGTTGAAAATATTTGCACAGTGCACGTGACTGAAGCTAGTTAAGGCTAAACTTTTAAGATTTAGCAGGATGGTGCTGGGATCCACTTGCCTCATAGCCACCAAAAACAAGCCTTGGATGTAAGTTTCCTTTGCTTCTTAAAATTGCTATGTACCAACCTGGAGTGGCCAACTTCTTCCTTCTGTCTTTCCCTGCCCTCTGCATATGGTCACTTTTGGATCACAACAGGGAAACTCCTGAGAGGATTATGAATCAACAGAAGAAAAATATAAAACTATAATGAGTGAAATCAAAGAACTTAATAATTGGAGAGATATTCTTAATCATCTATAGGGACACTCAATATTGTCAAATATCATCTTTCAACTCGATCTATAGATTCAACAGAAAGACATAGCTGGAGACTCATATGACCTGACTACATGATTTGCTATACAGTTAAAATAATTAAGACTGTGTAGTATTAGAAAAAAAAAATCAATGCAACAAAATAGCCCAGAAATAGACCCAAGTAAATACAGTAGCCCATTTTTTTTTAAAGGGAAAGACTTCCTTTTTTTCTTTTCTTTTCTTTTCTTTTTTTCTTTTAAAGATTTTTATTTATTTATTTGACAGACAGAGATCACAATTATGTAGAGAAGCAGGCAGAGAGAGAGGAAGGGAAGCGGGCTCCCTGCTGAGCAGAGAGCCCAATGCGGGGCTCAGTCCTAGGACCCTGGGATCATGACCTGAGCCGAAGGCAGAGGCTTTAACCCATTGAGCCACACAGGTGCCCCACAGTAGCCCAATTTTTGATAAAGGACTAAAGGCAATACAATGGAGCAAGATAGTCCTTTTAAGGAGAAATGGTACTGGGAAAACAGTACATCAACATGCACACACACACACACACACACACACATACACATACACATACACACAGAAGAAGAAGAAGAAGAAGAAGAAGAAGAAGAAGAAGAAGAAGAGAAAACAGAAAACAGAAAACAGAAGAAAATCTAGACACAGATTTTTCACAAAAATTAACTTGAATGGATCACAGACATGTATGTACAATGAAAAACTATAAAACTCCTAGAAGATACTATGGCAGAAAAATCTAGGTGACCATAGGTTTGGTCATAAGTTATTGGACACAGCACCAAAGGCACAACCTATGAATAAAAGACTCGGTTGGCTGGACTTGATTAAAATTTGAAATTCTTTCTGCAAAAGACAATCTCAAGAGATGAGAAGAAAATCTACAGATCAAATGCTAGAGAGGACATGAAGCTTAAAGGGGTGGTGGAAATGCAAAAAGTGGTAGACTCACTTTGAAGACAGCTTGGTGGTCTCTTATGAAACTAATCAAATTCTTAGTATATGACCCCAAAACTGAGCTCCTTGGTATTTAACCAAAAGCATTAAAACCTTAGAGGGAAAGTGGGGGCTGAAGGGATGGGATAACTGGGTGATGGGCATTAAAGACGGGACATGATGTAATAAACACTGAGTGTTATATACAACTGATGAGATACTGAACTCTACCTCTGAAAGTAATACACTATATTTTAATTAATTGAATTTAAATAAATAAATTTAAAAACACCTCATGTTCCCACAAAAGCCTGCATTCAAATGTTTATAGCAACTGTATTTGTAATTATCCAAAACTGAAAGCAACCAAGATCTCCTTTTGTAAATAAATACATAAACTGGTACATTCAGACAATGGACTATTATTCAACACTTACAAGAAATGAGTTATCAAAAAATGAAAAGACATGGAGGACCTTAAAATTCATCCTATTAAGTGAAAGAAGCCAATCTGAAAATGATAAACTGTATGATTGCAACTATATGACATACAGAAAAAGGCAAGAATACAGAGAAAGTAAAAAATTCTCTGGTCCCCAGGGGTTAGGGATGAAGGAGGGAGGAATAGGGAGAACACAGAGAATTTTTAGGGCAGTGAAAATACTCTGTATGATACCATAAACATGGATACATGTCATTATACATTTATCCAAAGTAGTGAAATATACCACATCAAAAGTGAACCATTAGGTAAACTATGGACTTTGAGTGATCACGCTGTCAATAGAGTTTCATCAAGTAGGACAACTGTACCACTGTGGTGGGGGATGTTGATAATGGGGGAGGCTTTGGGTGTGTGGGATCAGGAGTTATACGGGAAATCTCTATCTTCTCAACTTTGCTGTGACACTAAAACCGATCTAAATAAATAAAGTCTTCTGAAGCAGAATGTCATACATTTCCTCTTATATGACACATATGAGAATTGAAAGAAGGAACCTGATTTAAAGAGCAGTATAAACAGATTTCATAAAAAAGATTTCTCTCACTTTTTCTCCTCTTACTTGAATTTATTCCTAATGGTAGAGAACTTTTTCCTCTTCAGCCAAGAAAATGGACTAGTTACCATAAATAACAAAATTAAATGAAACTTTTTTATTTATAAGATCCATTCTCAGTAGTACAGATAGCATCTAATCCAGTATAATAACTATCAGTTTTCCAGGAAGTTATTACTATCTTTTCATGAGAGTTCATAGTGTCCTTTGATGAGTCAGGTTATTATTGATCAAGTCCAAGCTGAATAATGGCAATATGTCCTCATTAGATTACAGTTAAACTTTTCTAGGAGATACAGAAAAGAAATCTTAATTTTCAAGTTAATCCTATCTTTGTTGCATTTAAGCTGTAAGAAAATGGGCTTTATTGTACTTGGACATATAAAATGAGAGGCCTGGGTCTTGCTGTTTGAGGTCAAAGTCAGCTGGTCCAGGCTTGAGCCCACCTGTGCTGGATCTGACTCTCTTCCTCTCCCTATGCTGCATTGTATTATAAGAAAACAGTTCTGCAGGCCTGCCTTGCTCTCCCCCTGCTCCTGTGTCACCTTGTTTATGTCTGGGTTTGGACACTGGGAGATACTGGTGGGGGTTGGAATTTGAGAGAAAGTGGGAAATCTGCTATTTCTTTCCTTCCCCAAGCTTTTCTAGGAACGTGCAATATTTCCACAGCTACTGCTCCTGACAGATGACTTGAGGTCTTGAACTCTATCAGCCTAAACCCTTTTTGTTGTTGTTGTTTCAGCAAATTGTTGCTGATTCCTAGGTTTCTCACTGTCTATGGTTGGTTCTACTTTTGCTTTCCTGCTATAAATACACATAGTCATTGCTGTTTGCCTGTTTGGATCTTCACAAACATATCAGCCAATATTTTTGTTCATTTGGCTTTGTTCTCTCTTTCTCCCCCTCTCTGTCTCTGTCTCTACTGTATCTCTCCACTCCCATTACCACTCCCAATGCCAAGGACACTGAATGGAATGGAAATCTTTTGCACTAACTCATTAGGGAATGTATGAGAGATATAAATATTAATCTGGTACTATGTAAAATCAGCTTGTACTTAATTAATTTTCTTCCTCTGATTGTGTTGTCATCTTACCAAGAAGAATAGAAATGTCTGATACAGTTTATTTAAATTTATGCCTGGATGTTCTTCTCAAATATATAACCTAAAAGATCTAAGTAAAGCTTATCAGATCATAGACAATAGAATATCCATCTTCCCTAAAATGATGAGTACTCATGGTAGGAATTCAATTTAAATCAGTGTTGGATGGATCTGGTTTTGCAAATTTTAAATATAGTGCTTGAATTCATTGCCTCATTCATTTACCTCAGATTCCTTTATTCCTTACTAGATGCCGAGGATGGAATTGTGACTGAACACAGATGATCTTCATTTCCTGAGGTCTGCAGTCTAGTTAAGAGGATTGATCAATAAGATAATTGCCTGATAAATATATATAAATTTCTCGAAGGGCTGGGAAGAAAAGCTCATGGTGACACATCAGTATACTAGGGGAACTCAAAATTTTAAGATTCAATTTAACAGAATCTCCTTCCTGGAGTTCTAACCCTGAGCTGTGATCTGAAGAATGGACAGAGGTTAGGCTTATGAAGAAGTCAGGAGACAATTCCAATCAGAATAAACAAATAAATCTGTGGCTAAGCGGACGACGTCAGAAAGAAGAATGGAGTGGCTCTTGCAAAGGGAGTAAGGATGAGGAGGGCCTGGGGAGGGCTGCCCTTTCTTCCAACTTTAGGTCATTGTATTAGTTATTGCTTGCTACCTAACAAACCAGCACAAATCTAGCAACTTTAAACAACAACCATTTATGAGCTCACAGTTTTGTAGGTCAGAGTCTAATGCACTCAGCTGAATACTAGGCTTAGTCTCATTCAGGGAAATCAGTGTCTGACACCTTGCATTCGTACTGGGAGCCCTGGAAGGGAATCTGTTCCCAGGATCATTCAGGTTATTAGAACTCAGCTCTTTGCCAGGATAGGTTCCAGAGGCCCTGTTTCTTTGTTGGCAGTCAGCTGGATGCTGGTCTTTGCTCCTAGAGGCCCCCTGTACCTCTTCCCATATTTATCACATATTGCTTTGCAGGAACCATGAGTCAAGCCTCGGTCATGCTTTGCAACTTTCTGACTGATCCTTTTGCTTTCCTATTCAACTCTTAAAGGCTCATGTGATTCCACTGGGCCCTCCTGGATAATCCACGCTATTATCCCTATCTTAAAGTTAGCTGATGAGCAGCATTAATTACATCCACAAAGCCCTTTTGCAGAAGTACCTCATTAGTGTTTAATTGAAGAATAAGAGACTGAAATCTTGAGGGTGAATTTTAAAATTTCTGCCTAGTACAATCATATTAGGGAACATTTACTTATTTCTAAGATGCTTGTTATGTCACCAAAGGATTCTAAGCATAATGATGGCAGTAGTGGTAGTAATGTAAACCTTGTGGTGTGTCACTGAAATACTTTCTGCTGCTAGTAAGAGAAGTAGGTAAAACAGTATTTCCAACAGGAACTGTGAAAGAGAAACAATGTGTGTGAACAATAATAAAAAAAAAAAAAGTATGAGAAATTCAAGTAGTAAATCCAGATGTGGATCTGGGTCCAAGTATAAGAATTTAAGAGGGGGGCGCCTGGGTGGCTCAGTGGGTTAAGCTGCTGCCTTCAGCTCAGGTCATGATCTCAGGGTTCTGGGATCGAGCCCCGCATCGGGCTCTCTGCTCAGCGGGGAGCCTGCTTCCTCCTCTCTCTCTAATAAATAAATAAAATCTTTAAAAAAAAAAAAAAAGAATTTAAGAGGAAACAAGGGTTGTCACTCCAGGGAAATTGTCTACTAACATTGAAAGCTGAGTAAACAAGCAAAATACAATAGGGAGGGTTGAACCATTAGACATCATCAAAGCTATTCACTGAGGAGTTCACTAAAAAGATGAAAGATATTTTAGGAAAAAAGTGTCAAACATTTAGGAAGTTAAGTTGTGCGGACCTTCAATGCCTATTTCTAAATATATATTATGCTGGATATTATAGTTAATTTGTTGTAAAGTAGTATTGTGTTTTTAATGTAGGGAACAGTGCAATTAGCGTTTCACTAGGCGTTGAATCTATAGCCCCTGAAAGTACATCAAAAGTCAAGTACAGGGAGCTGTGTAATGTACCAGCTCTTCAGGTGACACATCATAGACAGGCTAACTCAATGGGACATACTATCTGGATATACATGCCTCTCCCAGAATCTAGCAAGCACACCCACATTATGGTAGTATGTGATGCAGGGGAGGGATAGACATCCTTCTACCTTCTGTGCACAAATAGAAAGTAAGGATAATCAATGAGAATTCTCTCTGACTTCCTTTTGTATATAAGGAAAGAAATAGAACTCCAGTAACCAATGCTCATGTAATACATTTTGATTTTCTACAGAGAGTATAGATACCTGGACTAAATGTCCTTCGTCTTATTCAGGTTTTTTTGCAGAGTAGGACAAATACAAGTTCAAGGAAGATACAGAAGAAAATGTGAGAGTGTGTGTGAGCCAGGAGTGTACTTTAATGCTGTTTGGTTCTGTGTAGCACAGTTATTAGATTTCTAATTATATATTTTATTTCTAATGATAGTCAAATCATTTTGAAGACTTCAAATTGAAGGAATAGCCAGTTTAATGACCTTCAATGCAAGGTCAAAGCATAATTTCTCAGTAAATCTTATCAGAAGATTTCTCATATTTGGGTATTTATGAAAACATACTGATATGCAAAAAATCATTTATGCTTTAAATCAAAAGAATTTGGGGGAGAGGTTTCTCTTTTGGAGGAATTTACCATAGTAGCTCCAGAGACCTTGTAACTACTCGGAATTGGGTCCTGTTTCTAATAACCGCGGAAGTTTCTTTTGGTGAATAAACTTTTCCCCTCTATCTTTGAAGAAAAGCAATTACACTTCCCCTTCAAAAGATGAGTTCATAGCATCCTTCTTTTCACCCTAGAGCCTGAAGGAAGGGGAGATGGCTTATGCTTGACCACAGTAATGCTCTTGCTCGGAATTCCCTATCTTAATTGTTTCTGTATCTTTTATTGGTGAAGCGCACATATAATTCCATGAATATTATAAATGTGTACAAGCATGTACTGTCTCACTCAGACCGAGGTTTAGAAAATTTCCAGCATCCAGGATGTTTCCTTCTTGCTGCTTGCACGTCAATATCCCCACCCCACTAGCTTATACTAAGCTAGTTTTGCTTACTCTTAAATTTCATATAAAATATCATTCAATTTATACATTTTTGTATTTGACCCATTTCACTGGAGATTACATATATATGTATATATTCAAATACATACATTTATCTCTATATATGTATTTGAAATTCATCTATGTAACATCATACACTTTTTTACCATCATAAAGTATTCCATTCTATGATAAACCACAAGTTGTTTACCCATTTTCCTACTCATAGATATCTGGGCTACTTACATATTTTGGCACTACTGAGTGAAAAATGCTATGTACATTCTTATAACTGGATTTTGGTCACTATAGGGGCCCATTTCTCTTAGGTAGATAACTAGGAGTAGGTCCCTTTGTCATAAAGTAGATATATGCTTTGGCTTAGAATGATATGTCAGACAATTTTTCAAAGTCCTTGAACCATTTAACATGCCCACCATCAGGATTGAGGGTATCTGTTGTTTCACAACTCACCAGTACTTAGATTGGATTTGAGTTGTTCTGTTGATTGTGTAGTAGTATTTCATTGTTTTATATTCCATTCAAATTGCATGAGTAGTAATATTGACTTCATTTTTATAGGCTTATTAGTTTTTTGAGAAATTTCACCATTTTGTTTTTGCTTTTTTATTTTTTATTACCTTCTTTGAAATTTGTTTATAAGTTGATGTATGTACTGCACACATTTTATTCTAACTTCTGGCTTGCTAATTCACGTTCTTGATTTTTTTCTAAAGATATATTCTTAATTTTAATGGAATTAATCATTTTTTAAGATTAATGCAATATGAATACTGTATGCTATGACTAATGAATTATCATTAAGAATTTTTATGCCTTCTTCTTGTATTTTAACTGAATTATCTTCACTTTTTAAAACTATGATGCAATTCAAGTTAATTTTTACTTATGGTTTCAGAAGAGTCAGTGTCCTTTTCTTTTTCACATAAAGTCCACCCCCCCATGATTTATTTAAAAAACAACAACAGGTCAAGATGGCGGAGAAGTAGCAGGCTGAGACTACCTCAGGTAGCGGGAGATCAGCTAGATAGCTTATCTAAAGATTGCAAACACCTACAAATCCAACAGGAGATCGAAGAGAAGAACAGCAACTCTAGAAACAGAAAATCAACCACTTTCTGGAAGGTAGGACTGGCGGAGAAGTGAATCCAAAGCGACGGGAAGATAACCACAGGGGGAGGGGCCGGCTCCCAGCAAGCGGCGGAGCAACGGAGCACAAAATCGGGACTTTTAAAAGTCTGTTCCACTGAGGGACATCGTTCCAGAGGCTTAACCGGGGTGAAGCCCACGCAGGGTCAGCGTGGCCTCAGGTCCCGCAGGGTCACAGAAGGTTCGGGGTGTCTGAGTGTTGCAGAGCTTACAGGTATTAGAACGGGGAAGCCGGCTACAGAGACAGAGCCGAGGAGTAAGCTCTAATCTCGGGGTTACCTTGAACCGGTCGCAGCCTCGGTCAGCTCGAAGCGTGGCCAGAGGCAGGGTAACGGGAGTAATTGGGCACTATTCTCTGAGGGCGCACTGAGGAGTGGGGCCCCGGGCTCTAGGCTCCTCCTGGCCGGAGACCGGGAGGCCGCCATCTTCATTCCCGCACTCCAGAACTCTATGGAAAGCGCTCAGGAAACAAAAGCTCCCGAAAGCAAACCCAATGGGATTACTCAGACAGGCCCCGGGTAAGGGCAGTGCAACTCTGCCTGGGGCAAAGACACTTGAGAATCACTACAACAGGCCCCTCCCCCAGAAGATCAACAAGAAGCCCAGCCAGGACCAAGTTCACCTACCAAGGAGTGTAGTTTCAATACCAAGGAGAGCAGCGGAATTCCAGAGGAGGAGAAAGCAAAGCACGGAACTCATGGCTTTCTCCCCATGATTCTTTAGCCTTGCAGTTAATTTAATTTTTTTTTTCTTTTTCAATTTTTTTCTTCTTCTGCTAATTTTTTTTAACTTTTACCCTTTTCTTTTTTAACATTTTTTAACTAGTTTATCTAATATATAATATATTATATATATGCATATATATATATAATATATAATATATTTTTCTTTATTGGTTTTCTTTTTTTAATTGTTTCTTTTTTCTTTTTTCTTTTTTTTTCTTTCTGAACCTCTTTTTATCCCCTTTCTCCCCCCTCACGATTTGGTATCTCTTCTGATTTGGCTAAAGCATATTTTCCTGGGGTTGTTGCCACCCTTTTAGTATTTTACTTGCTCCTTCATATACTCTTCTCTGGACAAAATGACAAGGCGGAAAAATTCACCACAAAAAAAAGAACAAGAGGCAGTACGAAAGGCTAGGGACCTAATCAATACAGACATTGGTAATATGTCAGATCCAGAGTTCAGAATGATGATTCTCAAGGTTCTAGCTGGGCTCGAAAAAGGCATGGAAGATATTAGAGAAACCCTCTCGGGAGATATAAAAGCCCTTTCTGGAGAAATAAAAGAACTAAAATCTAACCAAGTTGAAATAAAAAAAGCTATTAATGAGGTGCAAACAAAAATGGAGGCTCTGACAGCTAGGATAAATGAGGCACAAGAAAGAATTAGTGATATAGAAGACCAAATGACAGAGAATAAGAAGCTGAGCAAAAGAGGGACAAACAGCTACTGGACCACGAGGGGAGAATTTGAGAGATAAGTGACACCATAAGATGAAACAACATTAGAATAATTGGGATTCCAGAAGAAGAGGAAACAGAGAGGGGAGCTGAAGGTATATTGGAGAGAATTATTGGAGAGAATTTCCCCAATATGGCAAAGGGAACAAGCATCAAAATCCAGGAAGTTCAGAGAACCCCCCTCAAAATCAATAAGAATAGGTCCACACCCCATCACCTAATAGTAAAATTTACAAGTCTTAGTGACAAAGAGAAGATCCTGAAAGCAGCCCGGGAAAAGAAGTCTGTAACGTACAATGGTAAAAATATTAGATTGGCAGCAGACTTATCCACAGAGACCTGGCAGGCCAGAAAGAGCTGGCATGATATATTCAGAGTACTAAACGAGAAAAACATGCAGCCAAGAATACTATATCCAGCTAGGCTATCATTGAAAATAGAAGGAGAGATTAAAAGCTTCCAGGACAAACAAAAACTGAAAGAATTTGCAAATACCAAACCAGCTCTACAGGAAATATTGAAAGGGGTCCTCTAAGCAAAGAGAGACCCTAAAAGTAGTAGATCAGAAAGAAACAGAGACAATATACAATAACAGTCACCTTACAGGCAATACAATGGCACTAAATTCATATCTCTCAATACTTACCCTGAATGTTAATGGGCTAAATGCCCCAATCAAAAGACACAGGGTATCAGAATGGATAAAAAAACAAAACCCATCTATATGTTGCCTACAAGAAACTCATCTTAAACCCGAAGACACCTCCAGATTTAAAGTGAGGGGGTGGAAAAGAATTTACCATGCTAATGGACATCAGAAGAAAGCAGGAGTGGCAATCCTTATATCAGATCAATTAGATTTTAAGCCAAAGACTATAGTAAGAGATGAAGAAGGACACTATATCATATTTAAAGGAACTATCCAACAAGAAGATCTAACAATTTTAAATATCTATGCCCCTAACGTGGGAGCAGCCAACTATATAAATCAATTAATAACAAAATCAAAGAAACACATCGACAATAATACAATAATAGTAGGGGACTTTAACACTCCCCTCACTGAAATGGACAGATCATCCAAGCAAAAGATCAACAAGGAAATAAAGGCCTTAAATGAAACACTGGACCAGATGGACATCACAGATATATTCAGAACATTTCATCCCAAAGCAACAGAACACACATTCTTCTCTAGTGCACATGGAACATTCTCCAGAATAGATCACATTCTTGGTCCTAAATCAGGTCTCAACCATTATCAAAAGATTGGAATCATTCCTTGCATATTTTCAGACCACAATGCTCTGCAGCTAGAACTCAATCACAAGAGGAAATTTGGAAAGAACCCAAATACATGGAGACTAAACAGCATCCTTCTCAAGAATGAATGGGTCAACCAGGAAATTAAAGAAGAGTTGAAAAAATTCATGGAAACAAATGATAATGAAAACACAACGGTTCAAAATCTGTGGGACACAACAAAGGCAGTCCTGAGAGGAAAATATATAGCGGTACAAGCCTTTCTCAAGAAACAAGAAAGGTCTCAGGTACACAACCTAACCCTACACCTAAAGGAACTGGAGAAAGAACAAGAAAGAAACCCTAAACCCAGCAGGAGAAGAGAAATCATAAAGATCAGAGCAGAAATCAATGAAATAGAAACCAAAAAAACAATAGAACAAATCAACGAAACTAGGAGCTGGTTCTTTGAAAGAATTAATAAGATCGATAAACCCCTGGCCAGACTTATCAAAAAGAAAAGAGAAAGGACCCAAATAAATAAAATCATGAATGAAGGAGGAGAGATCACAACTAACACCAAAGAAATACAGACAATTATAAGAACATACTATGAGCGACTCTACGCCAACAAATTTGACAATCTGGAAGAAATGGATGCATTCCTAGAGACATATAAACTACCACAACTGAACCAGGAAGAAATAGAAAGCCTGAACAGACCCATAACCAGTAAGGAGATTGAAACAGTCATCAAAAATCTCCAAACAAACAAAAGCCCAGGGCCAGATGGCTTCCCGGGGGAATTCTACCAAACATTTAAAGAAGAACTAATTCCTATTCTCCTGAAACTGTTCCAAAAAATAGAAATGGAAGGAAAACTTCCAAACTCATTTTATGAGGCCAGCATCACCTTGATCCCAAAACCAGACAAGGATCCCATCAAAAAAGAGAACTACAGACCAATATCCTTGATGAACACAGATGCAAAAATTCTCACCAAAATACTAGCCAGTAGGATTCAACAGTACATTAAAAGGATTATTCACCACGACCAAGTGGGATTTATTCCAGGGCTGCAAGGTTGGTGCAACATCTGCAAATCAATCAATGTGATACAACACATTAATAAAAGAAAGAACAAGAACCATATGATACTCTCCATAGATGCTGAAAAAGCATTTGACAAAGTACAGCATCCCTTCCTGATCAAAACTCTTCAAAGTGTAGGGATAGAGGGCACCTACCTCAATATTATCAAAGCCATCTATGAAAAACCCACCTCAAATATCATTCTCATTGGAGAAAAACTTAAAGCTTTTCCGCTAAGGTCAGGAACACGGCAGGGATGTCCGTTATCACCACCGCTATTCAACATAGTACTAGAAGTCCTAGCCTCAGCAATCAGACAACAAAAGGAAATTAAAGGCATCCAAATCGGCAAAGAAGAAGTCAAACTATCACTCTTTGCAGATGATATGATACTCTATGTGGAAAACCCAAAAGACTCCACTCCAAAACTGCTAGAACTTGTACAGGAATTCAGTAAAGTGTCAGGATATAAAATCAATGCACAGAAATCAGTTGCATTTCTCTACACCAACAACAAGACAGAAGAAAGAGAAATTAAAGAGTCAATCCCATTTACAATTGCACCCAAAACTATAAGATACCTAGGAATAAACTGAACCAAAGAGACTAAGAATCTATACTCAGAAAACTATAAAGTACTCATGAAAGAAATTGAGGAAGACACAAAGAAATGGAAAAATGTTCCATGCTCCTGGATTGGAAGAATAAATATTGTGAAAATGTCTATGCTACCTAAAGCAATCTACACATTTAATGCAATTCCTATCAAAGTACCATCCACTTTTTTCAAAGAAATGGAACAAATAATCCTAAAATTTATATGGAACCAGAAAAGACCTCGAATAGCCAAAGCAATATTGAAAAAGAAAGCCAAAGTTGGTGGCATCACAATTCCGGACTTCAAGCTCTATTACAAAGCTGTCATCATCAAGACAGCATGGTACTGGCACAAAAACAGACACATAGATCAATGGAACAGAATAGAGAGCCCAGAAATAGACCTTCAACTCTATGGTCAACTAATCTTCCACAAAGCAGGAAAGAATGTCCAATGGAAAAAAGACAGCCTCTTCAATAAATGGTGTTGGGAAAATTGGACAGCCACATGCAGAAAAATGAAATTGGATCATTTCCTTACACCACACATGAAAATAGACTCAAAATGGATGAAGGAACTCAATGTGAAAAAGGAATCCATCAAAATCCTTGAGGAGAACACAGGCAGCAACCTCTTCGACCTCAGCCGCAGCAACATCTTCCTAGGAACATCGCCAAAGGCAAGGGAAGTGAGGGCAAAAATGAACTACTGGGATTTTATCAAGATCAAAAGCTTTTGCACAGCAAAGGAAACAGTGAACAAAACCAAAAGACAACTGACAGAATGGGAGAAGATGTTTGCAAATGACATATCGGATAAAGGGCTAGTGTCCAAAATCTATAAAGAACTTAGCAAACTCAACACCCAAAGAACAAATAATCCAATCAAGAAATGGGCAGAGGACATGAACAGACATTTCTGCAAAGAAGACATCCAGATGGCCAATAGACACATGAAAAAGTGCTCCACATCACTCAGCATCAGGGAAATACAAATCAAAGCCACAATGAGATATCACCTCACACCAGTCAGAATGGCTAAAATTAACAAGTCAGGAAATGACAGATGCTGGCGAGGATGCGGAGAAAGGGGAACCCTCCTACACTGTTGGTGGGAATGCAAGCTGGTGCAACCACTCTGGAAAACAGCATGGAGGTTCCTCAAAATGTTGAAAATAGAACTACCCTATGACCCAGCAATTGCACTACTGGGTATTTACCCTAAAGATACAAACGTAGTGATCCGAAGGGGCACGTGCACCCGAATGTTTATAGCAGCAATGTCTACAATAGCCAAACTATGGAAAGAACCTAGATGTCCATCAACAGACGA
The DNA here is from genome assembly GCF_002288905.1 of Enhydra lutris kenyoni. Classification (NCBI taxonomy): domain Eukaryota; kingdom Metazoa; phylum Chordata; class Mammalia; order Carnivora; family Mustelidae; genus Enhydra; species Enhydra lutris. Next base: position 11,069,197 of record NW_019154104.1, on the reverse strand, counting down.
ATGGATAAAGAAGAAGTGGTATATATACACAATGGAATACTATGCAGCCATCAAAAGAAATGAAATCTTGCCATTTGTGATGACGTGGATGGAACTAGAGGGTATCATGCTTAGTGAAATAAGTCAATCGGAGAAAGACAACTATCGTATGATCTCCCTGATATGAGGGAGAGGAGATGCAACATGGGGGGTTAAGGGGGTAGGAGAAGAGTAAATGAAACAAGATGGGATTGGGAGGGAGACAAACCATAAGTGACTCTTAATCTCACAAAACAAACTGAGGGTTGATGGGGGGAGGGGGTTGGGAGGGGGGGTGGGATTATGGACATTGGGGAGGGTATGTGCTATGGTGAGTGCTGTGAAGTGTGTAAACCTGGCGATTCACAGACCTGTATCCCTGGGGATAAAAATATATGTTTATAAAAATAAACAAATAAATAAATTAATTAATTAAAAAAATAAAAATAAAAAAGAACAACAAAAAGCAAAACCATCATTCCCGTATTAAGTTGTAGTGGTTTCTGTAATAAATCAAGACATATTTTTTATGATATAATATGTCTAAATTCTTTACTTTTCTACTGCTCTGTGTATATACACACAGGTTTTAATTACTATAACTTTTCCAGTACTTCTCAAAATTCTTGAAATTTACCACTAAAACTCTGTACTTCTATTTAAGATTCTTTTGCTCCTTTGAATCATTTGCATTTCAAATAAATTTCACAATTAGATTATTCATCTTTATTAAGAATATCTATTTTACATGTTTGTAGAGTTTATATTTAAATGCCAGAGATTAAAAAAAAAATGCCGGAGATCAATTTGGTGAGGATTGATAACAAATTTAAAAATAAACTTAAAAACAGTAGAACTTTCTACTGATGAACTTACCTCTTCATTTATTTTTCTTAGCAATATTTTCTAATTTGTAAGGAAGACATCATGCATACTTTTTGTTAGATTTATCTCTATGCATTTGATATTGGTTAATGTTTTTGATGCTTTATGGATAGTATTTTGAAAATTATTAGGATATTAACTTTGTATCCAGTTGCCTGAGTAAATATGCTTATTTCTAATAATTTATTTCAGGTTTTTTTGGATGTTCTCTGTCATGTTCAAATGAAGACAATTTTACTTTTTTAAAAAAACTATTGATAGGCTTTATTTCTTTTTCTTCCCATATTATATTATCTAGGATATCACTGTTACAATGTCAGGAAAGGGAATATTATTGCTTGTTCTTGACATTAGACAAAAATGTATGGTATTTTATCAATGATTATCCATTCTAGGATCTTTAAGGTATTCTTCAACATAATAAATGCATTGATATACTACTAATATATAAATAGTAAATAGATATTGATATTTTAATAGTCCCTTTTTTATAATAATTTTAGATCTACAGAAATATTAACATGACAGTATGTAGAATTCTCATATATTGTATGCCCTGTTTTCCTTATTATGAATACCTCACCTTAGTATGGTTTTACTAATTCATCCCAAATTATAAACCAACATTGATACATTATTATTAGCTAATGTCAATAGTGTATTCAGATTTCCTTAGTTTATACAAAATATTCTTTCTTTTCCAGGAGCACATCCAAGGTAGCACATCACATTAGTTGTCATGTCTCCTTAATTTCCTCTTGGCTGTGCAAGTGTCTCAGACTTGACTTATTTTTGATGATCTTGTTAGTCTTGAAGAGTGCTGGTTGGTTATATTACAGTTATATTAGTTATATTCTCTATTGGAATTTTATGTTTACCCATGGTTAGATGGCTGTGAATTTGGAGAAGGAAGATCACAGAACTAGCATATAATCTTCATCACATTTTATCAAAGTATATAGTATCAACATGATTGTTGATGTCGACCTTGATATCCTATAATATTTGTCAGATTTTTCAACATTAAAGTACGCTTCCCCCACATTTTCATACTACACTTACTGGAAGGCTGCTATTATAAATAGCCCAGAGTTAGAGTGGGAAATTATATTTTCCCTCCCTTAATCTATTTGGAATTCTGCATGGTAGATTTGTCTCTTTTCCCTCGTGGTGAATTCACTCAGTCATTTGTTTAAATGATGTTGAATCATGATATATATTTTATACTCATGGTTATAATCCAATATTAATTTTATGTATTATATTGCACAAATTGTTCCAATTTTGGCTCACTGGCAGGTCTCTTAATTGGCTCCTGTGCTTTTGTGTGTGTGTGTGTGTGTGTGTGTGTGTGTGTATGCATTTGGGGCACTTTCTTGCTTTCTGGCACTGGGCAATTGTCCAGGTTCATTTTATATTATTTTCTGTGGAGTCCTATAATCAACCATTTCGTCAATGGATAAAAACTATAAATAGGTGGTACTTAAATAGTGTAACAGTTCCTCAAAACTATGAATATATGATTTCTTTTATTGGAAAATCATATTAAAAATGAAGAACTGGGTCCTGGCCATGATTGTTGTTACTGGGATGTCATTTCTTTTAGGCCCTCTTAGTTGACAAAACAAAGAAATACAGGTATGTATACTAGCCTGTGCATAAACATACATCTACAAATATTTCTAGTCATTGTGTCAATAGTAAGTTAAATATAAATTGTTGCTGATGTCTCCAACTCTAATCCATTATCACACGGATTATTCTAGTTTCTTCCCCTTGATCCATAAATTTTATTTCCAAAGACCAGAAATTTGGCTTTCACCATCCACCATCCCTTTACTTACTTGTTAAATTCCAGTACCCATGTGTAGTAATAACAGAATTGTTAACCTGTACCCTCACTGGAAACAACTTTATTAACCTGACTATAATACTTTTGTGCAGTTCTTTTTGCCTCTAGACTTACAGACTGAATTAATTTCTGGTTACTTATATCAGCAGCTTTCTTCCCACCCTCTTCAATGAGGTTATTTTGCACATTTTTTAATCCCTTTAGATTCTTTTATCACAATCTGCCTTCTTTCGATAGAGCCCCTGATTTTCTAAATATATATATTTTTTGGATTTGCATAGACTCAGGTTCACTGTGTTACAAAGTTCAATAGTTTTGCCAAATGCTTAATGTCTTGTGTGCATAATTATGGTAACATACAGAATACTTTCATCATCCTAAAAAATCTCCTGTGATTCACTTAGTCATCACTCCCCCTCATCCATTAAACCCTACCAACAACTCATTATTTTACTGACTGTATTTTGATTTTTCTAGAATGTTATATAACTAGAAATGTAAATTATGTTTGTTGGGATGCCAGAGCTGGTGTATTAAATTAACAATATGCAGATTATGACCTGCTGCATGAGGAGGTATAAGCCACCTATAGGGGGTCAGCAAGAGACTCCTTTAACATCTGGGCTCCCACTTTGGGGAAGTGAAAACCATGGGGTCTTTTGATTGAATGTGCTGTTTCAGTATACCCATACAAAAGAAGTCACAAGATTTATTACAGGGGTGGGGAGTGGGTTCTGGCACAAGAAGCTGAGGCTAGGGCAGTTCTCTCTCCCAAATCACAGAAAGCAGCACAGAGATCAGGGTAGCAAATACCTATATTTGGAAGGAGTTTCGGAGAGTGTGAACATCACTGCAGCAGGTCAGTGGGTCACCATTTACTGAGACCCACTTTATTTTAGATGAGCTACAGAAAGACCACTGATCTTGGAGTCTGGAAACCAGAGTTCTCCTCTGTCTCCTTTGTGACCTCATTTAGTTTATCAGCCTCCTTTCGTCAATTTCTTCAACTCTACAATAAGGCATTCAACTATCTGCTTCATTTAGCCCCTATCACAATTATATAAAATAATTACAAAGAAATGGTTTATAACCTGGACAAAGTTACATTAATATTTCTGTGAAACTCTCTAACATAATGTGGGTTGAATTAACAGGGATACCTTCTTTCAAATATGTACTCTACTGCTTTGTTTACATTCAATTGTAGATTTTCAGTCATCAATAGTTGAAGTATCAATCTTTTTTAACATTCCATTTATTTAGTTATTTGTAGCAATGCACATTGCTTTCTTATCCATTGTCTTTCCAATCCATTGCATCTGAAAAACATAGAAGTAGCTAAAATACAATCCTTTGTTTTGCTGATCTCTCTCCTACAGAATACATTGTTTGTTCTTACAAAAGGATCATAGAGTTTGCTATTTTATTAGATCATTAATTTTAAGCCTGAGAGAAGTTATTGTGTCCTGATAAAACCTTCTACTGTCATAAATACCAGAAAAATAGAATTTGGATTCATGGATCTAACTCTTGAATTTTATGACCTCCAAAAAACTTTATACCTCATTTGTACCTCAATTTGACTCCTTCCAAAAAGGAGAATTTAAAAATTTTAAAAAATTATCTTATTAAGATTCATAGGTGAAAAATAATTAGTAATGAAATGGATGAACAATAGAAATAGGTCTTTTCACTAATGTTGACCATTCTGATAATAACAGAGTACACATAGAAATGTCTTTCACAGAAATCAAAAGATTAATTTGCTTGACATAGTCAATAGGTAAATGAGGTTTCACTTCCAGATATAATTTTTCAGATTTTGCAAATATTACAATACCTGATGTTTTCACATCCTGCTCAAAAACATCTTTTAATGGTGGCTTTAAAGTCCCCACTATTATTTTATCGATTAGGACTTTGACAGGCACTGATAAAGCAAAATATCTACCTAAAGAGATTATCTCCTCAAAAATTTTAAGAGTTATTCAATGCTGAAATTAGCCAATGTTTTACCCTTTAAAAGAATAAGAAATAAGACAGATGTGTTTTTATTGAAAGAAGCTGGGAAGCTCAGATTGGGAGCCATCATTTTGAACCAATTTGCAGCACTAATCTTGAGACAGAAAAGAAATTGAAGAATTTTGAGAAGAGTACTGAAGACTTACATTAAGGAATTCACATTTTATTTTATTTTTAAGATTTTATTTATTTATTTATTTTTATTTATTTATTTGACAGAGAGAGAGAGGCAGAGAGAGAGGGGGAAGCAGGCTTCCCCCTGAGCAGAGAGCCCAATACAGGGCTTGATCTCAGGACCCTGAGATCATGACCTGAGCCGAAGGCAGAGGCTTAACCCACTGAGTCACCCAGGGGCCCTGGAATTCACAATTTTATTTAGAAGTGACATTTTCTGTTTCGAATAGATGGACATTTAAAATTTTTTGTCTTCCAAATGTTTATCCAAATTAAACAGGCAAGTTCATGATCAAATTATGACATCTGTATATTTCTGACATCTTTACATGCTCTTGTCACACTTTAAAATCAGGAATAAACCATGAAGGCCATAGAAAAGAGGCTTTGTAATTGTTTTGAGATAGACTGACCTTTTATCTGAGCTATGAGCTACTTTGCATAATCAAGTAGGCCTCATACGTACTCAACTGCAAATCATCTATGGCTCTACTGTCATCCTGACAAATGTATTAGAACTGAGGACTAAAGTGAGCAGGGATTCTGATATGGACTCACCTATTGATAATAATTAGGATAATTTCTTGCTCATTAACCTGAGAGCTTCTTGGGGGCAGGAGATATGTCATATTTGTATTTAAATTCTAAGGATGTTAATTAGCCTCTGTCAGGTTGCAAGTTTAAAATCATCCCATTTCCTCTGGTTAATGGAAAAGCTCTTATGAGAATGGGCAAGTAAAAGGATTAGTACTTAAGTACTATGTGCACTGAACTCATCAAAAACTTCCTTGGGCTTCATCCCAGTTTATAAAAAGTGGTTCTGATAGACCCTCAAACACATGTAACCCAGCTCCCTATTACTCCCCTGCTTCTTTCTCTGCCTTTGTTTACTTCCTATTCAAAATTAACTATCATTTCTATCCTTTTTTTTTCCATTCTTTTTACCCCCATGCTTTCTTCCTTTTCTTGGCTTCATTACTTCTTTATTTACCTCCTCCCAATCCCTGTTTTGACTGACTTCCTTCTTTTTGTTAGCTTGGTATGTGGGGTCTTTCTCTCCCTCTCTCTCTCTCTCTCTCTCTCTTTTTTTTTTGTATTTATGTTCAGTAGTCTAAAAAGTGAGCATAGGATCGTTCATCTAACCTCATTAAAAAATACCATCTCTCTCTTTGGCACCATCCCCCATGAGCATCACTCACTTCTGACTAATTATAGGCTTCACAGCCTGGAATTCATCAGTTCATCTCTGTGGGACCAGGTAGCTTATCTTTGGTTCCATCACCTCCTGCCACAATGGCCAGGTCACATGTTTCAAAGTATGTTTGTTTCCTTCAGAAATTCATGGGGATGTGTCAAAGAAAAACAAAGCTGGACATTTGTTAAAGCTGAGGAACATTTTATTCGGTAATTACTGACATACTGATGGGAAGAGCAGAACTCCATTCGGATCTGTGTAGAGGTGACTAAGCATTTTAAAGAGAGAATGGTGTAGATAGAGAGCAAGTGGGGGCTTAATTAGAGTCAGGGAAGTGAAAAATTACAAAGGGTTGGTCGGTATAAATGCTGATTAAGCCTACCGTGTCTGCTAGCTGGTAATTATCTAAGTGAGGATTCTATCCTCCCACAGAGACCAGGAGACAGAAGCCCTTTCCCTCCTGGTGAGTACATTTCAAAGAAATGGTTTTCAGGTCCTTGAGAAAGAAACTTCTGAGTTGTAGAAGATACATATACATCTCAAAAGAACAAAGGATGAATTCACAATTGTAAGCCTTTTCTGCTGATACATATTTTTATAATCTTGTGAAACTCAATTAATTTAGAGGGGCTTTAAATTCTCATCTGTAAATAATGGAATTTGGTTTTAACAAATAGGAAAACAAGTCCATAATGATTCTAAGTCTTTGCAGCTAAACTGAGGAACATGTAAAGTAGACTCATTTCATCATGGCAACTTTTGTTTGTATATTTCTACACTAATCTGAAAATAAATGACTTAAAAATAAAGTGATGTTCATGATTCCAGAAGCTAAATCCAAAACATATGTGAAGCTCATTTACTCCATTATATATTTTCCAAATGTTTCTCCTTCATTTGTTTTTCCCTTTCTCTCATACACACACTTCTGACACCAGATGTATGGATTTTTCCCCACAAAACAACTCGGACACTGACTGTCTGGAGTTAGCATCAGATCCCGTAAGTGGAGGGCTCTATCACCCAAGACTGCTCCCTCTTCAAATACCTATTATAAACCCCCAGTTTGCCTTTAGTACTTCTGACCTATCAGACCTAAACTGGGTTCCCACACCCCATCCTTGAATTCAATAACTTGCTAGAATGGCTCACTGAGCTCAGCGAATCTCTTACCAGTTGATTATAAAGGATGCATTAAATTTCACAGATTGACAGCCCGATGGAGATATACATAGGGTGAGGTCTGGGGAAGGGTTGTGGATGAATATTCTCTGCGGGGATCCAACCACCCCGCACATCCATATGTTCAGAAGCCAAAGCTCTAGAAACCTTATACTTTGTGGTGTTTAATGGAGGCTTATCATATAGTCACAACTAATCATTAACTCACTTTTTAGTCCCTCTCCCCTTTCTGGATGATGGGGATGGTACTGAAAGTCCCAATCTTCTAATCATGGTTTGATCTTTCTGGTAGCAGCCCCCATCCTGAAACTATCCATGGAAAGTCACATCATTAGAAAAAAAGACACCTATCACCCAGGAAATTCTAAGGGATTTAGGAGTTCTGTGTCAGGAACTGGAAGCAGAGACTTTTTTTTTTTTTTCTATTATTTTGTATTTGTTTTTAACATGGGGCACTGCTGAAAATTTTCCTTGGTTAACATAATGGAAATTTATTTGTAATATATGATTTTATTATGGTAAACAAAAGTGTGACACCTAAAGAGGTCTGAATGGCTTCATAACGATGCATATGCCATTATTTTCAAAAGATTGGTCCTGTGTTTTCCTTTAGCTTTCAGGTAGTTACTTGAATAGCCATAACATCGGTCTTTTTAGGCCCCAAATCTTCTCTGTCACCCTGCCTCTCTATCCTTCCTAGGCTCACCCCAACTTTCTCTGTCTCCAGAAGCTTTCTCTGAGTTCCTCCAGCATGCCATGTGCCTTCTCACCATAGGGATGTGGCACACTGTCTATGCAGCTCTCCCCCCACTTAATTACAACTTGTAATTTTACATGTGTTTTTCAGTTAAGAAATCATTACTGTTTTTCTAAATGAGACTGTAAGAGAATTCACTGCCTGTTGTTTTTAGTTTGTTAAAAAATAATCATGAAAAAATGAGTAACTTCATGCAGTCTACCTTTTATGTACAAACAGCAATTTTGAAGACTTGTGGATTTTTTTTTCTATACCACAATTTATTTCTCCACTAAGATGTAGTCACAGTCTTTGTTTTGATTTTAGAAAGAATATGGAATAGGATGGGGCAGTGTTTAAAAGCCACATGTAATTCTACAACATGACAGAAAATAAAGATGTATGGGAAACATAGTAGAATTTGAATGACTTGTCAGTGAGCTAAACATGATTTTCATTCAAATATGACTAGCCTACTATTGTAGGTTTAATTGTGTCCCCTATTGCCAGCCCAAATTTTTAAAAGTCCTCCTCCCTGCACCTGTAATTGTGACAATAGGGTCTCTGTACTTGTAGTCAATTTAAGATGATATTAGTAAGAAGGTGCTGAACTAGGGTAATCCCTAATCCAATAATGGATGTCCTTATAAGATCTATATACACAGACACACAAGCAAAAGTGCCTGTAATAGAGGCGGATATTGGAATGATGCATCTCTAAGCCAAGGAATGTCAAGAATTGCTGGCAAACACCAGAAAAGAGAAAGAGGCAAGAAAGTGTCTTCTCTTAGATACTCCAGAAAGAGCATGGCCCTGCCAACACCTTGAATGGACTCATAGGTTCCAAAACTGTGAGACCACAGATTTTGATTATTTTAGGCCATGCACTTTGTGAAGTTTTGCTATAGTAGCCTTAGAAACTTATGCACCTACTAATGCTTACCCCTTGCCAACACTATTTTTGGAATCTGTGATGATCTCTGAAAGATTCAAGAACCCTTTTAAATCAGAGAATCCTGCTATCATAATTCATTTCCTTTCATATTCTCAGTGGCTCTACCAACAGTCAATGACAGAGACACATTTTCACAAACACCCACAGGTACAGTTCAAAAGCTGATGATTCATTGAACTTTAAAAGGTGACCTTGAGTTTGGGGGGAAAAAGTTATTTGTTTTCAGTAACAAAATCCTATGGATACACAGGTTAAAATGGAGATCATTTTCAATTTCATAGGTTTTTTTTTCCTCCCTTTATTTCTCAATAAAAGGAAACTGAAAGAGGATAAATATAACTTTCAAAAGCCTCAGTAACTAAAATGTCACCTAGAAACTTTAAGAACCACTGGAATGAAGCTTAGAATTTTATTTGAAAATAAGGATTTCACTATCTTGTGTTCACAGTTGGGACTTTCCTGTAGGACTCCACAGCTGTGTCTACATTGAGCCAAAACACCAGGATGAAGAGTTACATTCAGCCCAACATTTACAGAGACTCCCAGGTATCCAGATGTGAAGTTTTTGATAAGATTTCAAATGACTCACTAAATGTTTCATTTTAATCTTTGTTTTGTCATTACATTGACAATGGTTGAGTTAGTTTGGATGTGTTTCCATACTTTAAGTGAGCAGTTCAGAAATAAGTACCAGCTCAGAAATAAATATAGTTCAGAAATATAAGTAACAGTCCATCTTTGTAAATTTTATTTTTACAAATTTTTACTTACTGAAAATTCCCTGTCATGTTTTTATGTCATCTCTCGTTTATTCATTTATAAACATTAATTATACAACTATTATGGACCAATCTCTTCAATTGTTGGATTGTTCAGTGTTGTCTCATTTGCAGAAAGCTCTTTTACCCATGCTTGTATCCTCCCCTGGGAGAGCCCACATGTAATAGCTGATACATCTGGAATTATCTAACCCTTGGCCTTAAGTGTTAGGTAGGGCATGCTTTGTTCCAGAGTTCACGGTGGGGCTGGCTAAGACTGATATAGGTTAGAGAGTCTCTGTCATCTTGGGGAATATTGGTGGTCACTCTTCATGGTAGACCAGGGCAGACTATAGGAGAGGCACTACAGAATTGGCCTCAGGACAGCAATTGGGATGATTGAATTACAAACAGTAGTGGTGTGAAACCACCAGAAGGCAGGAGACTGCTATGTTATAGTGAGTGACAAGGTTAGAGTAGAAGCCAGGAGGGTTGATGCAGGTAGAGTTTTGGAACTAGTTAATAGAACACAGCATCCCTAGGAATGTGTAGCCAACAAAGTCATTGCCAAGCTCTGACAATTCTGAAAATCAGAGACCTATGATTTCCTCCCTGCTCACTTACTTACCATCTGCGTGATATTAGTCAACTCACTTAACTTCTCTGTATTTTTATTTTTCTAAATATCAGGGATAATAAATCCTGCTTTGCTAGATTACCTACGTAATCTAGATTAACTACGTAAATTTGCTAGATTAACTACGTAAATCAGTTATTCTATACCAAAATATATGACAGAATTTGACTTGTAGTGAGATCTCATAAGGGTAACAATTATTTTGTATTTTATCTGTGACGTTGACTAGTAGAAAATCAACGAACTCTTCTTCAGATCACTTAATAAAAATGGCTCTATGAGTAATGGAAGAGGAAAGTTTGGGAAGAAAGAAATAACAGATATCTAAATTGGTTTATCAATGACAGACTAATCAAAAATGTTACATAAATACCTAAATTGTCTCTAAAATAAAACAATGGGAATGAGGCAAAGTCCTTTTTGGGGGAAAAATAGTAAATAACCAATGAGCTAAAAGAAGAAATCTAAGACTCCTTTTTTACTACATCTTATGAAACTTAGACCTTTAAATAAATGCATTGGGGAAAAATTTATCTTTGAGGAAATATTTAAGAGGAGAGCAAACTACCTTTTCAAGGACTGAGAGATTCAGAAAGATAATTTAAATAATGTGATTTCTATTTTTATAGTTAAAAGACAATTTTATATTATGCATCTTGAGGTTTGCCTAGTCAAATGATGACATTTCTTTAAATCGAAATATAAATGCATGGCAGAAAAGAGAAGACAGAAACAGCTTGTCAACATGTGACAGTCAGTTGCCAAATTGTAAGTGAACAATGATAGTAAATGGAGACATATGACATAAAATCTGTTCTTAGACTGAAGAAGGTTAAGTTTGGCAATTTTACACATTTTTCATAAAAATCAAAAACTAAAAATCTGAGAAGCTAAGCATATCTGAGAATGTATGGTCTCTCCATATTTTCTGAAATTAAGACACTCTCTCCCCAAGCTCCTAGGCACACTTAACTTCTAAAATCTTGTAGTTATTTTTATCTCTGGAATGTAGCTGTTCTGATTGTCAAAAATATGACAACTTCAGAGGAAGCATGAGACACTGTGGACTCTGAAAAACAAACTGAGGGTTTTTGAAGGAAGGGGGTAAAGGGATGGGTGAGCCCAGTGGTGGGTATTACAGAGGGCACACATTGCATGGAGCACTGGGTGTTGTGCATAAACAATGAATCTTGGAACACTGAAAAAATAAAATGAAATTAAAAAAAAATGTGACAACTTTTTAAAGTTTTTTTGACCGACTTCATTTTCCTTAAAACTTTCTAGCTGGTTCCTTCTCCCTCTCAGATCATTTCCTTCTAGAGGAAACATGAATAGTGAAAATGGATCTTTGGGGTGGTCGTTTATCTACTAAGAAAGTAGTTCAAATAATGTGCACTAGTTGAAAAACATAGAATTAAATCTTAAAATATTTGAATTCCATTACAGTTCTATGACGTACTAGTTATGTGATTTTGAATGGCTTAGTTTTTTTTTTTTTTTGAGTTATTTTCTTTGAGTATTGTTTAATTATCTTTAAATTAAGGATTAATAATATCTCCCTTTTTGGGTAGCTAGTTTACTTTTGCCTATTCATTTGATTGCATTTTTGATTAAAAAAAAGCTATATTATCTACACAAAAGTACTTTTAAGTGTTTAAAGATTTTGGAGGTCATGTATTTTTATTATCCTCATGAGCTGATTATTGATTGAACAGTTAAGTTTGATGTAAAGGTATTTTTTATATCAATTCAAACATTGGATGACATGGAGAATTAGCTAGGTAGGTTGACGTATTATTGGTTAGCATCTCATTATGGACTTGACTTATAGGTTTCCTGGAAGGGAAAGATAATATTCCCTCTCACTGTTGATGTTTTCCTTAAAAAAAAAAAAAAAGAGAGAGAGAGAGAGAGACAGTGTGAAGCTGAAAGAGAGAATGAATTAAATTTTTGTTTTTTAAAAATGTTCATTTAAAAATAAGACTTCTAAAACTATAGTACTGAATACATTTCAAGAGGAGTAAAAATTCCACAATTTAAATTAAAAACAATCTGCAAAGAAAAGCAGAAGTATTACATGAATAAAAAAGAATTCCCTAAAATAAATTTTTAAAAGCGCACTGTTCTTAAGGTAGATACATGGCTTTCATTTTAAGAACCAATGTAGACTTGTCATTTAAACAAGTATATCTCAGATACGTGACTCCTGCTCCTCATCTTTCTCTTTTCAATCTAGTCTCTTACCTCTCAACTACTATTTTCCTTAATACCATTAGCACTAAAAATGTTAGTGAAGATATTGTTTAAATGCTCTTCAGGGACCAGACAAGGTAAAATAGACAATGCAGCAAAATAGCATTCAGATTTAAATATATGTACTGAATGAGAAAATGCCTGACACATTTAAAAACAGGATCTTTATATGGCACTTGGAACACACAACAAAATTTTGTGTCCACCTCAAATTACGTCTAAGGAGAATGAATCTAATTTAATCGTTTTTATTTAGGTATAATTTACACAAACTAAAATAGACAGATTTTTAGTATCTGGTTAGATACTAGATGAGTTAGATAAATCTATGTGTCCTACAGCCCAACCAAGTTACAGCACATTTGTTCTATTCTGGAAAGTTCCCTTATCCTCCATCCCAGCTAATCTCCTCACCTACCCAAGGCAATCATTGTTCTTAGCTTCATCCTGTTGTTTATTGTATGTATTCTTGCATATCATGAAGATGGGAAAATATGCTCTATATTCATTTATGTCTTAGTTCATTTGTTCAACAAAGTATACTCGAGACTTACTCATGGTTGCGTCTGTACATTATTTGTTATTGTTGATAAGTATTCCTTTTTATGAATATAGCACAATTTTGTGTACCTGTTCTCCAGTTGATGAGTATTTGATGTTTCTAATATTTATGATTATAAATAAAGTTACTATGAACATTTTTGTACAATCATCTTTGGACACAGGTTTTCATTACTCCTAAGTAAATACATAAGAGTGATTTTTTTTTTATGGTACATACATTTTTTTTTAAAGATTTTATTGATTTATTTGACAGAGAGAGATCATAAGTAGACAGAGAGGCAGGCAGAGACAGAGAGAGAGAGGGAAGCAGGCTCCCTGCCAAGCAGAGATCCCGATGTGGGGCTTGATCCCAGGACCCTGAGATCATGACCTGAGCCGAAGGCAGCGGCTTAACCCACTGAGCCACCCAGGCGCCCCTATGGTACATACATTTTTACTTTTATTTTTAAAAACTGTTGAGCCAAAACAAACAAATTACCAAGCGATTTTCCAAAGTGAGTGCATATTTTGCACTCCCACCAACAATGCAGAAGAGTCTCAATTACTCTCCATCTTTCCAGTAGTTGCTATTTTCCTTTTTCTTTTTTCTTTTTCTTTTTCTTTTTAAATTTTAACTGAGTGATGTCTGACTTGGGTTTTAATTTTAACTTCTTTGGTGTCCAATGATGTTGAACATTTTTTCCGTGTTCCTAATTAAATGTACATTTTTTTCCTGAAGAATCTGTTCAGATCATTTGCTAAATTTTATTGGACTGCTTTTCCATTTATTATATATTTGCATTATGTCACAATTTTATATACAAGTCCTTTTCCAAATTTATCTACTGTGCATATTTCTTCAAGTCATTCCATTGTCACTCATCTTATTTTTTATTTTTAAGATTTTATTTATTTATTTTAGAGAGAGAAAGCATGAGCAGAGGGGAGGAACACAGGGACAGGGAGAAGCAGACTTCCTGCTGAGCAGGGAGCCTGATGCATGGCTCAATCCCAGGACCCTGAGATCATGATCTGAGCCGTAGGGAGATGCTTAGAAAACTGAGCCACCCAGGTGCCCTGTGACTCATTTTCCTAATGGTGACTTTAAGAACAAAATTTATTAATTTGTATAAAGTCCATCTATTTTTTGAGTGTTTTGAACTGAATTGTGTTTCCCCCTCCAAATTCATATGATGAAGTACTGAATCCCAGTGCTTCAGAATGAGCCTGAATTTGGAGACATAACCTTAAAGAGTTTATTGAGATAAGATGAGGTCTTATGTGTGGAACCTATTCCAAAATGATTGGTATCCTTACAGAAGTTAATGACACAGATACACACACATGTACACAGGAAAGATCATGTGAGAACACAGAAATAAGACAATTATTTACAAGCCAACAAACAAGGACTCAGAAGAAACCAATTGACCAATATCTTGATCTTGGACTTACAGCCTCCAGAATTGTGAAAAAATAAAGTTTTGTTCCTTAAGCCCAGAGTACAGTACTTTATTATGTCAGCCCCAGCTTATAAAATGACTAATTTATTTCATTTCTAAGAAATCTTCGCCTACTCCAAGACTGTGAACTATATTCTCGTTTGTCTTTCCTGGTTGAAGTTTCCTAAGGTTAGTTTTATATTTAGGTCTATGATTCACTTTGAATTAATTTTTGTGTTTGAAATGATGTAGTGCTCAAACTCACTTTTCTTTTTTCATAAGAAGACTATCTAGTCTTTCCAGCATCAGTTGTTGAAATACCTTTCTTTTCCCATTGATTTACTTTGGCACTGCTCTTGAAAATTAATTTGCAAATACGTGTGTGTGTATTTTAAGGTTGTCTATTCTGTTACACTGATCTATGATCACACCAATACCCCACTGCCTTGATCATAAATTGATCAATGTATTTTTGTGAATTAATATGTCTTCTAAAATTTTCTTTTGTTTCAAGGTTGATTTGGCTATTGTAGCATTTTACATTTCCATATAAACTGACATCTTGTCAATACTTAAGAAAATAATTATGCTAATGTTTTGATTAGCGTGTCATTGAATCTACAGACCATTTGGGAGAAGATTGATATTAATAGCGTTGAGTCTTTTAATCAATAAACATACTACATTTAGCAATCTATTAAGACATTATTTAAATTTTGTCTGTGATACTTTGTATGTGTAATACAGCATTTTCTTTATCCATTCATCTGTCATTGGACACATGGTTGTTTACATGTCTTGGGTATTGTAATAATGCTACAATGAACATGAAGTGAGGAAGTACAGAAAACTCTTTAAAATAATGATTCCAATGTCGTTGGATTTATAGTCAGATGTGGGATTGCTGGATTGTATGTAATTACTGTTTCTAACTTTTTGAGAAAACTCCATAGTGACTGCACCAATTTACATTCCCACCAATAGTGCACAAGGATTATCTTCCTGCACATCCTTAGGTAACATTTGTTATCTCATGCTTCTTTGACAACAGATGCTTAGCCATTCTAAAAGATGTAATCTTGATTTGTATTTTTCATGATGATTAGTAATATTGAACACTTTTTAGTGTATTTGCTGGCTATATCTATGTCTATTCAAGTGCTCTGGCCATTTCAAATCTTGGTTATGCAGATTTTCAGGTATGTTAATTAGCTTTGATAAAATAATACTATACAATAAAAAATCTCTAAACTCAATGTCTTATACTAATGATAAGATATTTCTTAAAAATAGTTTTGTGGATCAGCTGGACCATTACTGATCTTAGTATGGATCCAAGTTTGGGGTTAAATTAAAGCTGACTTTAAATTTCTCCTTGGTCTGCAATCAACAGCTAATTAAGCAAGTTCTTAGGAACAGAATACAGAAGCATAAAAGAATGAGTGGTGACATGTGTTGCATGCTAATATCTCAATTTAGAAATCGTGAAGTGTTATTTTGCTCATATTACTTTGGGCAGAGTAAGTCACATGTCAAACTCAAAGTCACTAGAGCAAAGTATATATACTATCTATCCTACTGGGATGTGGGATTATGTAACTACAAAGTTACATAATAAAATGGTATGGCTGTAACTCCTATAATAGACTAATGAATAACTGGGAATGATGATCCAACCTATTCAAACAGAAATGAACTTACCTGAATTTGACTACTTAGTATTATAATTCTTTTTGAGTATGCTCCAGCCACTTTTTTGTTTTGATAAAATATCTCCTCTCTGCCCAAGACCCAGTAGGAGATGAAGGCTCATCCTGAGTGTTTCTTCTTATCCAATGCTTTGATCTATAACAACACACTTTATCATATATATTACTATTGGCTTTATTTCTATGTATCCCATCATTGCAGTGGAAATTTTCTTAAGTCAACTGTCTTTCCCTTGTATCTTTAGCACTATGCATCAGATCAAGCACAGGGTTAGCATTTGGAAATGTTTAATGTATTCCTGACTGTATGAATAAATGCCTTATCTGTACTTATTCCTATCTACACTTAACTAGTTTCACTCTAAATGTAACTATGAGGAAAGATGCAAAAGTACAGTTCTTGGAGTACCTGGGTGGCTCAGTCAGTTAAGTGTCTGCCTTTGGCTTGGGTCAGGATTCTGGGATGGAGTTCAGCATCAGGCTCCTTGCTCCAAGGGCAATCTGTTTCTCTCTCTCCCTCTGCCCCCTGCTCCCCCTGGTTGTGCCCTCTTTCTCTTTGTCAAATAAACAAAATCTTTTTTTTTTTTTTAAGTATAGTTCTTAGGAAAGTCTAATACACCCAATTCACTTTCCACAGAGTGGAAAAGAAAAGTAGGAAAGAAAGAAAGAAAGAAAGAAAGAAAGAAAGAAAAGAAAAGGAAAGGAGGAAAGAAAGAAAAGGGTGAGGGATGGAGGGAGGGAGCGAGGAAGGAAGGAAGGGAGGAAGGAAGGAAGGAAGGAAGGAAGGGGAAAGGAAGTTAAAAGAAAAAAGATTAGCCAGAGGTTTAAGACCTGAAGAGAGAATAATATGTTAAATAAATATTGAGGCAATGTACTAAAATACGCCTACATAGAGTGTATTTAAAATGCACTCAAGTTATTACAAGTCATTCTTCTTTTGATTTGGATAGAATCTATTTTGTTTAAGCATTTTTTGTAGATTTTTTTTTCCTACTTATGGGAGGATGAGTCAGATACAAGAATAGAAGGATGTTATATAACATTTCAGTAACCACATTATGATTTTGTACACATAATTGAGCATCACCTTTGTGGGATAATTGTTTTGTATATACAACAAATGTTAACACTTAAAACAACCCCGGCAGGAAGGTATGTTTCTCTTCCTAATGTAAAAGTGCTGATAAAATTTTCAGTGGTTAACTCTATTTCCCAATGGCATTTAACTATTAAAACAGAGCAGAATTAAAACACAAATCTGTAGTGTTTAATATGTTACATTTCACAGATGGTGTATGTACATTAAAAAATCAAGACATTGTGAAAAAATTCTCAGTTGAAACAGTACAGAAAAGTAAATCAAAGTCTTACAATGTCTAGACTTACTGTCTTCCTCTTAAATTCTCTCTCTAGAACCCAAGAATATTTCTCTAACTCCAATGCTAATATCCAAAGTAAAAAGGCAAAGTGAGACTTTTTCTCATTTAATCCTTTTTTTCAAAGATTGTATTTATTTATTTGAGAGAGAATGTGTGAGAAAGAGCATGAGAGGGAAGAAGGTCAGAGGGAGAAGCAGACTCCTCATGGAGTTGGAAGCCCGATGTGGGATTCGATCCCAGCACTCCGGGATCATGACCTGAGACAAAGGTAGTTGCTTAAACAGCTGAGACACCAAGGCACCCTCTCATTTAATCCTTTTTAAGAAGATAATGGCTTCCATTCTTTTATTGATCTTTAGCCTTTGAAACTGGGACTCAGCTTGAGCCCATTTTTGGTGATTACTGTCATCTGAAACAACTTTTTATCTTTCTTTTCCAATCGGCCTTTTACTTCATCCTCATTACTCACCACCAAACAAGAGGTCTTCCTTTTGTTAACACTTTTAACTTCCATTCCCTTTCAACTGTGATTTATTATCAGCATAAACTATATATTTTGACAAAGTGATTTCTTTGATTTGTCCAACCAAATCAAGTCATGGTACATGGTGGATAGATTTCCAAAGAAGCAACCCTGTATTTCTAGGGATAAATCCCGAAGCTTAAAATATCCACAACATCCATTAATTAACATATTTCATGAGTGTCCTCTTTGCCTAAGACATGGCAGTCCTCGGGGCGCCTGGGTGGCTCAGTGGGTTAAAGCCTCTGCCTTCGGCTCAGGTCATGATCCCAGAGTCCTGGGATCGAGCCCCACATCGGGCTCTCTGCTCAGCAGAGAGCCTGCTTCCCTCTCTCTCTCTGCCTGCTTCTCTGCCTACTTGTGATCTCTCTGTCAAATAGATAAATAAAAAATCTTAAAAAAAAAAAAAAAAAGACATGGCAGTCCTCTTTGCAGTTGGATTCTATGAAAGTAAGATCCAATAACTAACTATAAAAAGTACTCAGTTCATCTGGGGAGACTTGCATATGCATGTAAAAAATTACATTAACATGACAGAATGTAGAGTATGTCCTACATTATAGACTATGGGCTGGACACTGAGGTTACAGCATTATACAAAGAAGACAAAAATCATTTAATTGAGAACACAAATAAAAAAAAAATATGATAATCAGTAACATACATAAGAAGTTAAATATACAGGCTAAGGTGGATGGAAAGGATTTAAGATTATATGTGATTACAATTTTAGATGTGTGGCTAAGATATGGTATAATGAAAAAGCAGCATGTGACCCATGGGGATACCTTGTGGATGAGTGTTCCTGGCAGATGGAGCAAATGGGGCCAAGACTTTGAGGTGAGGGCACCTGGAACATTTGTATTCAAGAAACAGGGATTAGATCAGTACATTGTAGCTAAGTGTACTACATGTGACTAATAAGAAATAAGGCTAAAAAGCAAACAAACAAACAAGCTATTTTTAGGGTCTGATAGGTCACTATATGTTCTCTGGCTTTTGCTCTGAAAGCAGTAGGAAAGCGTTGGTAGAATTACATTGTCTAACTCTGTGAGATCAAATATGTAAGCCAATTCTCCCTTAATTTCTGTTGAGGTTGCACTCATCTGTATTTTCCTGTTGTGAAACTGTGAAAAACAATAAAATTAATTCAATAAAATGGTGCCCAACCCCTGATGTGTAAGCGAGGACTTTTCTAAACTGATTTAGGTGCCCCCAGTATCCATTTTCAAGGAACTTATATGATATCAGGGACACAAATCACCATGTTGCAAGAAACAGAGAGAGGGTAGATAAAGCTACAAGGGGATTCAGAAGAAGGAAACATATTTCTGAGTAAGGGGATGAGGAAAGCATTCAGGAAGAAGGTAAAGCTTTTTCTGGATCTTCAACACTTAATCTTATGAATATTAGGAAGGGCTGGGGAGAGATATTCCTGAAGATTTTGGATGGCAGGAATGACATGAGCAAAAATACTGATGCAAGAGTGCTGGACAGGGCCAGAGAGCTGTGTATGGCTCTTGGAGTACAGGGCCCAGGGATTTGGCTCAGGGGGAAGAAGGCTAAGAGTGGAGTCAGGTAGTGGATTATGCAATAACTTAAATGCTAGCATATGGGTTTTGGAAATCTGCACTAAGGGATTCTCTAATCATTTTTCTTTCCAGATCATGTAGCTGTTACATGTATATATACATATATATCCACTTAGCATAACATATAATGAATTATCATTTAAAATGTGTATCTTCCTAATTATTATTAGGATAGTATATATATATATATATGTATAATATATATATAATATTGGTCTTATTATTGTGATATTACATGACATATATGGTATTTCATACATATGTATATTTATGGCATGTGATACACACATGCTTAAAACATTGCTGCTCCAAACATTATGCACCATTCAAGCTGAAAAGTACAGTATTAGTTGGACTTTGTTATCCTTATTTTACAACTGAGAACTGGCAATCAGAAACATGGTGACTGTCTAATGTCACAGAATTATGATTCATACCCCTGTCTGTGATGATTCAATTTATGCTTGTTATACATTAAATAGGGGGAAAAAAACATTTGAAAAAAATCAGGGGTGCCTGGGTGGCTCAGTCAGTTAAGCATCTACCTTTGGCTCAGGTCATGATCCTTGGGTCCTGGGACTGAGCCTCACATAGGGCTCCCTGCTCAGTGAGAAGCCTGCTTCTCCCTCCCCATCTCCCTTCAGCTTCCTCTGCTTGTGCTCACTCTCTCTCTCTCCTTCTCTGTCAAATAAATAAATAAAAATCTTTAAAAAAACATGTAGATTCTCTGGGGAGTTATTCCTCACTTCAAGAATTTATTGGAGTCTCTCTGTTTCAGAACATACACACAGTCTCTTTAACAACAGATTTATAAAATTGTCATTGATAACCAGAATTTAATAACCAGTATACTTGGAGACCACTGGCAGAACCAGACTTGGGTACACAACCCTTGGCTGGCCACAATACTAAATCTCAGTTTTTCTTTCAGAATGTCAGGATCTTTGAATGTAATAATCTTGAAAATCCTTGCCTTACCTATGAAGCTATAACATTCTTACCACCAGCATGAAATGTAGGTTTCAGTAATGTCATCATATTCTTGACTTCAGTGCTTGGTATGGTTGTTTTAGAAAAAGTAAAATAAGTTATTTTGAGGACTATTACTAATTTTGAGAGCTGTAAAAATGGAGAGATCATCTTTGTTGTGTTTCAGTTGTGGCATGGAATAAAAGAGGGAAATAAAACCATGGATTGGTCACATTCTGCCTATGTGATCTTGAATAAGTATCCAGACATTCTGAATTTCAGCTTCTGCATCTGTGAATATGGTATGGTAAGGACTGGAAATAACATGTTTGAGAGACTAGCCATACATCTGGCACTCAGCATAATAGAGAGAACATAGCGTGCTGTTTACCTTCACAGGTATGGGAATCAGCTAGCCCTGGGTGACAGGTTGTAGAACTTTGAACGTATATGAGTCAACCTCTCTAAGACTTTGAAACACAGAACGTCAGTACCAACTTCACAGTGTGGTAGTGAAAAATAGAGGATATACTCCCTAAAAACTGCTGGCATAGTGTCTGGTACAGATAATATCAATTAATCAATCAACCAATAGATACATATTTTTAAATTATTTTTAATAATTGGTAACAATTACAACTACAAATAGATCTGATAATAAATGGTAATAGCTCTTGCTTTATTGTTCCCATAGAGATACTGCTCCATCTTTTTGACTGTTTGAAGTAGTTAATTTAAATTATCAGTTAGTTTATAATTTTTAAAACTGTATGCATAGTTTTAGTGACATACCAACTGGATTACTTATTCCAATGATGTTTTAACACTGGCCACCAATAATCAGGTGCCTAGTACAACATTTCCCTAAGCAGTAAATGAGTCATTTTGAAAATTCTTTCGGTTTTCTTTAAAGACGCCTGGGTGGCTCAGTTGGTTGAGCAGCTGCCTTCGGCTCGGGTCATGATCCCAGTGTCCTGGGATCGAGTCCCACATCGGGCTCCTTGCTCATCAGGGAGCCTGCTTCTCCCTCTGCCTCTGCCTGCCATTC
>NW_019154104.1:11031296-11047225 GCF_002288905.1 Enhydra lutris kenyoni | reverse complement strand
AAAAAAAAAAATAAAGATATAAATAATAGACTAACTAAATTTGCCAAACCAGGCTATTACCAAGAAATTTTTTAATATGATATAATTAAACAGTGTGAGAAAGAGCAAAAATATTTCTTAGTTTTGTTTCTGAAAGGTCTGGGAAAAACAGTATTCCAAATCCATAATTAGGTCATTGTTTATGAAAGCTAAGAAAAGAAATCCATTTTCTCTTCTAATTATAAATGTAAGAATGCATATTCTCTTACATAAAGTTACAGTGACTAAATATAAAACTATTAAAATACGCATTAAAATCAATTTATAATGATTAGGAATTTCAAGAAGAAGCAATGTCTTTCTGGTGTCATTTTCCCTGAAATAATAATCTATTTTATTATTTAATTATAACCACAAGTTGTTTCATTTTCAAGGTAAAATAGCCAGTATTAATTTGCTCACTATATGACTGTTCTCCAAGTTTATTTATTCTTGTCCTAGCTTTTGCCTTAATGAATGCATTATCTGTTCCTGTCTAATCCTGCTACACAAGAATGGTAAGGGATATCCGGCATGAATGCCTTTTGACCTTAATCTTAAGTGCATTGAAACATTCCTGAAAGTCAAACCAGCGTGCCTTTTCACTGCTCATTCCTGAAATCTCATACTTAAAACATGTTGTGTTTGTCTGCTTTATTAGCCTCAGGACAGAAATCCTGACCTTCTGGGCCTTTCATTTTACCATTTCCCTTTGCCGTTCCCAAAAGTTATTTTACTCTGGGGAAAATGAAATAGAGCAAGAAAAATGAGGACTTAAATTATTTTATGAATGAAGGAAAGGGAAATTGATAAGAATCAAACAGTGGAGATACGTGTGTGTGTGTGTGTGTGTGTGTGTGTGTGTGTGTATGTCTGTGTGTATATATATATATTCATATACACCCTTAATATATATTTATTTATATTTTATATATGTATATATTGCATATATATAATTTGTATATATATGAACACATATGATTTGTATAATATATGCTATACATATATAATATATGTACATATACTATGCTTTGAGAGGTATATGAACTCTTGATCTTATGTAAGTTTCTATTGTCTCCAATATTAAGAAAGGAGGTTGGTGATATGACCAGGTCACATGCTAATAAAGTCAAATCCGGATGTATCATAATGGATGAAACTTTTAGGTATAACATTGAACCAAAGATGTAAGACCCAAAACAGTACATTAGACATGATTTCAATTAGTACCAGTCCATGGGATTGGGGATCATGTTGTAGCTAGATTTGTCAGGGTACTGATGATAGGACAGGAGTATGGGGGTATTTTGAGTTATGGGTCCTTGGATATTCGTTTGGTCACTGTGAAAATTTATCAAGTTATACTATCATGATATAGTCTTTTATGTATATTTCAATTTAATAAAGTGTCAAAATTATTTCATCTAGAGAATCAGATTTATACCTCTTACTCATAGAGGAACAGACATTTTATTTTACCTATTTTGAAAGGTACAGAAAATTTCATTTTATGAAAGGACAACTTCAATGAGAAATAAGTGAAGAAAGTATGATTTAGCACAAAACTACTAAAAATTCCTAATTATTCTTCAAATATTTTCCTGCACTTGCTTATTAATACCCTGCCAGATTTTGAAGACATACGAGTAATTAAAAGGGAATCCTGCCTACAAGAAGCTTGCAATCTAGTGAAAAGGAGAAGCACAAACACCAAGGGAAATTAATACTTTTAATATGACAAATACTTTAATAGAAGTATATGGCACAAGGTGCAATTGGAAGTCTAAGGAGGAACGCATGGACATGCATACAAATAAGCCTCAGTGCCCCCAGAGACATTTCGAAAGAGCTGATATTGGGTTGTCAATTGCTGGAATGAGTCTGAGTTAGCTAATAGACAAAGAGTGCTTTAGACATCCTACAGGTATCCTATATGTATCAGGTGATAGATACATAAATACAATCCCCCAAATGCATTACTCTCCACATTTTCTCAATTGAACTCAAGATGCGATGCTAATGAACTCTTCTAAAGGCCAGAAAAAAAAGAAAAAAAAAAAAAGTATGTGCTTTCTCAGTGTCCCAGCTGAAGGTGCCCAGAAGAAGGACATGACTGACAGAAGAGGGTAAAAGAAACAACCCCAAGAAAGGTATTTTAAAGGCAATTAACTCCGTAGAGAATATACTGAGGGTACTTGTGATGAGTACTGGGTGTTATATCTAAGTATATGAATCACTAAATTCTACTCCAGAAACTAATATTATATAATACATTAACTAACTAGAATTTAAATTAAAAAAATTGAAACAAAAAAAATAGTAAGTAATTAATTCCTACCTTAATAGAAACGTATTGTGACACATATGGAAGGAATATTAAGGAATGGGCTAGGGGCACAGCAGGGGAACTGCTCTTCAAAGAGCTATTCCTCCTCTTTTTTTTTTTTTTTTTAAGATTTTATTTATTTATTTGACAGACAGAGATCACAAGTAGGCAGAGAGGCAGGCAGAGAGAGCGAGAAGGGGAAGCAGGCTCCCCGCTGCCCAGAGAGCCCGATGTGGGGCTCGATCCCAGGACCCTGGGATCATGACCTGAGTTGAAGGCAGAGGCTTTAACCCACTGAGCCACCCAGGTGCCCCAATTCCTCCTCTTAATTATAGTCCAATTAGGAAGTTTCTAGCATTTGGTTCAATGGCATCATCAGTATATAGGTATCTCGGTTCACCATCCATATGTATATAAATAAAACAAGCTAAGGCACTTGAGATAATTGAGATAACAGGAATCCTAGAGCGTAGTCCTTGTACTACCTTTTCAACCTTGACTATTGGCCAAATTAGGATCAGAGTGACTCCTTCTTGGGTTTCAGAAATAGCTTCAAAAAGTGTTTCTCCTTTTCCAGGTAAAACACGGTTAAAACATGTTTCAAAAATACCGTGTGTCCTTCCAGGACTTCAGTAGATGAATACATATGTTTAAATCAACTGCCTAAAAAATGATCATTCAAAGTAACAGTTTCATTGGAAGTCCATTTGGGCTAAAAATTTAGCTGGGTGATTAGAAAGGCACATCTCATAAGAGTGTTTTAATTAGTCTTAAACTGCATCATACTGAAAATTTACTATCCCCTCATAAATGAGTTTACTTGTTTACATAATGAAGTCAAACCATTTGTGATGGCATACGAAGATCTTCATCGTCTGGATCCTGATTATCTTTCCAGCCTCTACACTCTCTATCCTCCTCACTTAGACAGTATGTTTCCACTGCAGTGGCCCCCTTGAAAACCCCAAATTAACTGCCTTGTCATACTCCCACATCTTTAAATAAACTCTTTGCTTTACCAGAAGTGACCATCTCATCAGAGATAATACATCCCAACACCTCAGGATGCCTAACACAATGAAAGCTTTCCATAAACATTTGTGAAATGGAAAAATGAGAACATTAGATTTTATTTATGAGTTTAAAAGCATTATTCAAGGTTATTGAAAGATGCTAAATTTAAATAATCCCTGAACTTGCAGTGATGATTACCTCCTCCACCGTCTTGAATCTTCATCAGACACAGCTCATTTATTCTCACTGGGTGCCTAATAAGAGAATTTTCCAGAAAGGAGAGCCTGAGGTGAAATGTAGTAGCTCTTGCTAATAATTTTGAGATAGAGTTTACATCTGGGATGAAGTAGAAGTACATATGTTTTTTTTTTTTTTTCCTAATTTGGAGCTTAAAGTTGCAAAATTCTATCTATGCTTATTATCTATTCTACTATCCCTGCTGATTTGTAAAATTGTCTTGATTATAACAATACGAATAGGTTGTGATTATTAGGGGTTTACAGTGTAGGCACCAGCATATACTATATCATTTAATTTTCAAAAATGCCATCAGGGTTCTAATAGATGCACACTTTACAGATGAGGAATTTGAGGCAAGGGATTTTAGATATATTGCCCAAGGACACACAGCTGATAAGAAATGAAGTCAGGATTTTAAAACATGAGGAGTTGGGAATCCTTATTCTTAGTTATTGTGCTATAATGTTTCCATGATTCTACTGTACTAATATGTATCTTTCACTATGTTCTAGGCCCAAAACTCAGTAATTTGTATTAAATTACCTCATTTGAAGTTTACTAGAATTTTGCTTACTATATCTAATTCAGAGAGATGAAGACCCTTGCCCTAAAGCATGAAATTATTTAGTTAATTGTAAAAATTAAGTTCCAGATCCATTTATTCTAATTTAGAAAACACAAGAAATGGCATTATTATGCTTTGGAAGAAAAAAAAAAAAACAAGTGATTTAATAAATGCCATCTACTATGACAATAACATGAAATACAAATAAAATAACAAAAAGATAAAGATGGAGATGACAGGACAATCTCCAAGGAGTTATGGTCATGGACAGAGACCCTGATGATTTCTATGTATTGCTCTCTAATCAGGTGCAAAGGATTAGAGCTTTACCACAAGTTATGTGCAGATACAACTGTAGATCTCACATACTTTCAATCATTTACAATGAATTTCAGAAGAAAATCTTGCACGTTGCCTTCTCTCCTCCAAGAGAGAGGAGAGAAATATTTGTATTTATGTATTTATTTCATACATAAAACATATCTGTTCTCTTTCTCCTCAACTTTGGTTATATTTTCTCTTACCACAGACAGTGGTTATTGAAAACACTATATGAGAATACAGAATTATGACTCAAAACAACACCCAAGTTAGTGGCATTGCCAATATAGGCCACAGATCTTCTAACTCAGGTCTTCCATTGAATGACAATATGTGCACTTTAATATTTATCTTCTTATCCTCAGAACACAGGGCAAAAATACTGACTCTGTGGAAAAGAATTCACAGTCATAGAAAAAAGGGAACTGAGAATAGTTGCAATATACAGCACAATTGTTTCGTTTGTTTGTTTTTGTTTTTGTTTTTGTTTTTGTTTTTAGGTTGCAAAAGATTCTTTTTTTTTAAATATTTTTCTTTTTTTTAAATAAAATTTATTTTTTTCAGTGTTCCAAGATTCATTGTGTATGCACCACACGCAGTGCTCCATGCAATAAATGCCCTCCATAATACCCACCACCAGGCTCACCCGACCCCCCACCCCCCTCCCCTCCAAAACCCTCAGTTTGTTTCTCAGAGTCCACAGTCTCTCATGGTTTATCTCCCTCTCCGATTTCCCCCAACTCACTTCTCCTCCCCATCTCCCAATGTCCTCCATATTATTCCTTATGCTCCCCAAGTAAGTGAAACCATATGGTAATTGACTCTCTCTGCTTGATTTATTTCACTCAGCATAATCTCCTCCAGTCCTGTCCCTGTTGATATAAAAGTAGAGCGTTCATCCTTTCTGATGGAGGCATAATACTCCATTGTATATATGGACCATATCTTCTTTATACAGGACAACTCTCATAATGTGAATATGAACCCTTGTGAGCCCACAAGAATAAATTAATAATTTAGCCCAAAGAAATGAAGAAAGACCTCAGCAGTGGAGTTTTCACCTGTGCCTTCCTGGAAGTTTGGTGTGGGACACCTGTAACTGATGAGTCTGGCTACTTAGCTTCTTTTTTTTTTAAGATTTTATTTATTTATTTGACAGAGAGAGATCACAAGTAGGCAGAGAGTCAAGCAGAGAGAGACGGGGAAGCAGGCTCCCCGCCGAGCAGAGAGTCTGATGCGGGGCTCAATCTCAGGACCCTGAGATCATGACCTGAGCTGAAGGCAGAGGTTTAACCCACTGAGCCATCCAGGCGCCCCGGCTACTTAGCTTCTAAAGAGGTAATTTTCCTTGTATTTTTTTTGTCTCATTTTAAACTTAATGCAGCTTTACTGTTATCCATAATTTGCATGTGTTTTATTTGGGGTATAAAATTATCCACATCCTTGAGTAAAATTAAAAGACCAGGACAAAGTGCCCTGTTCTATCTGCACTTCTGTTTGAGGATCAGAGCCTCTGGTGTAAGTTTGCACTTTGCTAAGTGGAGGCCTGTGTTAGGGAGGGGGAGGCTCAGATGCACATGGCTCAGAGTGTGCAGAGTTCTGGGGGCAGCAAAAGGTAATGAAGGCTTGTATGTTTTGTGAATGGTGGGGAGACTAGAAAGGTGGAGTACAGAGCAAGCAAACAGTGAATTCCACCAGAAGTGTGAGTTGTTTCTGGCTTTCTGGAGAATGGATAAAATAATAATAATTAAGCATTTCTGTCTGGAGATGTCATCAGGAGTTTTTAATGTAAGTTGTTTTCTCAGATAGTTTTCACAGCAGGTTGCCCTCTTGTTTGGGGATCTCTTACCTTATTGGAAAGGGGAAGGGAGACCTAAACTCTTCTTGCATGAATATCCTCAATTTCCTCTACTCATTCAAACAGCTACAGAAAAGCAGAAAGTGATGCTGAAATTCCTTTTTATGAAATATTGCTCTCTAAACACTCCTGGAGTATGAAATGAAGTTGTTGAGAGAGGAACTTTATTATTGATATGACTATTGTTTTTAAAAATGTAATGATTATTTTTAATTTCTTATTACAGGCATTCTTTTCTGAAAGAGAACTCTTCTATCTGCCATTGGAAACCACTTTTTATATTCTCTTGCTTTTAAATGATTTTTTTAAATCATTGAAAATTCAAAATGTTTTGATCTACTTCTGCAAAAATGAAATTTTCACTCAACAGACGTCTGTTCACTCAAGCATTATTTGACTGACCCTTTGTTTTATGAGATAAGTTAACCTGCTGCTTTCCCCTTCCCTGGGAAACAAATACTGCCGCCTCACCCAGACATACACTTTGGGTCTTCAGCTTATTCTGTTCATTTGAAGTCATTGCTCTTATGTATTACAAGCTGTAATTGCTTTTAGCAATATAATGCCTTACCTCACTAACATAATCATAATGCAGTTACTAAATATTTTTTACATGGCAGTATCTGTCGTTGGGTAACTATCATGTCGGATATTATTATAATTCTCTCTTTGTACCATTGTAGTTTGAAGATGTTTAGAATAGAACTGGCTTCTATCTGCTGAGCAATTAAATGAAATATTATAAACAGGACAGCCTATCAGTAAAGCCTGACTATTTGTTTGCTGAATTAAGGTTCAGCAGAGAAGCTGCAGGAGCCCAGAGTGCCCTCGGTAGGAAAGGACACATTTCATCTAAAATAATGTAGGCAGCATGCTTCTTTTATGAGGTCTCGATTTTCACTTCCTCAGTTAGTAGAAGGTGATAATAGGGCAGGCAATCCAGCAAGGTCTGACTGTACAAGACAAAGAAGGATATCAAAACATCCCTCACTTTAGCTCACATTCAGAAATTCTGCTGATCGAATAGAATGATAATAAAAACTGGCACTTAGATTATGACTTTCATCCCAAGATCTCAGCCCTTGTAAAAATCATTTCTCCCTTTTCTATGCAATTATCATCACTGAGGTAGGAGCCAGTTACCTTTAAAGAGCCCAGTCACCTGTCCAAATATCCTTATATCATCATCCGAACAACAATGCATAGGAGTATAATATAATCAACACATTGAGATTGTCCCAAGATGGGAGGTTATTTTCCAGTCTTCTTTTTATAAGCCTTGTGCTGACTGGAATGATCATGAGATCTATTCTCACCTTTTAACTAATTATGGTTCAGGATTGGTCATCAGGGTCAGAGACCTCAAAAATTTATCATGCAATGATGTTAGCAAGTTCCTATACTACACTTCCTTGAGATGAGCTACATGTTTTTCTGCCTTAAATAGACTCATCCAAATAAATGTCTCTCATTCTGAATGCTTATAACAGTTACATAATTTTATTTCTTTATTCATTGTCATGTGCTTTATTTGTTTTAGTTTTATCTCCCTTTAAAGATAAAAGTATTTGGGATGCCTGGATGGTTCACTGGGTTAAGCATCTGCCTTCTGTTCAGGTCATGGTCCCCGGGTTCTGGGTTTGAGCCCTGAGTCTGGCTTCTTGCTCAGTGGGGAGTCTGCTTCTCCCTCTCCCACTTCCCTTGCTAGTGCGCTCTCACTCTCTCTCTCTCTCTGTTAAATAAATACTTAAAATCTTTAAACAAAAGAATAAGAGTATTTGACATATAAGTTTGAAATATCAGACTGCCTCAACTCCATGTTTGCCCAGAACTCAGTTTAGAGTTTAGTAGGTTTAAAAAATATATATTTAATTTATTTATTTGAGAGAGATAGAGAGAGCAAGCACAAATGGGGAGGGGAGGGTCACAAGGAGAAGGACATGGGGCTTGATCTGAGGACCCTGAGATCATGAGCTGAGCCAAAGACAGCCATTTAACTGACTGAGCCCCGCCAGTGCTCCAGTAGATTTTTCAACTGATAATCAACAAGCAGTAAATTAGATGCCTTGAGGAAGAGTTCTATACCAGCCGGCTTTCTTATTCCTTTGAAATATTTGGTTCTATTTATTCATTTCAAGGTACAGTACAGGTGGGTTATTTTTAAAAAGATATGTTTCCTTGTATGCGGTAGACTCTTTAGATTAAATCTGCGGGATACTTACATTTAGGACTTCCAGATAACAATTGTTTATTCCAAATTATAGTTGTTTTATGACTGGGTGAGTGGACTGTATTCAAGCAACCTGTATTCCAAATTCATTCATTTTAGGATTGAAGCCAAATGTATTTGTAAAATCAAGAGTATTAAAATTAGATACATTTGTAAAGTTAGAGAATCATCTATAGCAAAAGAATATTCTTTTTCTGTCAATCATTTTGCTATCATGGAATTGAACCTAATCTTTGTCAAATAGGTATGACCCTAGCTTTTATATCTAGGCTATCATTGATGGGAGGAAAGAGAGGGTGAATCATTAACAACATTTGTTAAATTTGAAGCAAATTATTGTTGTCACCTTGGACCAAAATATAAACAACACTTTGGAAAAAAAGGTAAGTGCTCCCTAAATTATTTAAATCTGTACCATAATTAATATACAGCACTATTGATTTAATTAAATGAAGCTGCCTCCGTACCAGGGAAGGCCCAACGTTAATTATCACCATAGCCTTAAGCATTTCAAATACAAGAGAAAGTAATTTGGTGGTAAATGCTTGTTTATTATAATTTCAAAGTTGTTACCTATGTGAGTAATTTCTTATCATTAGTACCTCTATAGCTATATTTCACTTGGATGTGTCACTTATTAAATATTATCTTTCCTAAGGGTAGTGCCAATTCTACAAATATTCCTGATCAATATAACCTTAGGGCTTCATGGAGAATTGGCAGAACTCTCTAAATTCAACAACCCTGAGGGACAAAAAGGATTCTGCTGCCCACCCTGCTCTTTTTAATCTCTTAACGTTTATTGATCACCTACTAAGTGTAAGGTGACACTAAGAACACAAAAGACAACCTAAGTGTGAGAGCTAAGAATCATCTGCCTACATCCCAGAAATCACCACTAACTGCTAATTCTACCTCCTAAAGCCCCTTCTTCCAGGCACAAGTGAAGAAGATTTGCAGAACAGAGTATTCTAAAGCTATGGTCTTTCTCTACCTTTGATATTCTATCCATTTGAACTGCTATTCTCGTTTTCTGACCAACCTCCCTCAGATCTGATGTTAGCTCTCCACACAGCCTTCAGGAGGAATTTTTGTTAACATCAGCCTGTGAGACTACCCTTCCTTAATCACTCCAGTGACTGCTTATCTTATGTCAGATCAAGTCCAAACTCTGTAATGTGGAACCTAATAGTCCTACAAGTGAAAATGAATCTGTGGCACATGCAAGCTTATGGATTACACATTTACAATAGTTAATTGAAATAGTTAATTATTTGTGACCTCTTATGCTTTTCTCTGCGTTTTCTCAGCCTTATACTTTTGGAAAACTTATAATACGTCATTCATGCTTCTAATCTTACTCTTGACTAAAAGTGCATACTTGTCCACGCTGTGTCTGGCTGATCAGATGATGAGCTCTTTTAGAAGAGGACACGTGCCAGATCTATCCTTATGTCTGTAGTGTCTACTGTATCACCAACTCATCACATGGTTTTAAAGAAATGTCTTGTCCATACAGTTAAGAAAAAAAAATCTATTTGAGATATGTAGTAATAATAACAACCTATAATTATACACTATCTAAATGCTAGGAACTTTGCATATCTTATTTCATATAATTTTCTAAATCACCATGATATGTTTCTCTTACATGAAACCTAGAAAATTAAAGCTCAGATGGTTTCAGGGATATAACCGTGTTTTATTTTGAGTTTTTTTTTTTAAAGATTTTGTTCATTTATTTGAGAGACCACATGTGTGCGCAAGAGAGAGGAGCGCACATGACTGGGGGTAGGGGCAGAGGGAGAGGGAGAAGCAAATTCCCTGCTGAACAGACAGTCCAATGTGGGGCTCAATCCCAGGACTCTGAGATCACAACCTGAGCCAAAGGTAGACACCTAATGGACTGAGCCACCTAGGCGCCCCAACCATGTATTTTAGGGTAGAAGTTTGCACTCAGGCAGTCAGTGCTCTAAAGTTAACCCTCTTAATCACTATTCTGTAGAAAGTGATAAACTGCACTTTATAAAAGCCTGGGCTGTTACTGAGAAGCTACACAAAAATACAGTCAATATTCGAAAGGTCAAAGCAACACTACAGTCTAGAGGTCCAGGTGAAGTATAATGAGAGTCCAGGCTTGAGTCGGAGTTTCTCCTCTGGGTTCAGATTTTCTCTTACTTCTCCCAACTGACTCCATTTATCCCTCCCCATAGAGTGTTAACTTACTTTTATAGCTCCATTGTGGATATTCTCACACGTAGCAAACTTTTGAGTATTTTCTTCTTATATCTTTTAATACAATCTCTGTATTTAATCTCTTAAGATACAAATGGCTTGATCTTCAAAGATGCTGAAAAATTTGGTGACTTTGACCTCACTCTGACAGTGCACATTGTTTTTTGGAGAAAATTAACCAGATAAACATATGTTCTCATAAAATCAATTGCTGACATATCACATCTCATAGTGACCTGTCAAAAGGAAGAGCTACCATAAATCCAAGCATCTGTGGAATGTAAATTTAAAGGGCATAAAAAACCCATGTGATAATACAAAGCAGAATCTGGTTAGAGAAATATAGGGAAGGTGGAAAGGATTTATGCTCTAACCATAAACCTGAATACACTAAATATAAAGCACCTGATTAAAGTATCTGTTCCTCTCTCTTTTGTTTATTTTATAGTACATTTTCTAAAAAGAAGTACAAGGCAATGAACTATGTTTATATAGAGATTGGAAGGGCCTTCAAATCTTCCTTACATTTAGGAAATGAAAAACCAAAATGTACTTTTTCTATTGGGTCCAGGAAAACATCAACTCCTTTATTCTTTCTGCCAAGACTAAATGTATTCTTCCCCATTAGAATATACTGGAGAAAAACTTTATAGTTACCTATATTCCAGTGTTAATAGTTGGGTATTTTATCACTCTGATAGGTGTTTGCCTTTCTAGGTTACTTTTTTAGCTAAGTATGAGAATGTATTCCCAGGGTCTAGTTTTTCCAAATATATTATTCCAGGAAAATTACTTTCAAAATGAGTGATGCCTTATTGTCAAATCCAATATTCAGTTATTCATTTTCTTACGAAATTCTATAACCTTATGAATTGTTGACTGATTGATCAATTGATTGAGTGATTATTTTTTATTTTGGTGCTCCTGTATTTTTGCTAACTTCCTTTCTAATTTCTTCCTGTGACTCTGTTCCTTATACCTGTTAAATGTTAGAGTTGCTCAGGCTTCTTTTCTCATCCCTTTTATCATTCTATATACTTCCTTTAGATGACGTCACCTAGGTGTATGCCTTCTATCACTACCTGAGTTATCAATGACTCTAAATTATAAATCTCCATCCCTGACTCATCTCTTGGATTGTAGATGCACATGTCTCCTGAAATCACTAGTTAGTGCTCTGTCAATGTTCCCAATGGAGTCACTGTCTAACAAACGATCCCTCTCCCCTGATTCCTTCACACCCTCCAGTGTGCTCTGACCCAGTAAGTGACTCATCTCTCTCTAGCTTTTTTTAAAAAGCTATTCTCTTGGCTAAAATTAACAAGTCAGGAAATGACAGATGTTGGTGAGGATGTGGAGAAAGGGAAACTCTCCTACACTCTTGGTGGGAATTTAAGCTGGTACAGCCACTCTGGAAAACAGTATGGAGGTTCCTCAAAAAGTTGGAAATAGAGCTACCTTATGGCCCAGCAATTGCACCGCTGGGTATTTACCCCAAAGATACAAAAATAATGATCTGAATAGGCATGTGCACACCAATGTTTATATCAGCAATGTCCACAACAACCAAACTATGGAAAAAGCCTAGATCTCCATCAACAAATGAATGGATAAAGAAGATGTGAAATATTATGCAGCCATAAAAAATGAAATCTTGCATTTGGAACAATGTGGATGGGACTAGAGAGTATTATGCTAAGTGAAATAAGTCAATCAGAGAAAACTAATTATCGTATGATATCAGTGATACAAGGAATTTGAGAAATAAGACAGAGGATCATAAGGGAAGGGAAGGAAAATGAAACAAGATGAAAGTAGAGAGGGAGGCAAACCATAAGAGACTCTCCATCTCAGGAAACAAACTAAAGGTTGCAGAAGTGGAGGAGGGTGGGATGGACGGGGTGGCAGGGTGATGGATGGGGAGAGTATGTGCTATGGTGAGTGCTGTGAATTGTTTAAGACTGATGAATCACAGACCTGTACCCCTGAAACAGAAAAATACATTATATGTTAGTTTTAAAAAAACGGGGGAAAAGAAAAGCTATTCTGTAACTTATGTGCTCAAACTTTATGTTGAACTCCCCCAACATTTAGCGCTTTCTCAGAAAAGCAGAACCAAGCTGTGTTTCAGGTCCATGTTGGAGATTGGAGACACATGGAGGACGCAGAGTTCTCTCTGATAAAACACACAAGTGCTCCAAACTTCCAATGACTTGGCCTCTGTGTGGAGGCTGCCAAAATCAACTTGGCAGCCCTTCTGACTGAATGACCCTAGAGGGGGTTCAGGGGAGTCAACTAACAATAATTCTTGCAGTACCAAGAGATGATTACTTTCAAGGCAAATGGGAGGACATTCTTGGGTTCATAGTTGCATTTTACTGTAGTATCTAGATGTATTTAACTGGAAGTGTATAGGTCGCTTGAACACCATAGAAACAGAAAGTTTGACAAAGAAGGGAAGGGAGAATCAACCTGCCATTCTCTAGGAAATCTGCCTACACAGCTGGCACCATGGGGATTTCTTGTGTGCATTTTTGAATGTGTTCCAAGGCTTCAAAATGGGATTTCCGGAATCTAAAATGCCGGGTGCCTATAAACCATTTTGTTTGTCAGAATTTAACGGCCTCCCTCTGTGTGAAGGCAAGGTAAAGGGAAAGAGCTCCTCTGAACTTGATAGCTCATTCTGAGTTGGCTCCCTTTATTATGGCCTTGCCCTTTCTGAAACACCTGCCCTGACAACTCTATAGCCCCTAACATGCAGAAGAAATGCTACAGATTTATAATATGCCTTCCTTCCATATAGCTCCGGGGACTAGAAGGCAAGCAGCAGGTGAATAGAATAAATGAATTTTCTAGGATCCCAGACTTGGTTGTTTGTTCTCAAATATAGAAATAACTTTTTTTTTTTTTTTTTTTTTTTTTTTTAAATGGCTCTTTCTCTGCATTACAAAAGTCCCAATTCCTGCCTGGATCTGCTGTGGATCATTTAATGTTCTCTATTGAAGCCCACACTGTGTTAAATACCATACCTAAGCAGAACTAAAAGTTTGTTTTTTATTCCTTTGAATTAAAATCCAGATTTATAAATTATTTACTGATCAAGGATGATATTTACAAAGTTTAATGAGACATTTTGTTATGCAAATAGTAGTCTCCTATTAAATTGATTCATTATCTGATATTTAAAAGATTTCACTATGATTTGCCTTACACCAGATTCTATTATTCTCCATCAGCCCCAAAATAAAAGCTAAAAACAAGACCATACAAAAGACATATTAATACAGTCAAGATAGAATCTCGCAGAATGCTTCCACCGACGCCACTGACTACTCCACAGGTAGGCCATGCTGGGAATTTCTGGGGAATTTTTAAGTATGGAAGTCCTGTCTGCCTATTTAGGATGACACAAACATTGTCAAGCCCAACTATCCCATGCATTCAACATGTCGCTTAATTTTCCATTTTGATAAAAGTATGGTTCTCCTACCATTGGTGTTTCACTATTGTGTTCAGACTGAGGCTGAGGGTTTAAATTCCACTGCCTTCTTTTTTCAAGAGTTGTTTTATTATAGACTTTTCTTCTATTACCACTCCTAAACACTTGTCTGTAAGTATTTTATCCACCCCTTCAGCTATACTCCTCTCTTGCTGGGGTGGGGAGAGAAAAACCCCAAAATATGATATTTAATTAGTTCTGCATTCCTTCCAGTGTTATTCCTAACTTAAAATACCATAAAAAGTAATTTATTGTCAGAATGCATTTTTATTGAATTTCCTCCTGTGCTTAACTTCAGTGGCAATGTGTAGGCTCAGAGTCTTGCTTCAATGTCTACTCACTGGCACACATTATTCGTATCGCATTTCAGGAAACCATCAGTGGAGCTCTCTTGCTTCCTTCGATTAGAGAATCAAATCTGTGAGCCAGATCTTAAGTTCTCGGGCTATACAAATAGATGTGTGCATTCCTGGTCAGTGAAATGTACATTTCTTGTATCAGATGCTCTCCTCATTCCATTCTTTCACTTTGGTTTTAAAGAAGTGCAGGAAATTGTGTTTCTAGAGGATAACCTTCATAGGGCTTTGATGATATGTTGCTTTGAAATAAAGACCTCTATAGACTGTTCATAAACATCTGATTCTCCATAATTACTACCAGAGAAGGGAAAACAAGATTCTGTTTATATAGTAGATGAAATAAATATTAAGTGCTTCGAAGGTTGATATCAAATTGTTTACAATTCATCAACCAGAACATTCACAGATTATGTCAAGAGATCAATTCTGCTATTAAATAACACATTGAATCATATTTAAATGCATGTTATAAATCTCTCAAAATAATCTTCTACTAGATTAGGAATAATACCACTAACTAATTGAAACCTAATAGGAGGAGTCTTTCTGAGGCTCACTTATGTCTGAATTGTACTAGTCAGCCCTTCTCTCTTTTTTTTTAATATAGTTAGCAGTGAATATAAAAAGCAAAGCATCTACCTCTTGTCAAAGACTATTATAATCCTTTCTATTCTGATTATTTAAGAATAAGAGTATACAGTATATTGAAACAGGTGTTTTGATTATCTAACATTATAAATGTTTAATTTAATTAATGGGATATTTCAGTAAACTCCTACTCTTGTGATTCAGGAATCTGAGAAAGTTCAAATATACTACAATATAGTATAAAGCACAATTATGAAAGTAAGTAAAACCAGGAATATATACCTGATTTCATTAAGCAAATATGCCAAGTATATGCTATGACTTATGAAATAAGAGGAATCTGAAGGAACCAAAAGCCAGGGTTCTTTCTGACCTCTAGAAATCAAAATAAATGCACACACACACACACACACACACTATCTATCTATCTATATACACATACACACACTATATATATGCAGAATGCAGTATAATATAATGTATAATATATGTATGTCATACATATGTTATAATATTACAAAGCGAGATATTATGGATACCACACTTCAAAGAAGTTAAGAGAGCTAGTATGCAGTCACTCAAGGAAGTCTTCTCTGACAGTGGCCGTGAAGGACCATAGCATTTGGTCAGGCAGAGAGAAAAGGAAAAACAACCTCCAACTGGAGGAATTTATACA
>NW_019154104.1:10936126-11031196 GCF_002288905.1 Enhydra lutris kenyoni | reverse complement strand
GCCTCAACCCTGTGCCCTGGCTGATGCTTCCTCCCCTCTGCCCCCCCAACTCAGGGTCCCCGGCCCGGCCCCACAGCTGAGCTGGCTCAAGCTGAGGAATTGCTGGAGCAGCAGCTGGAGCTGTACCAGGCCCTACTGGAAGGGCAAGAAGGGGCCTGGGAAGCCCAGGCCCTGGTGCTCAAGATCCAGAAGCTGAAGGAACAGATGAGGAGACACCGAGAGAGCCTAGGAGACGCCTAAGCTTCCTACCAGTTCCTACTTTACTTTCTAACACTGGAAACACTACATACCACCCACACTGGGCCTTTGGGTCAGAAACATCCCAGCCCCTCCCAAGCCACTAAGAAAAATGGAAGACACCTCCACAAAGGGCAGCAATTGGGAAGTAGCAAGGAGCCATGGCCTCTGCATTCTTAGTCACATCTCCCTCCCCTCTGACCCCTTGTCATCTGACCTGGGCCCCACAGCAGGGCACACAGTCCTTATAGGAATATACACTGAACCATGGTCCAACCTCACCCCAAATCCAATAAAGGGATGGAACACTTACAGACACCACAGACGCATGTGTTTTTTAGTTTTGTTAAAAAAAATTCAGACAATTCCGGAAACAGGGGTTTAGGAGTGGTGGTGATGCAAAAGGGGGAAGCCATGGGGTGGGGGTGGGGGTTATCAGGGGTAGGTGGCAGTAGTGTCTCCTTCACCCCATGCCCGCTGTCATCTCCTGAACAGGGACAGACTGTCACATTCCAAATAGGTTGGTGAGTCCTCTACCGCGTCTGTTCAATGTAAGAGGAAATGTCTATCTCATCGGGCAGCTCACTAATATTGACTTCAAATCGATCCTGCATATCATTGAGGATCTTGGCATCATTTTCATCTGACACAAAAGTGATGGCCAAGCCCTTAGTGCCAAACCGACCTGCTCGGGCCACCCTATGCAGGTAGGTGTCAGAATCCTCAGGCATGTCATAATTGAAGGCAATGTTCACCCACTCATTATCCATGCCTCGGCCAAATAGGTTGGTAGCCACAAGAATTCGTCGTTGAAAATCTAGAGTTGTAAAACTCTAATGTTTATGCACTATCAGACATAAAAATAAGTATAAGATTCGATAAACACTTATTTACAGTCAGGACCGTTATAGTCTATAATTTGAAAGATCAAAGACAAAACAATAAAAATACCTTAGCAAGCTATGCCAGCTGCAGAGTCTTGACTTGAAAACTCCAAAATATGTACTTAAAATATTTACCTCCCTCTCTACTCCACTGATAAGCCCCCTTTTACTCCCGGTTCATTCCTGGTCTGCCCATCCTAATTATTTAGGAAATTGAATTACTGATGCAGCAATTTATAAAGGAGTTCAATGGCTTCTTTAGGGGCTCAGGGTCACTGGTGCCCTAAATTAGTTTGGGAAACTTTAAAAAGGAATGTGAAGGCCCTAAGAGAATCATCTCAGCCTCATGCCTCAGCCTCGCCTGGGTTGCTTAGTAGCTTGCAGATTTGGAGCTGAGTCTCCAGGGATTCTGATTCAGTGAATCCAGTATGAGGCCTAGGAACCCACTTAAAATCAAAATGAAGGAGAGTCCACCTTTTTAACCACGGCCCTCTCTGTTTGATCATTCTTTGTGCTCTAGAGCTGATTTACCAAAATGCAAGTGTGTTTTCATTGCTGAATTGGAAATGACTTGAGATATCTCCTAGGAATAGGAACATGTTAAAAAGATCCCCCTAATGAGTTGAAGTTCATTGAAAGCGTGGTAGCAACGTCTTGCTTGACCACGCAATGACTGGTACATGAGCAACTAGATATCAAAGCATCAAATGAATGATTGCAACAATGATTCATATTTTGCCACATTAATGTTTTAATGACACTAAAAAATAAGGAAGGTTGCTTGGTCTCTCCACACACCAGAACTCTTCTAGATGCAACTCCTAATGGCATCTTTCCAGGATAAGGTTTAATTATTTGATAATCATATGTTTTGCACTGTCCTAACAAGCATAGTGAGATTGTTTATATAGATCCACTTTTTAAGAAAGGTGGAATAATATTATAAGAAGAAAATAAATATATTGCAGATCTCATAGTGTTTGATGAGAACATCATTTCTCAGTGAAGACTTCTAGGTACATTGCATTCACTGAATTTGTCTTTAGTATGGATCCTTTCGTTTTAAGAAAAGTTGTTTCTTTTGATTGAAGGCTTACCCATTTTCACTGCATTCATAGCATTTATCTCGATATGAATCCTCTGATGTTGCAAGGGAGGAATTCTTGGTGAGGGATTCCCCACATTCATTATTTCCATGGAAGTTTGCCTACATAGATGCTCTGATGTTTAATTTGACATGAGGTGTGTTTAATGTGCTTTTTTCCCATGTGTCTCACATATGTGGGATTTCTTTCTTGTAGCAACTGTCTGCTTTGTAATAGGAATTGATCTGACTCTAAAATTGATCTCATGTTTCCAAGGATTTCTTTCTCTCGGGGAATTGCAATTTGCTCCAACTTTACAAGCAATGTGTTCATCCCCAGAATTCTCCTAACCTGGAGAGTTTACCAGGTGAATATTTCTCCTAATGCTCACTTCCCAGAAGTGTCCGACTTTGATAGTGGTTTCTCTGTTTCAGATATTTTCTCATTATGGAATGGAGTGATTGCATTTAAATTGCAACTGAGAGCTGAAGATGTAGATACCAAATTTAGGTGCCAGCACAAAATACAAATATTCAAAGCGAATGTCATATTGATGGCTTCAAATTTGTTAATGCCTCTCAATCATATGTGAAATATGTAAAATATGTCTCGGAAATAATTTTGTGAATCATATTTTCTTGAAGAAAACTGTTTTGGAGTCTCTCTCCCTCCAAAAGAAGGTGAGTATGGAGGTATTGGCTATCTTAACATAAACCAGGTGAGGGAACCTTCAGTATCAGTACTAGGAAATTTAGTATATGACTCCTGCACTTGAGGAAATATAGGGTATCTTAATTATTGCTTGGGGCTAGGTATTCTAACAATGACTTTAACTGCAACTGAAAGTACACTTAAGATTTTACCAGAGAATGAACAGAACAAGTGGGAGCCTTTGGAGTTTTCATTCAAGAAATAGCAAGAATACCCCTACTGAGGTAAAATTCCAAAGGAATAGTAAGGAAAGAAAATTGAATTGTGTATTGATTAGCCCTCTTAACATTGTCCATGATCAGCATACAAGTTCTATGAATTTTGCATACATCAGTTTTCATCATCTGTAAGAACCCTTTGTTCTAATTTGATGATCAAATTTATTGTTAGGGAAATGCACAGAGCCTGTGGAGTTGTCTCCCATGGGAGCTTCTTTCTGGGTGAAATCCACAGATTGCAATGGTTTTGTTTCAGAACTTGCCAAATTGCTTCTCTTCTGTGCTAGGTCTTTTAGAGAAGAAAATCCCAAGACATCCAAGAGGAAAAAAAAAATCCAAATTGTTTTGCTGCCCTTTTATCTTTGAAAATGCAAGGTAAATGTTATGCTTATGGATTCTAGACTGCCTGAAATGGATGTCTTAATTGCCTCTGTGAAGACTGAATTTTGGGCTGATTCAGTTTTGGGAGGGGTTTGAAGGCAGTGTGCATAATGGGTTCTTATTTCTATCTGCAACCCGTCTCCACCAAATCAAGTGGCAACATCCACCTAAATGTTACTTCGTTTTGGACTTGAGAGACAACTTTTTAAAACATGTAACTGAAACATAGGAAATAAGCTATACAATTTTTTAACCAAAAAGAAACTTTCAATAGACACCTTTCAATCATGTTACTATGGATATACAAATTCTCTTCTCAGGAAAGACCCACAAAACCTTGTAGTGTGTTACTGAATAAGAATGAGAGTTAATCACAGTCTGTTAATTCCTTCTGTTTCCACTGAGCAAAGAAGGGATAAGTACATGTTCTACCAGAGGATTTTCAGATTTAGTGTCCATTTTCTCTTTTCTTTCTTTCCCTTCATAGGCAAAGTTGGATTCTCATAAGGCTTTCCTTCAGAGAATCCTAACTAGAGTTCTATGCATATATAGATAGAAATATGTTACAAGGAATTGGTTCACATGATTATAAAGGTTGGCAAGTCTCAACTTGCAGTATGCGATGGTAGCTAAAGACCAAGTTAAGTCAAAGTTTTAATTTTAGTCCAAATGCTGGAAGAATGAAGAATTTCCTCTTGCTCTAGAAGGTCTGTCTCTTGATTCATTGAGGACTTCAACTGATTTGACATTGTCCATCCACATTACGAGGGTTATCTATTTTGTCCAAATTCATGGGTTTAAGTTTTTATCTCATCCCAAAACACCTCCAAGCCATCACACTTAGAGACATGGAAGATCATCATTAGAAAACACATAAGTCAGCAGAATGCATGGCAAAATTTGAGTAGGAAAACCAAAATTTCATGCACAGGATCTGTGGTTGTTACTAATTTTGTTCGTTTTTTGTTTTGTTTTTTAAGGAGAAATTCTAATTGAATGGTTAATAAATCTCTTTCAGCTCAAAAATTTGAATGATAACAAATTCAGTAGCTATAAGTAATTTTGCAAATTATCCAAAATGCTTCCTTTCTTTTTTCACCCACATTCTACCTTTTGGATAAAGTAGGCCTTATCTAGAATTCACCTGGACGTTACTGTCTGTCCTTCTTATAAATGAGGAATTGACTGATAAAATTATAATCAATCAATTTTGCTATTGAGGACTTTTTAATGTTATCTATGGATTTCAATTACACATTCTTGAGTTTCTCATTATCATAAATAATCAGTGGTTTTTATAATCTACAGGGAGTACAGAAAATGTTAGAATTTCATAAATTATTTTAAAAACCAGAGAAAAAATTTTATCTAGTGATTCAAGTATGTTAGGTAGTGAATCTGATATTTATAAGGCTGGATGATTGACAAAAAAAGAAAAAGCTCTTGCACTTTCCATTTCCAGCAATATTCATTCATTTTCAGTATAAAATGTTTTTTTGAATCATATTAGTATTGCAATAGGATATTAGATGGCCTAAAGAAGACAATTTTGATTTATAACTGAGTACTCACTTTGACTAATGTGTCCTTTTGGAACAGTTGAGTAAATCTTGAAAATAATAGTTACTAATGCAGAAGAGCCCATAAACCATTTTTTTTTCTTATTTTCTTGGAAGCTTCTCTATGCTGAATAAATCTTAAAAGTGATGGAATTTTTAGCCTGTTGTCCCTTAAATGATGGAATTTCCAGCTTGTGTCCATTAACTGTTATTTTATATTTAATTATTATTTTTCAAAGTACACAACATTCATTTTTATAGGATAGGAATAGTTACTGATTTTGTCAGTATGTCAAGATAAAACAACAATAATATAACCGATCTAGCATTTCCTAATAAATAAATAAATAAATAAATAAACTAAAGCCTAAAAGTAAGTTGTAAATGATTCCTCTGGAAATAAATTTTGATTATTTTTGTAGGTTTGTAGGTAATATGCCCCAAATTAGATAACCATTTGGGGAGGCAGAAACATGATTTATTGATGTCACAAAATATATGAAGTGGTAAATAATTAGAAACTCACATACAAAAGGGAACATTTTAAAGTCTCCTAAAAATTGTTTTCAAATATTAGCAGAAATCAATGGAATGGATAATAAAACAATAAAGAAAATTCACAAACCTCACAGTTAATTCTTTATCTTTTTATTGTTTATTTTTTTAATTAGTAAATCCTAGAGGCACCTGGGTGGCTTAGTTGGTTAAGCATCTGCTTTCAACTCAGGTCATGATCCCAGGGTCCTGGGATCGAACCCCATGGAAGCCCTGTTTTGGGCTCCCTGCTCAGTGGGGAGTCTGCTTCCCACCAATTCTTCTGTCCTCCCCCGCTCCTTGCATTCTGCTTGGACTCACTTGCTCTCTTTCTCTCTCTCACTCTTGCTCTCTCTCAAATAAATAAAAATAAAATCTTTCAAAGACATGAAAATAAGTAAATAAATAAACCCTAGCAGACTGATTAGAGAA
This sequence comes from Enhydra lutris kenyoni, assembly GCF_002288905.1. NCBI lineage: Eukaryota > Metazoa > Chordata > Mammalia > Carnivora > Mustelidae > Enhydra > Enhydra lutris. Next base: position 11,025,155 of record NW_019154104.1, on the reverse strand, counting down.
AAGAAGGAAAGAAAGAAAAAAATATATCAGGAGTAAAAAAAGAAACATCATTATGGCATCTAATGGCATTCAAAAGAAGAATAAATGAATATTATGAGCCAATTCATTCCAATCAATTCAATAATTCTAGTGGGAAAAAAAAGCATTTTTAAAGCATAGGTTACTGAAACAAACACAAGACAAAATACATAATCTGAATAGCCTCAATATATTTAAAAAATGATTGATGATCAGTGACTTTCTGATAAGAAAACACTCCAGGTTCAGATGGTTTTATTTGTGAATTCTGTCAAACATTTAAGGGTAAGATAATGTCTATAAAAAAAGTAGAGAAAGAGATCCTTCATGGTTCATTTCTTTAGCTAACATAATCACTACAACAAAACCTGACCGACTTGCAAATACAGATCATAAACCTGGATGCATGACCTTTTAAAAAAAATTAGACTACAATAAATTTCTGTTCCTTTAAAATAATGTTGAAAAAGTGATCTGTCTTCTTTTGATGAAGGTCCATCAAGGTCTTGTTCTGAATCCAAGTAATTGTGAACTTCTATAACTAATTAGCAGCCTTTCAAATCATAACGGATTAGCATGGAATTAATCTGTACTGACTCAATCATTTCTCCTGATGGTGCCTCTTTGAATGTGTTTCTTTTATTTCCTTGCTTACCCAACACTTCACCCCTCTACACTAAAATGGCGTGATAAAAATCAGTTAGAACTTCCCAAATTTCAAAATCCAAGAAAGATAAGAAATGCTATTAATTTTAACCAGACATGATTCTGAAACATAATGGGCCTCTTATTTTCCAGTTGAAGTCATAATCATCTTTTTTGTTTTTCTGTCTAGAATTTAGGTTGATCTCCATGGATTTAAATCAATGTTCAGGTTGACTAAAAATGAGGGCAATTCATATTTAAATGATCTTCCGTAAGTGATAGTTAGCAAGGAAGCTCACTCTCTAGAGACCTTGGGACTCACATTTCTTCTAGGACAGAACAAAAATAATGAGAATTATATTTTTTAATTTGCTATGTATTATTTCTCTTTGGGTCAAATAAGCAGAAATGTTTGATTAGGAAAGAAATGTTTATAGACTTCTTTTCTATTTTGACAAGAATTAACAATTGCTACCTTTTTTGTGGAGTTAGAAATTCTCAGAGGACTTGGAGAACACTCTGGCACCGTCTTCACACAGTGTACATATGCATACAGATAAAATGAAACGCAAATACGTTCAGGCATCCGGGGGTCCATTCATGGAAGAGTCCAGAACCACAAATTAAGAGGTACTACTCTAGGGCTCTCTTATCACATTTTAAAACATAATTTATATAGGATTTTAAAAATAAATAGGAAAAACAAAGGCTATGTTTTTAAGAAATGCTATGATTCCATGACTTAAAGACAACTTCTCAGTCTGATTAGGAAATAATTAGAACAATAAACCTAGAGAAATAACATCTTGATAGTAGATTTAGCCCAAACCAAGTTTGCTGTGTGACCTTGGATGAGGTCTGTTTCTGTATTGTTAGTTCAGAAAACAGCAATGACAGCTCTCACACAAGGATATTATAAGAAATGAGTGACGAAATTGTCCTGAAATGAAATTCTCACTGTGACTGGCACATTGACTGTTTTCATAAATATTCATTGAACCCACATAATGCAGATTGCAGGCTTGGGTCGTAACTATCAACAATTCTCCAGAAGAACCACCTTTCAGTTCCCTCAAGCAACTTCTCTCAGAGGTGCTTATACACTGTGTCAATGAAACAAAAGTTGCAAAAGTATAAACAAACAAACCAGGGCAGTTGGAAATTTAAGACACCCTGTAGATTTATTTAGTCAATTTCAAACCCTACCCACAACCAAAGCTTAAAATTCTTCAGTTGCATATGAAAACATTTGGGAGCAGAACCTCAAGGTTGCAATTGTAGACTAGAGTTGGGGAAGAAATGTGTCTATGATTATGGTGCCCACTCCCAGCAGATGTTCCATGATCTGGAGACAAGCATGACCCAGTTTCCTACAATAGCATTTTTGACAGCCTCACAATTACTAGTTACTTTTTTTTTTTTTTTTCATATAGTAGTTGTTCAAAATTCAGGAGGTATACCTGCTTAAATGCATATCAAGCATCTTGGGCTCAGCTAGTGGTGGCTTTCTACATCCTTTCATTCTTCAGCTTCTGAAAAATATGCTGGGCCTGCCCCCCTCTGTGTTTCTTTTTCAGCTGAGAAGGCAAAAGTGAGGTGATTTAAAATAACACAAGGTGATTTTCTTTTATCTATATAAAGTGATTTATGCCATATCAATTCTTTGCCTGTTATAATCTGCCCATTTTCCTTGTGATTCTGGTACACGCATACTGCCCCATACTGACAAATTACAGGCCCCTCACCTTCACCACAACCTATACACATACACATAAGTACACACTTCACTGTTACTGCCCAGTCCGATTCCCTTTAGAAGGCATCAGGGACTTGACTAAGCATTTTTGCAAACGTTATCCAATTTAGATTTCTCAGGCATTATTGATGTTTTACTGATGAGTAAATTAAGTCTTAGTTTCATTCTCAGTATCACAACCTACTAAATGGAAGAATCACAATATTTTTCTGATAACAAAACCCAGAGCTTTTGGTCACTAAGTTATACACTTCCCCTTATACTTAGAGTATCTAAGTTAGATACACACAGATGTTTTCCAAAGCTGAAACCCTGTGGGGTTCAGGAATACATGGTCTTAAGTAGATAGCTTCCGTAGAACTGGAATTAAATTAATCAAAAAGAACAATGTTCTCTAAGTGTTTTCTCCAAAGTTTGTTACCATTCTAAGCTAGGTCACAGCAATGTAAGATAGACAATGTACTAGAGGATGAAGCTGAATACTTAGTGACATCACGGTCAGAGGCCTAAGATTATCCAAAATCTTTCCTGTCCAGCCAATCATCCCTTCAGGGCTTCTGATGGTTTTTTGTTTATTTGTTTGTTTGTTTTTTGTTTGTTTGTTAGTTTTGTTTTGTTTTAAGATTTTATTTATTTATTTGACAAAGATATCACAAATGTGATAAGAGAGCCCTAGAGTAGTACCTCTTAATTTGTGGTTCTGGACTCTTCCATGAATGGACCCCCGGATGCCTGAACGTATTTGCGTTTCATTTTATCTGTATGCATATGTACACTGTGTGAAGACGGTGCCAGAGTGTTCTCCAAGGCAGGCAGAGAGAGAGAGGAGGAAGCAGGCTCCCTGCTGAGCAGTGAGCCCAATGCAGGGCTCGATCCCAGGACCCTGGGATCATGACCTGAGCTGAAGGCAGAGGCTTTAACCCACTGAGCCACCCAGGCACCCCTGGGGCTTCTAATGTTTTAAGGAATGCAAATTCAGAGAATAATGACAAGATGGGAATCTATGATCTTCATAGTTACTCATTGTAGAGCTCAGATAAAAAGGTTTGTTAGCACTAAGACTAAGAATGACCAGTGGGGTCTCATACTTAGCTCTTACCCCTGGTCCAGTGCTTAGCTTTTCCTTTAGTCGTAATCAATATATTGTGAAGCCTAGACTAAGGGTCACTACCTAAGGTTGCTACTTAAATCTCCTCACCTTCATAATCACATGGAAGCAACAGGAAAAAAAAATAGGATTCTGAGTCCTCTGTCCTGCTGCTGCATGGAATGCAAGAGAAAGTGAGAAAGAGTAGAGACTACTTCCCTGATGATAATCATTCTATTCAACAGGTCAAGTTCTGGCCAGTCACAATATCAAGAATTCCTCTTTTGTTTGTGACCCTGAACATGTGAAGAGGTATTTAGCAGAGGTGGTATAAGCTCCTTTGTGAAGGGAGAAAAGGTTGAAATACCACACCTTCCAATACAGATATACTCTATGTTCATTCATTCATTTTACAGGTACTTAGGTGGCAGGTCACTGTTTCTAGTCCCAGAGATGTTTCCATGAACAAGACAAACACACACAATGCCATCATCCAAATTACATCCTAGTGGAGATGTGGGGGCAACAGACGTATCACATAAAAAGATATTTTAGAGAGTAATGATTGCTTTAAATAAATAGAAGTGTCTTTTGACAAAAAAGTAAGGGAAAAAGAACACATGACTTGAAGTCAAAAGACCTCAGGTCTTCAAATATACATCATCCATAGTTCATGGAGGCTCCTTTTGATTCTCATCTGTAAAATGGAGAAATCAAAATCATTCAAAAGCATAAGACCCCTAAGAAACAAAGGTAAGTGATAGTTAATACCAGTTCCATTCTTCCTTTTTTTCCAGTCACTGCTCTAAACATGTTACATGTCATACTAATTTTAATTCTTAGAACAATTCTAGGAACTGAATGCTTCTGCTATATGTCTTACCAATGATAAAACTGAGGCAAAGAGTTGTGAAATAACATGCCCGAGAGCACACATGGAGAAGGGGAGCTGTCAGAAATGGACCTAGGATTACCTTCTGTGAAAGCTGAGCATATGAGTATACTCCATTTGTTTTCATATTATTTTTTTTAATCTATAAAGCAATATAAGATAATTGTTGAAATTGTTGTGGTTGATTAACTTTTTTGTGGCAGTTATTTTTTTTTTCTTCCAGGTAGAAAATATCCAAGTGGGGATCTATGAGGTCTTAGGGTAGAGTTATGATTCTTTTGTCCCACCCAAGGACCTTTTATCTAGTAGATTTGACAATCGGTCCTTAGGTATATGGAAGTATTTTCTTAAGGACATGAATCCTGGTGAGATGAGAGGATGATAAATAAAACTAATACATTTCAAAATTTTGTTGTTGTATGTGTCTTCATCCTTAAATTTCCCCTGGTTAAATTTTGTTTTTAATAATATAGAATTTGAAAAAAGAAGAATAGTATGGAATTTGAAGTTACAACATGCTCTAGAGGAGTGAGACATATACATGGAGGGATATTAGGAAACAGGAGGGAAAAAAACAAAAACAAAAACAAAAACAAGACAAAACAAAACAAACAAAAAACACCTTTTAAAATTGGCAGAAGGTTTGCTGAGTTCCCAGGAGTGTAAAGAGCAGTGTGGGAATACACAAGTCTGATAAAGCATTTTCTACTCTTCAAAGAGGTTCATCTTGTAGACAACAAGCAGGGCATGGGTATAAAACTAACAATCCTATCATTAGTAGAGAACATTAGGAAATTAAATCCATGAAGAGTGAAACAGAACTCTAGAGTTTGGAGGAGACAACGGCATAGAAGTTGCCAGCTTTGTATCATTTTATACACATCTTTTCCTTTAGCCTTCCCAGAAGCATAGCCACGTTAGCATTCTGATGGGGCACGGTGGATATAGATCAGTGGAAGAAAGGTCAGGGAACACCAAAGCATTATGTTAGAAATAATCTTCAAGGCTATCTAACTCAACCCATACTGACTGCAAAACTGCTAAATAGTAACAGCATGAATGTAGACGCAAAAATGAGAAAGTGGGATGGGACAGGAATAATGCTAAATAATGCTAATGTGGACTAGAGGATTCTTGGTACAAGTCTCACAAAGTGAAGTTGAACAGACTGGGAAGGACTTCTAGTTCTCAACAAAGTGGTTTGAACCCTGGTCTCATGATGCAGAGCCATTGCCTTGGCCAAAATGATTATCTTCCCAAAGATGTGAGCTCAACAGGTGAGCATAGTAATCCAGTGTTGTTTTGCCTCACCTTAGATGGTGTCCCAGTACAAGACCCAGCCAAGTCTGGGGGCTTCACAGTCCTGGTTTTATAGGCAACACCACCATTAAGAGACAAAGCACCACAGAGATCTGAAGCAAACAGATTACACATGCCTTCCACTCAGCTCGACTGTGCGTGATGGCTAGTGGGGACATTTCCACGCTACTTGATCTGGGTCTCTGGGGAACAATTTACCAAGTGTGACTTAAATGGAGTCACGGTAAATGAGTCTGTACAGGGCAGGCTCTGAGTGTGTCATAGGGGAACCAGGCTGTTTGTGTCAGAGACGAGATGACAACCTGAGGGCTGGAGGAAGGGCTTCCTTTACAAAGAAGGACATTCAGTCTTTAAAATGGTTCACATTATTTTTAACATTACTTCAGAAGTGAAACCAGTCTCTACTTCCAAGAGTGAAGAGATTTGCATGTTAAATATATGTTTTAATTTCCAACATGCAGTATGAGTCTTATTTAGAAATAGTAGAGAAAACTTATAAAGGCATGGGGGCAAGTAGTGAAGAGGTTAATCTTCAGGACCTGAGTTGTCAGGTTATCTTTATATATGGTATAAAGACAAAGTAATGAACTTGCAAAAAATGAATGCCCCAGATTACTTTTATAGGTAAATGAGCTCTGGTTACACCTTAAAAAGCGATTGTGATTAAAAAAAAAAAAAAAAAAAAAAGTCAGGATTTGGAGTCTGACAGTCCTGAATTCTAATACTAGCTTTTGTGTGCTGACTGTATAGTTTTCAACAAGTCATTTCTCTTTTATAAACCCCAGTATACTATCAGATAACTCTAATACATACCTACAATGCTTCTGAGAGGATTAAATAAAAATTATGTAAAGCAAAATCCAATGGTACCTAATAGGTATACATCAAATAAGTCATAGCATATCTACTTATCCTGATGAGGTGTCAATGCTTTAACGTCTTTTTAAAATTTCTGTAATCTAGATCTTTATCCAATAAAGCACAACAGCACAGTGAGTAATTGAATGACTTACAGAATTTATTTGCTAAATAATAATCTTCTTAGTCTTTAGTCAGATTACATGTATGAAAACAGAAATTTACTATTCAATTTTTCAACAACTCCTTTAAAATTTTCAACACATCTTTCCCATGTCTTTCTTAACACAGGTAAATATTCTTAGAAGAGATGGCTCACTTTATTCCACATAAGCTTTTACTCCTAATGATTTTTGACCACTTCCCAAATTCAAATCTCAGGCACAAATCACAGGCAGGCAGGTTGTGAAATCTGTCACCCCATTTACTGCCAGGCTTGACTCAAATGATCCATCCACTAAATGGATATTACCTTCCTACATCACAACTCAACAGGCATCTCTCCTAAAGATGCAGGAACAAAAATGATGATTTTGATGATCTGTTCAGAAAAAGGATGTGATACATAGCCATCAATAGTTTGCAGCAAGTGGCTGACCTCTGCCAGAGTCTCCAAATACTTATGAAAGGCTGTTTTCCAAATACTTACGAAAGGCTATTTATAGAAGAAAATGAAATTTAACTTTAAAGGACAGAGATCAGACATGATGACAGGTACCCACAGAAGTGTCCTCCCCAAGAACCTGGGGGAAATATCAAGAACAGAATCCCAGAAATATTTCACACATTGACAACAGTTATTCCTGGGGAAATGCTCAGCCTCCCATATGCTTTGAGTGGGCAGTTTATATCTGATTTACTCATTTTTTAATTCCAAATTCTTATTCCAAATTTCAAATGCCTGGTTCATTGTAGGGAGAATTGCAGTGAGTCAATAAATACTTAAGTGAATTAATTTATATATGGAGATTTTTTTTTTTTTTTTTGTCATTGCTTTGAAACCATGGATCCCCCAGGATTCTTTAGAAGCATGACATGTTGCAAAAAGTTTACTCATAGTCTGTTTCCAAAGTTTCTGGCAGGAGTACATTACAACTAAGAGATACTTACAGCCTAACCTCAATCATTTGAGGTTTTAGATGCATCAAGAATAGGGCCAAAAGCTCTAATAAACATTCATTATTGTCACCTCAGTGATAGACTGCTAGACTTTACTGATTCTTATCTTATTATTAACTTATTATCTTATCTTATTATCCTACTCATTCTTATATTTAATCCAGATCTTTAGATTTTTTTATATACTTTTTTAAAAAAGATTTTATTTATTACAGAGAGAGAGAGCATGAACACACAAGCAGAGGAAGAGGCAGAAGGGCAAGCAGACTCTTTGCTGAGCACAGAGCCAGAAAACAAAGGGCTGGATTCCAGGACCCCAAGATCTGACCTGAGTTGAAATCAGACACTTAACCAACTGAATCACCAATCTGGCGCCCCCAGATTTTTTTAATTTTTTTAATTTTTTTACATTTTAGGCAAACCAACTATATTTCATCACTTAAAAGTTTTCAATTATAAGATTCACTTCAGCATTGTTTTTAAGTAGCTAGTTTAAGATAAAGTCAATTTTACCCTCACTTTTATAAGGGAAGCCCTAAGAACATTCAATATGTCACTTTAAAAAATTTTTTTTTTTTTATTTATTTGACAGAGAGAGAGAGAGAGATCACAAGTAGGCAGAGCGGCAGGCAAAGAGAGAGGGGGAAGCAGGCTCGCTGCTGAGCAGGGAACCTGATGGGGGGCTCGATCCCAGTACCCTGGGATCATGACCTGAGTCGAATCAAAGGCAGACGCTTAATGACTGAGCCACCCAGGTGACCCCAGTTATGTCACCTTTGAGCATGGCTGTTGCATGAATGGGAGTGAAACCAAATTGAAAGAAAACAGGTTTGATGTCAGGAATTACAATCCTACCCATAGCCTTGACTAGGCTTTGACTAGGATACCTAACATAATTTGGTTTCTGTTCCCTTGTATAAAAATATAGGAAAAAAAGTATAAATCCTGGTATTGTCCTAAAGATTACATGATACAAAATAAGCAAGTACATAGGAAAAGTCTTGGTACACAGTAGGTGCTCAAATCAACATGTACACACAGGGAGGTTAGTAGGAGTAGGTCTCAGATTATAATGCAGGGCTATTTTGAAGAATGCATTATTTAGGGAATTTTAAAGGATCTTGAAAGATGAGCTAAGGCAGAATTCCATGTGCATCATTATCCAAGTCTACATATTGAATATATGAATATTCTCTATATATTGAATATATAGAATATTAATGTCACATTAAATGGCTGGGCATCTATATAGAAAGGAATTTTAAAATAGGGTAATTTGTTTGAGAAGGTAGACTTTGATTTGGTAACTGCAAATTAGTGTGTGTGCAGATGTCACAATGTTTTCATTAGCAAAGGTTCATGCACATGTCCTTGCAGTATTTTGGCTCCATTCAACAACCTCTACATATGAGAGTTCCCCAGAGTAAATACTATCATTCTATTTTAAGAGGAATTCCTGGTGAAGACAAAAGAACCATACAAATCTTTGCTAAATTCAAGAATTTCAATAAAACTAAAGTTCTCCCCTGCCAATACAGGAATATGTTAAACATTTTATTTATTTATTTATTTATTTATCTATTTATTTATTTCTGGAGTACCATGAAATGTCAGTAACTCTGAAAATGAAGTGCTGCTTTTCAGGGTTTGGAAAACGATCGGAGGCTTTCATTATCTGCGTAAAGCTTATTACTATCAAGTATACAGCAGAAGACAAGGTTGATACCAACGTGCTCCTGATTGTCTGGTAAAGTTATAACAAGGCATTTTTAGATTCAGGCCATTTCTACCTTACAGCAAAAGGAAGAACAGACGGAAGTGCTAGCTATCCAGTCTCTGTCCCATGTACCATTCCCTTGTGCAGGATGACTGTGATACAAGCTGTGGGGTATGTCCTACTAGACTGCAACCAAGTGGCTACATGTCCTGCTACTTTACTCTGTGGGACAGAAAGCCCGTATTCAGTAGAATCTTGGAGGTAATGAGAAAGTTTCTCAGGGCAGCTTCATGAGGAAAAAGGAGAGCAAGAGATGGCCTTCTAGCAGCTCCTTGAAGGCTTCCTGTGTTCTCCAGTTTTGAAGGGATCACAGGAGTGCTTCCAAGACTCAGATGAGCTGCCATGAGAACCCTTGCTTGGATGGTCTATGGGAGTAAGTACAAGATCACAGGGGCACAATTATGGGGATATGCTCCTACCATCACATCTGTGTCGATCTTTCAAAGCAAGGGCAATGGATTCTTTTGCATTCTCCACCCAAAATATCAAACGTAAGTAATATCATGATAAAGACTAAGAAACAGAATTTTCATGAAAAGTTTCTAATCCACAATTTGACAATCATAGGCTAGGAGTGAAAGCTTAAAATTTCTTAGATAATCGAAAGGAACGTTCTGTAACATTTGAAAAATGCATTAAGCTAGCTTTTATTTTGTCCCTGAAAACTCCTACCATTTCCTTATAAAACTGTTCTTCCTTACCCTTATCTTGAAATCCAACTAGAAGAAGCTGAAGGAGAATAAAACCACCAAACTCTCAAGTAAGGTTTACCTACAGCATCCAAACATAAGGACACATAGGTAATTTAAGCATCATTGGAAGTGAAGTAGGGATGAGTTCTAGGATTTATCCATCTGACTAGGAGCTACTTTCCATCATTCTGCTCCTCCAGATACCCTTCTGGCAAAGTGGGACAGGAGAAGGTAAAATAGCTCTGATTTACATCTGAGTTCTGTTCAACATTTATGTATTGCTTAACCCATGATGAAAAGCAGCCTCATGTGGGGAGGAATCTTCTGCTCTAAAAGCAGAAGACTTCTGATATTTCTTAGCTTTGTAAGAGCAGAAAAGTTAATAGGGACACCACTGCCTCAGTTTCCTTATCTGCCAAACTACCATGAAGAATTCCAAGAAAATATTACTTAGTAGTATTTCTCTTAGGGAAAAGCACTAAATTTGCTTCAAGTGATTTTTTTGTTGTTAAAAAAAAAAAAAAGACTCCAGGGGAATGTGTAATAAATAAAAAAAGAGAGAGGACTGTTACATCTGTTAGCAAGAGTAAGAAGAAAGATTTATTCTGTGTCAGAGAGAGAGGGAGGGATCAAATCAATGAACAGAAGAACCTGAGAGGGGAGATCAGACAATGCTGCATATTCTATGACTTAGCCCTGTTTATGACCCCCCAATTTTCATTTAAATGTTTTGAGCTCACAAATTGTTCAGTATGAATGATTATTATTTTTTAACTCATCTGAGGCATATGCTATGGTTACATATCAATCTCATTCTCTTTCAATCAGTTAAAGCAAAAATCTTTCACGCTGAACATAGCTCAACAGAACCTGGGAGGCAAGGCAAAAGTATCCAGGTTCTCACCAATATCCTCTGCATTTACTTGTACAAATAACACTGGGAGCACTTAAAACCTCTGCAGTACAGTGGGATTTACTTTTACTGGCTTCAGGAACGCTGTCAACAATACACATGGCAGACTGGAAATGCTAGAGAGTTAATGCTCTTGGAAGTAGCCCAGGGTCTTGAAAAATACCTTAGTGCTCTGATGGTTGGCTGGCAACTCTTCAGGAATATTCTGCACTGTCTCCAAGGATTCCCCCAGAAGAACTGAACTTTGGTAGTCCACAGGGGTAACTGGCTCCATTACACAAACTGCATTGGCTTTTTACACCCCTGCCTCACTTTTTCATCTCCCTATCTGTAATCTCTTGGATGAACTCCCACCAAAATGATTGGCCTCGGAATTCTTGTCTCATCATCTGCTTCTGGGAAAACCTAAACTGAGATATGAGTTCCTAAGGTGAAACACAAGGAATATATACACTCCAAAGGTCTGGGATTCAGAGATCACCATAGGAAAATAAGTTGCTTGGAAAATCAGAAGACAAACTTTGCATTTACACAAGGCATGGAGTTAGTCGCTTCTCAGCCACTTAAAATGAGATCTATGGAAAGAGTATCTGTCATCCAGCTTCCATTTGTGTAATAAGACCTAACACATTTGGTGGTTGTGAGGTCTAAAATAAATGAGATAATACATATTTAAGTGTGTTGTTAACTGTTAACTGTGAGGAATGTAGATCATTTCTCTACATTGTGATTTTGATAGATCAGTGAAATGAATATTGATCAGATATATTTTATAGCTTTGACCTACTTTGTCGAGTTCACTTGGCTTTAGCACAGGTCTGAAAGAGAGCATTCACTGTTATTCCCTCTCCTTATTCCCAGTCTACAGTCTGTCCTTTCTCTTATTGTCAGATGAGATCTGCAGCTACAGCAGTTTTTGTGTGGAATCCCTGTGCTAAAATCTTCAGCTTCGGGGTAGGTCACATAGGTGACTCTGTGCACAGAGAAGTAACATGTTATCAGGATCTAAGAAAAGATTGATCCCCTGCCTCATTTATGCAAAAGCCAAGCTTGACTTCAACATGCATATTCTGTTTGTTAGGGTTTAGTTCTCTGGACCATCACAGTACAGTCAGTAAACAAGACTCATAGTACTGTTTTCATCTCTTAGTTTTGTTATCTGAGCCATGTTTCTTAATTGATGACTACTATCCTTCTGGTGTCAAGCCTCGAAGTATTGATGTGCTAAGTGCTGCATGGTAATCTTGACTTTTGACATTGGGATTCCTGAAGCTGATAGTATCATGTGGAGAACAGGATTTTATTACAAAAACAACCTGCAAACTTGTTCATGGGGTATGAATGACAGCTTTGAGGCAAATATGTTATGACTCTTTTTTTTCCCCCCAGTTATTATGAGCCTATCACTACAGAGGTCCAAAATGAGTTCAGGTCAGCATGGAAAAAAAAAAAAAAAGATATTTGTTGCTACCAGGACTCACTTTTATCACCCCCTGGCTAACCTCAACTTTGTTCTTTGTTGATTGGTAGCATTGTCCACAGGTTTTTCATAGCCTTTAAAAAAAATCATAAAAAGAATATCCAGTGGGTAAATGTCTGAATTACTAGATTTAAGCCAGGTTACCATGGAGAATGTAACCCAGAACGTTCACATAGAGGTCAGGAAAAGATTTGTCCCTTGGCTCATTTCAATTCCCATAAAGGAAAGATGAGAACTGAGATCTTGGCCTTTCAATATTTTGTTGTGTAAAATCATTACTGCACATGGACTTCTATAAGAAAGCAGATGTGTAGGTCAGCATTAAAAGAGCATTCACTGCGATAGTCTTTCAGGAGCCCAGGGAGAGTGAAAGACTGGCATTGGGCTGAACTCCCTCACTCTGCCCCTCGTATGGTTACAACTGACAAAGGCGAGGATCCAGGTATTGCTAATTAACCATAAAACTGAAAACATGACCCCCTACACGCTACGCTAACCAATAGACGGCCTGGGTCACATGTGTACAGAAAGAAAGAGAGAAAGAAAGAAAGAAAGAAAGAAAGAAAGAAAGAAAGAAAGAAAGAAAAGTAGGTCATGGCCATAAAGTTATAATGCTAGACTGGCATAGCTTGTGTGAAGTACATCAGAGTAGAATGGATGTGGGTTTAGGAATCAGAGAGGTGTGTTTTGGGGGCACCTGGGTGGCTCAGTTGTTTAAGTGCACCATCTTGATTTTGGCTCAGGTCGCAATCTCCTTTTCCCCTCCCCCCTCCCATCTTTCTCTCTCCCTTTCTAGAATTAAAAATTGAGAGATGAGTTCTTTTTTTTTTTTAAGATTTTATTTATTTGACAGAGAGAGATCACAAGTGGGCAGAGAGGCAAGCAGAGAGAGAGAGGAGGAAGCAGGCTCCCTGACTAGCAGAGACCCCGATGTGGGACTCAATCCTAGGACCCTGAGATCATGACCTGAGCCAAAGGCAGAGGCTCAACCCACTGAGCCACCCAGGTGCCCTGAGAGAGATGAGTTCTTAATAAGTGATATCTTCAGTTTTATTATCTATAAAGCAAAAATATCTATCTACCTACCATTTATTTACTGATTTATTTCTTTATTTACGTATTTATTATTTGCATAAAACACCAAATAAGAAGAGTTGTAGTAATTAAAGTCTTTGTTTGCAAAGTGTTTAGCATGGGATCTAGAAAAGAAAAGATCTTAAATAATGGTGAATATCAGTATAATCGCTCAATTTTTTTCAGTGAAGGAATTCTGAATAGTTCAAGTTGAAACCATTTATTTACATGTTCATAAAGATACCTCTTAAGCACCACTGTTATTGTAGGAGTTGAAGTGCACATAATCTAAACAGCAGAAAAGCCAGAAGTCATTTGTATTTGGAAAACCTGCATAGTGCTGATCTTGATACTAGTCTGCACTTATGAACTTGAATTCAAAAAGAATATGGCAGTGAATAAAGAAATGTAAGGGAACTGGATTTTTATCTGATATCTGGGCATAATAATAATAAAGCCATCAATACCTCAATATCTATATAACCTCCTTATAATGTACTTAGTAACTTTGAATATTCTGATATATGACCTTGTAGAAAGACATTCACTTAGCTGAAATTGGCCTTAATTTCTTTACATACTAAATGAAGAGTTGGATAAGATGTTTGGTACATGCCAAGTGTAAAATTGCATAGGTTATAGAAAATTCAATAGTTTTGGGAACTGAAAAATGAATTAAAATATTTTCCCAAATAATAATAATTTTACAGAAAGAAAATTGAAATGCAAATTTGAAAAGGTACATGTACCCTCATGTTTATTGCAGCATTACTTATAATAGCCAAGATATGGAAGCTCCTCATGTATCCACAGATAGAGTAGATAAGTGAATGGATAAACAAGACCTATACACACACCCATATGATGGAATATTACTCAGCCATAATAGAATGCATTGGCATTTTCACTGACATGGATGGATCTAGAAGGCATAATGCCTAGTCAAACAAGTCAGTCAGAGAAAGACAAATACCATATAATTTCACTTGTAGGTGAAATTTAAGAAAGCAGATAAGTAAACAAACAAACAAAAAAGATAAGCTAAAAAACAGACTTTTAAATACAGAGAAAAAAATTAATGGTTGCCAAAAGGGAGGTGGGGAAGATGGGTGGAATAGTCAAAGGAGATTAAGAGTACATCTGTCATGATGAACGCTTTGTTATGTATAGAAATGTTGAATTATTATACTGTACACCAGAAATGAATATAGCACCACATGTTAATTATAATTATTCTTTTAAAAAATATTAATAAGATAATATAATAATATAGAAAATAATAATAAGATATATATAATTTAAAATAATAATAAGAAAATATAATTATTCTTTTAAAAAATAGGGGCACCTGGGTGGCTCAGTGGGTTAAAGCCTCTGCTTTCAGCTCAGGTCATGATCTCAGGGTCCTGGGATCGAGCCCCACATCGGGCTCTCTGCCTGTCAGGGAGCCTGCTTCCTCCTCTCTCTCTCTCTCTATCTGCCTGCCTCTCTGCCTACTTGTGATCTCTGTCAAATAAATGGATAAAATCTTAAAAAAAATAAATAAATAAAATAAAAAATCCAGAGTCATAAATCAAGGTTTTTTTCAATGATTGCATAGATTTAGATATCTTTCTCAAAGTTATATCTGAGAACCCTTTATATAGTGTGACATTTAATGACACCACTGTGATGTTCTATTTGAAATAGTCACCAGCATGGTATTCTGTATATTTGCTTCTAAATCTCTGCCCTGAGCTTGGGAAGGGGAGGTGGAGGAGAAAACTAGAAGTTTATACTTTGTAGAACATTGGAAATTTAAATTTGCCAAAGATTATCCTCAAATACATACTCCCCAGGACAATTATTGCAAACAAAGATGCACAAAAATATAGTTATGCCATGCCCTAAGGACACAGTATCAGAACTTCTTCCTCCTAACTGTTCTGAAGAGTGAACTCAAAATTATAGAATACTGTTAAGTTCTGTAGTTTTATATTCCACAAGATTTTATGACACTTAGAGAAATTGAAATGGAAATCAGGTCAGCCAACAGAAGTATAAACACAAAAGATGCTTTAATGGAGTGCATGGCAGGCAGCTTGGAGCCCATTTAAGTTTATGTATTTGATGGAAGTAATGTTCTTTAGGCCTTAATGCCTTTATCCAGGCTACAATAAAACATACTGTGTCTCATGAGTCTTCTCTCTTGTGCTCCTATAGCCTCTCAATTAGTCTAAAGTGTGGTATCCATATGCATAAAAGTCTGTTCCTTTTACTGTATAACCAGACTATGTGGTGTTTAGGTAATAGTTTGGGGTTTTTGGAAAAAGTGGGTTATTTCAAATGCTCACACCGCAAAACAAACCAACACTGTTCCTCAGAGAGTGGGGCTCATGAAATGTTTGCTGCTGGCAAATGGATATGCTCTGAAGCCATCCCTGGAGTTTGCTTTGACAGATGTCAGCTGATGGACATTTGCACAAAAGTCTCTGAAATGCCTTATTTTACACCCAGTGTCAGTTGGCACATTACTTTCTTGTACCTTCTGTGTTTCCATTAAATTAGGTTGGAAACAAAGCCTCCTATTTACTGAGCAAATTCTTTTCTATGTGAAATGGTGAACAATTACAACCATTACCCTGCCAACCATTTCCATCAGTTCAATTAAAAACGCCTACACTCTGCATTCTGAATCAGAGTTGCCCTGAGTGGAGCCTGCTTCTGGCATTCATGAGTGGTGGAAAGTCTCTGATCACACAGAGGCGATGGTGGAGGGTTCTTTAATTTGTAGCCTTCTTAAAGATTCTGAGAAAGTGAAAAATATTCTAAGAACTTTTGGCACCGTGTCATGTTCGCATTCAAAGGGAAAACTTTCCAGGATTACCAAAAAGCCATTATTCATATCAAAGAGATGCTATGAAAGCATATTTTGATGAATTAAGTATAAATGAAGGCAAAATATAACAGCTGAGGATCGTACTTTTCTGACCAAGAGTTGAATATCAATGTATTCCAGATATTGTCAAGTTCAAAAACACAGGGAAAATAAAAGTGAATAACTTTAAAACTCCAAAATATTGTCATATTCTCTGTGTTTCTATGGATACTCCTATAATTGCCACATGCCAAACATCATTTAGTAAATATTTCTGATCATTTTAGTAAATATTTCTGAATTAATGCCTCATTTACGATTCATAAGAAAGATTTAGTTATAAAGCTTTTAAACCTAATATTTCATTATTCATTTATCCTATAAGTAATTCTATAAATAATGTTTTACCAAGTGACTATAAAGTCCATAACATTTTGCTAGATCATGAAAGAAATTTAGTTGACAACTCGAGCCATCTGGGTATTATACATGTTGGTGGTGAGCAAAATATTCATTCAAGAAACAGTATATATTAATACAAGTTAACAGATCATTACTAGCTCAAGTGAGTACATCAGAAGATACCTAAATCATCTTTAAGGAACATGGAGATGGGGTTTGGAAATGCATAATAGACACATAATAGGATATAATATTAACTTAATATATTTTACAGAATTTACATGGATATTTTAATCTATAGTTGACCAAAAGAAGTTGAGAAAATTATTTGATATTTTAGGGAAAAATGCTTTCAGATTCAATTATAATTTAATTAGCGTCCATTATTAAGTTTTTGGTAACAACCTATTTTCAGGTAGAAAACGTATTGTGGGTCACATTTTAGAAAGAAAGGAAGGAAGGAAGGAAGGAGGGAAGGAAGGAAAGGAAAAGAAGAAAAGAGAAGAAAAACAAGAAAAAGGAAAAGAAAGAAAAAGAAAAGAAAAGAAAATAGGAAAGAAAAAGGAAAAGAAAAGAAAAGAAAAGAAGAAAAAAGAAAAGGCAGAGAGGAAGGAAGGGAGGTAGGGAGGGAGGGAAGGTGGGTAATTACTGCAATGAAGGAAAACAAAAACAAAAACAAAACAAAAATCTGTATTACATACCGATTCTATACTACATCTAACACCATAAATTCTATTTTTCTGTAACATTTTCTGACACTTTGGATGTAGAACTAGATTCCCAGACTTCCTTGCTTACAATTTAGAGTGTATCTTTTAAAGAAGAATTTAATAGTTTGAATTGTTCTCTGAATAACTGAGTTCCATAACTCATTGATATTGATTCTTTGAATTATTTGTTTAAAATTCTCTTTCTTACTACACTTCAAATTATAATTAACATTTACAAAGTTTTTGTTAGAAATGTTCCTAAGTTTGTTTTGTAAGTGCTTGAATTAAAAATACAAGCCAAATTGACTAAATAACTTTTTGTTGTTTCCTCATTAAGATTTTTCTGTTATATCATGAGTATTGGCTTATTTCCCAAAAGAGAAAGAATACCAGGATTTATTTCTCACATATTTACAAATCTGATTGCTAAGATTTTCCAACTTCATGTATTTAGTTATCTTCATGCAATAAATATCCAATCCAGTTGGAGATGGAATATGCATGTTAAAAAGTGACCAAAATAAGGGCAGAACAACATGTAAATAAGGATGTGACAACTCTACACAGAGGAAGGGTTATGGAAACTTAAAATGGGCCATGGTCAGGAAGGCATGTTTGAGACATGAAAGCCCCAGCTCTAGATGTAGAGGGCCTGGGTGGCTCAAATTGTTGAATGTCTGACTCTTGATTTCAGTTCAGGTAGTAATTTTGGGGCACCCATCAGGCTTGGTCTGGGCTTGGATCCTGCTTGGGATTCTCTCTCTGCCCCTCCCTGCCTTGCACTTGAGTGCTCCCACTCATTAAAAATAAATAAATAAATAAATAAATAAATAAATAAATAAATAAATAAATGGTGTCTCAACTGGAATGGTGGAGGCAAGGATGCTGCTACTTATCCTACAATGCACAAAAAATCTTCTCATAACAAAGAATTATCTAGTTCAAAATGTCAGTAGTGTCAAGGTTGAGAATCATGCTCTCAGGTAAGCAGGGCCAAGTGTCAAATATGAACTTCCTAGACATGTGCAGCTTGAGGAAGTACTTCACTTGGAGAAAAGAGTCACCTCCACTTGTAAGAGTGGTCAGCTTTTCAAAAGAAATTCTATTTGTGACATCAACTTGTCACCTGACATGGCCCATAAGGGAACTTAGTGCAAGTTTCTAGGTACAGAGAGCTCTGGAACATAGCTGGAGACCACACATAAAGGAAATAAAATCACAGGTAACACTACCAAGAGGATCTAGGACAATGCTTGGGGTCATGTCATTGAGATTAGGAAATAAACACCAACATTGCTGATGTTAAATTATGAAAGGTATAGTACATACAAGGAACAAAAGAGGAACTTGATGGCAAAACCACTACTAGGTAACCACCTGAAAACCTAGGATACAACAGGAAGGAGTTAATTCAGCCAACATTAAGAACCTGTAATTTTTGTTTGTAATGAGGAACAATAAAAC
This sequence comes from Enhydra lutris kenyoni, assembly GCF_002288905.1. Classification (NCBI taxonomy): domain Eukaryota; kingdom Metazoa; phylum Chordata; class Mammalia; order Carnivora; family Mustelidae; genus Enhydra; species Enhydra lutris. The sequence continues at coordinate 11,006,091 of NW_019154104.1, read as the reverse complement.
ATGTGTCCCACAGTGTATTAGAGATCATCCTCTCCAAATAGTAAGCTATCTTTTCATCTTGAAAAGGAGAATAAACCATTCTAAGTGTGGCTGACACTGCCCATATTGCCTTTGAGATTCATCTTATCAGTTCTGCACCTCACTCCAGTGTAGTTCATGACTGACTCTGACACATGAAAGCCCCAGCTGCCTGGCCTTGAGGGGGAGGAACCTCTGAGGGTGATTTATGTTCTGGACTCCCCTCCAGGGTCAGGTTGAGGTTAGAATTTTGCCTGAAATTACATCTTTGTTTGGCTTCTTGCCCTTTCCTGTCCTGCTCTCCACTCTGTAGGTTTCTCTTCAATAAGCTTTTGCATTTCTTTAATTCATCACTTGAATTATGGTTCAGAGTTGGCTTCTGCAGAACTTGTCCAAGGATGATAATTCTCAGAACTCATGCATTCTTCTTTCATTTTCTGTTTTCAGATAATTTTATTTCTGCTCTTACTGTGATTATTTTCTTCTTTCTCATTGATTTGGGTTTATATTCCTCTTTTTTCTCTCTAATTTCCTCAATTGGAGGATTAGGACATTAATTTCCTTCTTTTTTCTAGTATATGCATTTAATGATGTATATTTTCCTCTAAACATGGCTTTAGCTGTAGTCCACCAATTATATGTTGTGATTTGATTTATATTCAGTTCAAAATATTTTCTAATTTAGCTTCTAACTACCTTTTTGACTACCTTCTTGTCCCACTTAATTTATATATATTTGGAGATTTTCCAGATATCCTTAATGTTATTTTCCACTTTAATTCTGTTGTGGGGTGAAAACCACTTTGAATGATTTCAATTCTTTTAAATTCATGGACATTTCCAGACACACTTGAAGATGTTTGTATTCTAATGTTATATGTGGAGTGTTCCATTAGTGCCAAATAGTTCAAGTTGGTTGATATTATTCAGACCTTAGATATCTTTTTCTTATTGTTCGGATTTCTCCTTCCTTCCTTCCTTCCTTCCATCCATCTTTCTTTTTCCCTTTATTTTTTATCTTTTACTCAGAGAAAAGCTTTCAAGTATCCAAGCATAGTTGTGGATTTGTCTATTTTTTCCTTTATATTGTAATAGTTTCTGTTTCATCTATTTTAAGACTTTGTTGTAATAAGATACATTCATTGGATTGTTATACCTTCTGGGAAAATTGACTTCTTTTCTCCTTTCTCATTGTGTATTCTCCCTCTTTAATAGGTAATATTTCTTGTTTCAATATCTATTTTTCTGACATTAATATAACCATTCTAGCAGGGTTTTTTTCCATTTTATTTTATTTTGTTTCTTTTCAGTGTTCCAGCATTCATTGTTTATGCACCAAACCCAGTGCTCGATGCAATACATGCCCTCCTTAATACACACCACCAGGCTTAATGCCCACCACCAGGCCTACGCACCCCCGCCCGCACCAAAACCTTCAGTTTGTTTCTCAGAGTCCACTGTATCTCATGGTTTCTCTCACCTTCCAATTTCCCCCAGCTCACTTCTTGCTCTAGTGTTCTTTTGAGTAAGGTTGCGTGGCATATCCCTTCCTATCCTTTTATCTTATCCTAGATCTGTCTTTATATATAAAGCTAGTCTCTCGTTTATATCATACAGATTTTAAAGAATAGAATCTGTCAATTTGTACCTTCATTTGTTGTGTTTATACCCCTTATATTTGGGTTTGGATTTGGTTGTTATTTTGATTATATCTTCATGTATCAACAGAATAAAATTTTGTTAGCTTTGCCTTCTGCTTAGGTGTAGGCTGGTGTGCCTGAGGTGTCCTAAATAATCCTCCATCCTAAGCTTTTGGTTTTCCAGTGCCATTGAATCACAGAGAACTTCTGTTTGGCTATGTATCAGGGACAAACTTTCTCAGTGGCCCTGCCCATCTCCTGGCCTATAGTTTTAGCAGATCCTGTCCAGAAACAATTTCATGACCCTCCCCCAGTGACAGAGGGTCTAATGGCATGGTATAGAATTCTAATCCCAAGATTTTAGCCTGCTTTTTTCTTTCTATATAGAGAGGTCTTTTTCTTGTTGTTGTTGTTGTTGTTTTGTTTTGTTTTTTTGTTTTCACTCTTCCTCCAGTTGCAAAGCATTCTTTAGTCAAATCTGGGAGGTTACAGGACTTACTACCCTTGGTTAGAAGTATAAGACTTTTTTCTGCTGAGGAATAAGATTCAGTGAGATTTGAACCTTTCCTGCAGGGACAGTCAATTCACTTTTTGATGTCACTCTGCTGAGGCAAGTTTTCTCTGGTCTCCAATCTATTCTAAGCTTTTCTTATGAGCATTTGGTAGAATTCAGGGAGAAGAGACCATGAGTATTAGCAAAGTCCCTGATTCTGGGGATCCTGTGAGTTCTCCATTATCCAGGAAAACTATACTAGGCATCAGCATTAAATATTTTATTGAAACTCTACACACTCTCTATGTCCAGCAGGATCTCTTCCTCCTGTGCTCTGCCAGAGCGCAGGCACAACTCCTATCTCCTTCCTTAGGTTTGTCTTCCCTTGGTTCTTAGGCCATTTGTTTGCCCTGCAACCTCAGCTGTGTGAGTTTAAAAGAAAGTAGTCCTGGTAGTTTTTGTTTGTTTATTTGTTTGTTTGTGGGGTTTGTTTGTTTGTTTTTGTTTTTGTTTTTATTCTTGTCATTAAGGTTACAGTCTTTCCAACTCTTTACAGCCTAGGGGATGTGGAACTTATTCCCTCACTCTTAACACAGATATTTATTTATTTATAAGAGGGGTTTCTTCTAAGAAGCATATAATTGTCCCTTGTTTTTTATGCATACTGGCAATATGGCTTTCTTTGGGATCTTTAGACCATTTACACTTAACAGTATTCTTTTTTTTTTTTTTAAAGATTTGATGTATTTGAGAGAGAGAGATAGAGAGAGCACAAGCAAGGTGAGAGGCAGAGGGAGAGGGAGAAACAGACTCCCCGCTGAGCAGGGAGCCTGACATAGAGTTTAATCCCAGGACCTGGAGATCATGACCTGAGCGGAAGGTGGACAATTAACCATCTGAGCCATCCAGGCACTCCTGACATAATTCTTATTATTAGATTTAAATCTATTACCTTGCTGATAGTTCTCTATTTGTTACCTTTCTCCCCCCTTTCATTGTTTTTCCTATGTATCTGCCTGCTTTTTGGTTAATTTGAATTGAGCAGTTTTTTAAAAATATCCCACTTTATCTTCATTTGTTACTTAACTGTTATACCTGTTTTGCTACATTATTTTAGTGATTGCCTTAGGTTTTATAATGGGCATCTTAACTTATCACCATTTGCCTTCAAGTAGTTATATACCCCTTGAAGTATAGTACAGGAAAATCCCAATAGCATATTATCAGTGCTTCCCTTCCAACCTTTGTGCTATTGCCTTCAGAAGTTTCATTTTTACATAGGCCAATGTAACCCTTTTTAGGGTTCTCTGAGCTTCTTTGCTCTTTGGTCTTTCATTGCTTAAGAATTTTGGTAATGTTTATTGACTATTTCTTGACAATGTCTTCTCTATTAATGATCCCTCAAATGTTTACTCCACCTCTGATACCATGGTTTGTCACTGATACCAATTTTTGTCATTTTCCATTAAAGAGGGCACATGATATAATGACTGGGTATTAGAGAAGACTGATAAATCACTGAACTCTACCTCCGAAAATAATAATACACTGTATGTCAATTAATTGAATTTAAATAAAAAATAAAAAAATAAGTTTTTGTCATTTGCATTTGGCTTTAAAAAAAAAAAACAGTTTGACAAAGATCTTACCCTTGACCAAACTCTAGTGGGGTTACTCTGCACCCCTCCCACCTTTTTGGTGAAATCTTCCTAATTCCTTTTGAGTTGTATATGTATCTCCTAAAAGAGCAATAGTGTCTTTCTCAAGGATCTGAAAGCCCTTCCTTTAAAATGTATTCATCTGGGGCACCTGGCTGGCTCAGTCAGCAGAGCATGTGACTCTTGATTTCCACTTGTAAATTCAAGCTTCACATCTGGAATGGAGCCTCCTTAAAAATGAATAAATAAATAAATAATAAAATAAAATAATTCTTAAAAAATAAATTTCCTCATCAGGAAGGATAGAAGTTCTGTTTCCTATCTGTGTGAAGATAGAATCGTCAGGTCAATAATTTCCAGCTATTGGACACAGGTCAGCATTTACACTGACCAACTTTCTGTAATATCTCACTTTCCTGACATTGCTGAGCATTCACTTACCCTCTTCCCTTCGTCCTCCTTTTTCCTGTAAAATGCTAGTCACTTCTATTGAAAACAAAGTTCAGTTCATGCTGGGTCTTCTTCTATAGTGGCCCTAGTATATTACTAATTAAAATCTGTATTTATTTATTTATTTATTTTAAATTTTGTTTATTTATTTGACAGAGAGAGAGAGACAATGAAAGGGGCAATACAAGCAGAAGAGTAGGAGAGGAAGAAACAGTCTTCCCATAGAGCAGGGAGCTCAATGCAAGGCTAGATTTGGGGCTGGATCCCAGGGTCCTGGGATCATGACCTGAGCCGAAGGCAGATACTTAATGATGGAGCCACCCAGACACCCCTAAAATCTATATTTATTGCTTTAATTGACTTCCAGTTTTGTTTCTGGCAGTTTCTTTCTCTTTTCTGAAATCTATCATCATTTCAGAGTTCACTTTCCCAATAGATCTTTTAACATGACAATCACAGTTAACATAAAATTCCTTGTCTGATAGTTCCACCACTGGTGTCACCTCTGAGTCTGGTTCTGTTATTGCTTTGACTGTCTGACAGTAGGGTGGGTGTGTGTGTGTGTGTGTGTGTGTGTTGTTTTGTGTGCTAGATAACTCAAACAACAGGAAAGGCTGAGGTAATAGCATTCACACATGGAAATGAATGTGTCTTTTCTCAGGCATCTTGTGTGAGGGATGATCCAGTCTTCTTAGATGAGCTGGCTGTGCCCCCAGTGCTTCTTGCTGATAGAACCTAACAATAAGCCAATAGGCAAAGGGAATTGGGGGATGTAGTTTTCAGGCTCCTAGTTCTCCAACTTAGTTCCTCAACATTTACATAGTCATCACAAGTTTTCATACAGAGATCCCCCCTCTGTACTCAGTATGAAATTACACACAAATACATACAAAAGAAATAGTTCTCATTGGTATCACTAAATCTTTTCTTCCAAAGTAAGGTTATGTATCTGGACAAGTGATTCTTTGATTTTTGTTTCCTAGGATTGAATCTTGAAATACGTGGACTAAGATTAGGAGATGCGAGTGGGTGTGCGTGGAGCATTATAAGTTAAGGAGACTAGCAGGAGACAGGATGGGGATGCTGTGATGCCTTTGATCAATTTCCACTTTAAGAAACCTCCTGAAGGACAGATCCAAACAATACAACAGAGGCCCAACCAGAGCTGCTGGATGTGACATAAAACGTGCCCAAAAACTCATGCTGCTGGATTGTGCCATAAAATCCAGATCCATGGCCAGCATCCTCCATCCTGATCTCAAACCCAGAGAGTGTAGTTGGGGTGAAGGACTGGCACCATTTGCTTTCCTTACTCTTTTCTTTGGCTCTTTTATTTAATAATCTTCTTAAACAAATATTTTCCTTAACCTAATAGCTGGTATTCATGAGTGACCCTTTTAAAACTCCTACACTATCAATTTCAATCTTTCATATCTCAATTGCCCATGTTAATGATGTTAATTGACTCTCTTTATGAAGTTCCCTCTTCAAGACACCTTCCTTATTTATTCTTTATCTCTGTAAAGGGCATCTCCTGGGTACATAGGAGTCCCAGCTAACCATCACTAGAGCAAAATTAAGTCAGAAAGCTTCTTCTCTACACGTTATCAAGGGGGGTGTACTCAGAGTTGACTCTCAATTTATTGGAAGTAATTTATTTTTCTGGTCTTCCTTAAGTGCTGCATTTATTTTGTTTCTTTGATAGAAGTTTGAGAATTCCTTAGATCTTGATGCCAAGCCTGCAGTTAATCTAGATAAAGGGAGATAGTGGTGGGGATGGATTGAAGAGGATTTGAAAAGTCAGCCCAGGGCTCGATCCAAATGACCTGCCAAAGAACTGTTAGATAAGTGTGCATTTTTATTTTCTGGAAACAACTCAGGAACATTAGGGATATACAAAAAGAGTGACTGATGTATTCTTTCTTTAAAATATTTGGTTAGGATATAAGAATAACAGACAAAAGCCTCTGGATTTAGCAGAATCATTAGTATGAAATATTGTACCTGATTCCAAAAATACGTCAAAAAGTAATATGGAATAAAAACCAATTCCTAGCAGTTTGAGTTTATTATTTATGATGCCAGTTAAACAAGGCTAATGTACTCTGCAAAAGTGGTTATAGCTTCTATGCAGTATTAGTAGAAATTAGTCAGATGCTACCAGGTCAATATAAAGTAAATTTGCAAAGGTTCCTGCAAATGACAGTTTGGCTGAGTTAACATGACAATTGAGAGCATCTAAGCTGCTTCAATACTGGCAAGTGGGTTTAGAACCAAAGTCAGCACTTATTGGTGTAGGAAACAAATTAAACTAAAGTGAAGAAGGAAGAGTAATGAGTTCCAGCACTTTACCCATTGTGCAGAAAGAGTCCATAACATCCTCCTCCTCCTCACTATTCCTTCTCTTACAGTTTTTGAAGAAGGCAAAAGAGGTTACCTTCTTCATGTTGTTGAGTTACTTCTCTGCCCAACTCCCGCTTATAAAAGTATACTTACTCTAGGAATACCTTCCAGCAGTGAGTTCAGCCCTACAGGTCTGTAATTATGTCAGTTTGCTGTTCCTTAAGGAAATGAAAGGGGAATCTTGTTTTGCAATATTGGTTGTTTAGCAAAATTATTTTGCTAATGAAAATATGTATCATCATATTTACTTTTAATTCATAAACATTTATCATGAATATATTGATGATGTCTTCTGATAAAAAGCTTAAGGTAATAAAATATTGGCTCTTTTTGAAAACTTGTATCACATATCAAGTAGCAAAGAATATACATATATGCAAAAATACCATTTGCATTTCTCGATCTGATCAGGGAAATGTTAGTCTATCCATTTGAAACTTTTGTCAAGAAGAACACGTATCTAATTTTTAGAGGGATTTTGACTAATTCTTGAAGATTGAGGAGAAAAGCAATACCCTTTCATTGGAAATGTGGACTCAAGGATATCCATCTTCAAATTAGGTTTGAATAATTCCCGCTGTTTGTTTTCCTCCCTTCCTCTCCCTTCTCCTTCCCTTCCTTTTCTTTCTTGTCATTCCTTTGATGGCCATGAACCGTACTCTCATTAAGCATGAATTCTCCTTTGGGGTAAAAAAAGCATAATGTTCCACTCCCCATGGAGCTTACTTCCAGTCATCAGACAGGTAACCTATAGAAGCTTTAAAAATACATTGTGCATTTCAATGAGTATAAAGATAACTGACATAATTCTTGTGATTAACTTCATTCTTGAAATATGGAACTCTGGACACTGTATGCTGATACGTGTGAGCTAGATACAGTTACGGTTAGAATCCAGAGTCAGGCTTTTAAAAGTAATGTTTTTTAAATTACCTCATGATAACTAACTTTCTCTTCTCCATCAATTATTTAATGTTCTGTCATTACTATTCTGAAATAACTGTGTCTGTTATTTTATTTCAGTTCCCAGTTCTCTATCTCAACAATTGCCCTGCCTCCAAACTATTCCTCCTGCTATTAGGAAGATTATTTGCAGTTTATTATGGTCTCTGGACCATGGAAACAAGTGATATAAAATTTCAGATGCTTGGGTGTAAAATGATAAACTTGAACACCATCCAATTTGACTCATAAAGACACCTATTGTGACACTTGCCTCAAGCGGTATGTACAGTAGCATTTGCTTACAGCTATTTCTACCCAATTAACTTACCCAAGCTTTGCTACTATTACCTTTAAATTAGATGAAGCAGGCAGACTTACTCTCTGTTGTACTTACATAAACAGAAGTCCAGAGGCAAAAACTGGCATACCTCAGGTTACCTATAAAATACCTTATAGTTAGATATGGTAGTTCCTCTAGGGCTGCTTTAACAAAATACAAGTTAGATGGTTAGACAACAGAGATGTATCATCTTACAGTTCAGGAGGCCAGAAGTATAAAATCAAGGTGCTGGCAAGGTTGGTTCCTTCTGAGAACAGTGAGGGAGGGATCTGATCCAGGTCTCCCTTGTTGGTTTATAGATGGTTGCCTTTATGTTTATGTGGCATTCCCCTTGTGTGCATGCTTGTGTCCAAATTTCTCCTTCTTATGAGAACATTGATCATATTGGATTGGGGTCTAACCTAAGGACCTCACTTTAAGTTGATTACATCTATAGAGACTTTATCTCCAAATATAGTTACATTCTGAGGTACTGAAGTCCAGGACTTGAACATATGAATTTTGGGGACATAACTCAACCCAGCATTATAAACACCCACATCTCTCAATTTTAGATTTTAGTACTCATTGTCTTTACTGCCATACCATTCTGCTAAGGAAGAATGGAAAAGAGTAAACAGGGATAAATCAAAAGAGAGCTGAATGATGAGGAATTAAGGGCAGGGTGGACAAACATGGAGAAAGTTCAAAAAAAAGAAAAGCCAAGCATCATGGCTTGAATACAGTTCACAGAATTTCTGCAAGATGGCTCTAAATTTGACAATACCTAGATTTCCTTCTATGCTTTGATAGGATTAACTACAACACAAGAAAAGTTCAGAATGGAGTAAGAAAACATTTGCCTATTCTATTTAGTTTATGGTAATAAATTCCAATTATTTTGAATTGACATTGTTCTGCTCAACCTAAAGTTGACTCCAAGAACTTCCTTCTCTGCTCTGTTTAAGTACCAAAGAGAAATGACTATGCTGGATTCTTTGGCATGGCTCCATTTATTTAAAGCTCATCTATGCCTTTTTTTCTCTGTCTGAGGGCCTTTGGGGGAAGAAAATATACACAGACCAAACGCTATGCCTGTTGTGGATGCTATGATTTCAGAAGAGAAGTGATCCAAGCCTGAGGTTCAGCTCCTCTGATTAGCAGCTTCTGGGGAGAAATTACCTTGACAGCAATGGATACCAGTTTATTGTGTAAACCTGGGACGGGTCACTGTCCCGCACTTTTCTGAACCTACCCCTCTGCTCTTCCAACCCCATCAAATGTTGAAACTATTAATTCAAATGATACATTCCCAGATCCATCTTGTTCTGCCCCTGATATTGCTCTCAATATTTGAAAATTACAGCAAAAGCCCACTTGGCGCTTCTCATCAGATGGAACAGCAGGCAAGTATAGAAGCATGCTGTTTGAAGTTCCTGGAGGAGAGAGGTGAGAGATGATGAGATTTGGGGACAGTTTATGTGAGCAATTTGTTATGCATATAGGAGGAATAGTGACTTGATGACAGATTCACTTCTTGGTCCTGAACCTTAATTAACAAGGCCTTCTGAGAAACACATTGAGAAACAATAGGAAAATTCTTTGGAGCATTTCACAGATTATTCACTTATAATCTTTGGGGATTTATTTTATTATTATTTTTCTTTCTTTGGGACCTGCAGCCTTGTTGCCTTGACACCCACACTCAAGAGTTATTTGTATCAAACCAAGCTATATAAAAAGCTATCAAGCACTTCTCAGATTTTCCACAGTTCAAAGCGCTGTTGGCAGCATGCCAGCCATGAAAGATGAGCTGATCCCCAATGTGGTGAGTGTGGCTGCACGTGCAAAAGGGAGCCTGGGGGTGAGGTGGGAAAGGCTGACAACTTTGAGGGTCCTGGAAAGGAGAGAAGTGGATGCTTCCTCACAGACCTGAAGGTCATATTCTCCCCCTGCAGGGAGTAAATGGAACTTACAATGATGTCCACTAAATAAAACCACAGCAGGAATATCAGTCTCTTAGGGGGGAAAAAATTTAAAAAACTATAAAAGAGGAAATCTAGTAATGTTAACCAGATAAAATATTAATAAGAATTTCATTTATTTTGGTTCCAGATAGACCAGAAAACTTAAAAGTTAGGGAATCTCCTGAGACCAAACTGCCAATGGCTGGGACGTGTGTTGATAATACTGTCTTACCACAGAGATTATGAAATTCTGAATTTTTAAGAAGATCTGTGACATTCTGTTATCTTTGCTCTGTCCCAGGCACAAGTTTCAAATTTGCTTTTAATGTTTGTGGTCTCTAATTTCCAATCCTAGTTGGTAAATTGAGGTGGAAATGTGAGGCACACCTTAATTCCTTTTTATCTTTCCAAAACAATTCTGTTTGGTGTTCTTTTAGGGAAAGATGATAGACAGTGATGTTCATATTTCACAAAAGAGGACCATCATGACTCAGAGATGTTCAATGCTTGTCAAGGCCTATTGGGCTAGCAAGGTGGAGAGTCGGAATTCAAGATCTGCTTTTTACTCTTCCATCTCATCCTCTTGATGTAGGAATAACTTCCCCTGCTTAAGAACATATTCATTTATGAATGCAAGCTTCCTATGAGGCTGATGGAGAGGATTCTGTTGGTGTTCTATGTCATCTGGATGTTTTGTGGTGCTCACACCGGAAGTGAAAGTTAACCCCCAGGAGTGATTCTTAACAAGAGAGGGAAAGAAATTGGGGACAGATACCACATCTCCCTCACCTCTCAGTGATACAATTTCATGTGCATTCAATACAGGTTCTCAAAAGATCCACAATGGACTGAGTCTCAGCTGTCCACACCATTGGATCTCTTGTTATTATACCCATTAGTTGTCTGTCTCTCATTGTCTCAATTCCACTCCTCCTCACTTCCAAAGACACTCCTTGATCCTAAATCATCCTTAACTTGAATATTTCCCACATACTCCATCAATAAACTGACTTTGTATCCAAAGATCCCAGAACAATTAGAAAAATGGACTCTTGGCTTCTGCTTCAAATATAGCTTCACCTGAGACTTGCACTGTTACTTTCTTTTTAAAGCACTTTGGCATTGTAACATATTAAGAATAATATGTTTATTATATTTTATGTATAATATTATATTGTATGTATATATTTAAATAAAGGTAAAAAGAAAAAAATAGCTGCCTACTTAAATTCTACTAACCAGAAATAACCATTATTTATATATCTATATTCACAGATATATATGTGTGTAAATATACATATATATACACAGATATATTCACATACATTTGTTTACAAAATGAAACCATTATACATACTACTATTAACCTTTTTCTTAATGTATCATGAACATCCTTTAGAGTCTTGGAATATTATTTTTTAATATTGCTTTTATAACTTCAGACATTTTAACCTGTTTTATATACAGAACTTTAAGCAGTATTACAGGACTTTATTTTTCTATTTTCTACTTCTATAAATGTTCGTGGACTTAAGAAATGTTATTTGTATTTCAATTAGCAGTTAATAAAAGTAACAAAAGCTTCCTTGAAATTCAGAATCATACTCTTAAAATATTTGCTAAAAATAATAAAGCAAAAAATAAATGAAATAAAATAATAATATGCTAATTTGCTTGTGACAATCGGATTTTACCACTTTCAAACATGATTTTTTTTCTTACTCAGTGATGTCTCCTTTATATGGTTATCATTAAGAATAATGGTCTCCCTCTTTGAGAATGGGAAGAACTTTGCTGTGAACTTTTCAACTTACAATTCTTTGTGGTTGAAAACTAACCCCGACAGCTGTCTGAGAATTTAGTCAATTCCATCCTAAGCAGCTGTTGGTGGCTATTGGGATAGTAAGAATGTTCCAAGGGATTGAAGCAGTAAGAAGATAGGACTTTCTGAGGTATTGGGAATTGAACTTCAACAAGATATTTTCTTGTGGGTTTTTTAATGTGTGGGAGAAAGACTTTTAACATGTGACCTTCCCATAATATCTAAATCAACAATATCCTGTCTGTCTCTAGATTTAAAAGCAAAGATCTCTGAAAGAATGCAATAGAACTGTGCATGAATCTGACTTTATTTAATCTCTGATTTCCCCTATCAGGAACATTGCCCTAGGATTCTCATAGTTCTTAGAGGGTTATGAGCTCAATGTCTGCCAGGAAAACTTGAGTGATTTTAGGGGTTTTCATATTTCCTGATGCATCAGTTCCACTCAGAAATGTAGGGGAAAAATAATCTCTCTTCTGAGCATCTGCGCAGTTTGGCATTTTGTCTTCAGATCCCCAAAATGTAAGCAAGCTAACCACAATGTCAGAAAAAAGTTATTTTACTGAAAAAGAAGGAGATGAAGGAGGAACAGAGGAGAAATAGAAAGGAGTGGGGATAGAGAAAGAGACAGAGGAGGGGAGAAGGGAAGAAGACATGAAGAAAGGAAAAGAAAGAAAGGAGGACAGGATGGAAAGAAGGAAAGAAGGAAGGAAGGAGAAAAGAAAGGAAGGGAGGGAGGAAGAAAGGGGGGAGAAAGAAGGGAGGGAGGAAGGAAGGGGAGAGGGAGAGGGAGGGGAGAACGAGCTATATTTGGTGGCAGGCTAGTTATACTACAGCATAATTTGGACTACCATAGTGTTCCATTAAGAGCAATTGCCAATGTCACTTACATCCCTAGATGATAAATATTTTTAATGGGAAGGAAGGGGCTTATACGAGCTATTACTATTTCCATGAATGCTGTTATTCTATCATAATTTACATAATTTCTAGGTGTATATGGTGTGCATGATATGCTTCCATGATTTGGGATGATGGTTTTACTCCCCAGACAGATTCAGATAAAACAAGTCTGCAGATGTTTCCCAGTGTCTTCTGCTTGCTTTCTTATAAGTTATGGACATGTCTCCAACCTCATCCTGGACAAAAGAAGACTGAAAAGTAAATATACTTCCTGACCTAGCCCATCACTACATCTCTTCCCACTGAATCCACAGCTTTGGATAGATAGAACAAATTCATTCAAGCCATTCCACACAGCAGCTCTCAGTTCCAGAATGTGTCTCCTTGCTGTAGATTCCCCATTGATTTCCATCTTTCCTCTTCAGCTATTCAACCCAGCCTTGATTTCAGCTCTCTAACAGCTTTGGTCAAGGGAGAACCAAAGGCATGATTTTTTTTTTTTTTAAGATTTTACTTATTTATTTGTCAGAGACAGAGGGAGAGAGAGTGAGCGAGCACAGGCAGACAGAGAGGCAGGCAGAGGCAGAGGGAGAAGCAGGCTCCCTGCCGAGCAAGGAGCCCAATGTGGGACTCGACCCAGGACGCTGGGATCATGACCTGAGCCGAAGGCAGCCGCTTAACCAACTGAGCCACCCAGGCATCTACATTTGGCCTCAGGAAAGCATTTCTACCCAACATTGTTATTCAGGTTTTGTCCAATACCTTCAATTAACACATGAATACACTAATCCTAGTAGATGAATCATGTGGCCTTTCAAATTTGAAGAATTTGAGATGGGGGTTAAGGCAATATGGATCTTTCCTCTACCTTTAAAATGTTCCCTAAACCAGTGACTATCCTACCTAGAAGTGCAATAAAGCAGACAATGAAATACAGGTAGCCTCAGGACTCATCCACTGGTAGAAACACAGAATCAAAGCAATGCCAAAAATACCTATAACTTAGGGCAAGTCTACTTTGTGTCAGTTTTTGAACTACATGCCCTTATTTTATTAATTCCACAGATGGTTACCACAGAACTACCATGTGCCATATATTTTCAGGATGCCAAAAACAGCCATAAATCACTACAAAATTAGAAAAATACTATTAATTTACTCATATTATGGATTAATAAATAAGGGTTCAGAAACTTAGGTCATCTGCCCCATGTCAACTAGTTGATAAATATCAATAGAAAAACCACAACAATCCTACTCTTTAGTGTGTGCCTTAATATGCCTATACTTAAGAATCAAAGAATTAATTTCTACATGTATTTTAAAGTCTGCTCTTATGCCAAATATTAAACATGGAGGGGATTTATGTTATGGTTCTTTTCCTTTCTCTTCCCTTCTCTTCCCTCTCCTTCTATCCTTTTTCCTCACTATATTCTTTTTTTTTTTTTAATCTTCCAAATTTTTTTTCTCACAATGGGAAAGGCAGTATTATTTGTTTTCTTTAAGGAGCATGAAAAAATGATTAAGGTTCTGAGAATCTTTTTATTTTCCTTTAAACCCTACATCAAAGTCCTCATTTTTAAACTGCCTTTATTTTCAGTAAAAATATAAAGTTACATAAGTTGAAAAAAGAATGAAAGATTATCATCTGAGTTCATGAAATTGCAAAGCATTACAAGTCAATTAGGTAGAAATGCATGATGTATAAAGTAGGGGTTGGTGGGGGAGAGGGTGGGGGATTTCATAATTATACAGAGAAATAATAAGTATTTTGATTTGGCTCAAGTGTTAATATTTTAACCACAGCAGAGATTTGTTTTTTCAGGAAGATACAACAAAACACTCCAGTATTCTGAGCGATTGAGACAAATATCTTATACATCTCATAAATCAAGAAGGATGTTTATATTCTCTGAGACATTCTGTTACAGTTTCCTTCTTGAATGATAAGCTTCTACAAGAGTGTTAGATTTGGGCTACAGAAACAGGAATGCTCTTTGTTTTGGTTAGATAGTCACCATCTTTGAAATAGAATGTGCCTTGCTATTCTAGGAATTTTTTTTTTAAATGATTTCTTAGAAAGTATGGTAAATGATTCTTCTCAAGATGTAGAAATGTGCTTCAAAAGGACCAGACTGGAGGAAAACATAAGGAGAAAATAAAAAGCAGAGCTTCAGTTTCATGACTTCAAAAAGTGGGGATGAGCTTGTCACAGTTATGGAGGTTACGGTTTGCTTTTTAAAATTCTTACTCAGGTGATATTTGAACTCTGTAAACTTGGTTTGCTCTATAAATCCTGTTTTCTTCTTTTTATGTTGTTCTTTTTAAGATCAATGAACAAAAATAACATAAACACCTTAGCTTTGCACAACTATTTAATAAAAGTAGAATTAAAATAAGCATTCTCTCATACACACACACATAATTCTATGGGTTAGCAAAGAAACAAGGCAAACAAACATGTTCATGTTCATGTCCATGTTGGCTTAGCTATAGATGTCAGGTAGGACAATGATGCACTCAGGGTGTCAGATCACTCATTAGTTGCACGTAAGGCATGCAGGGGACCATGGGGTACATTTCACTTGGAATTATAAGAAAGTCACATGAATGCAAAGCAGTTTTTCACCTAATATTGTCCATTGGATCATGCTATGAAGGTTTGTTGTTGTTTTATATGCTTGATTTCAACTTCTTCTTTTTAAACTTCCATTTAGTTATTTGAAGCTATGAAGTACAGTAGTAAAGGGGACAAGCCTTGAAATCAGTTACACATGTTACACATTTTGCAATTTTCTCTCATAATCCCATATGTCCCCATAAGATTCTTAGTCATTAATTTTAGCCTTCTCATTTGTAAAAAAGAAATACTATTTAAATTACAGGGTCACTAATGGATTCAAATGAGTTAAAAGATAACAAGCACTGATAACACAGATATCATCTGGAAACTCCCTTTACTCTTGAAATTTCAGTGAAAATGGTTCAAACTCACTATTTCATTAACTAGAGAATGCAGATACCACTGCATAATTCCAGAGCATTTCTGATAAGTTACTTCTTCATGGATTTGCTTTTTCAGCTGCTTTATCCCTATATGTTTTCTCAAATTTGTTCTTGGTCAAATGGGCACCACATTTATTGACTTCTATAGAGACAATTCCACTTTCAAAGTCTTGGGGATTTTAATAACAGATTATATATATATATATATATATATATATATATGATTTTATTTACTTCTTTGACACGGAGAGAGAGAGATCACAAATAGGTGGAGAGGCAGGCAGAGAGAGAGAGAGAGGAGGAAGCAGGCTCCCCACTGAGCAGAGAGCCCAATGCAGGGCTCTCTCCCAGGACCCTGGGATCATGACCTGAGCTGAAAGCAGAGGCTTTAACCCACTGAGCCACCCAGGCACCCCCAGATTACATATTTTATAGAATTGTGCCAACTCTTGTGTCTACAACCATACTTTGTTTTACAATAGCGTACTGAAAATCCTTTTCATTGTTTCAGGCAATCTAATTTTAATCATAAGCAGGCTCCTCAGGTTTTCAGTTTGAGTTCCAAATTCTTAATCAGGAATTTTCTTAGTATTTTATATAGAAAGATAATCTATTTAAGAAGAGCTCATGTCACCAAACAAACAAAAAATGTAGTGTATATTTATTATACTATAAATAGTTTAATATTTGTGAAGTTGGGAGAATTTTTTCCTATTTATTATTGGTAATATTTAAATGTGGGTATCTGATATACTTAGATTCTTCTTGCTCTTGAGCCTTGTTCCCCACAGAAGATTTCTGTCCTGCTCCACTTACTACCATTCACTCAGTACTTATTCAGCACCTACTGTGTGCGTGGCACTGTTTTAGATGTTGTGGAGCCTGTTTGTGGCTGTCCAGGGATATGTAGTATTGGGTGGATAATCTGAGGTTCAAGTTTAGGAATTCCATTTTTATCATAGACATGAAGTTGATATTTTGACATCTGTATGTCTTACTCCTTGCCTATTTTTATTTAATTCAGAAATTGGACATTATATAGTAGTCTAGTTTAGCAGCCAAACTCCAACATTATTATTATTCTTTGCATTTGACAATGTGTCATCTTTCATTTCTCAGAGCTCGATGATTTTTGACCCCAAGATACTTCTGTTCTTTACTTGAGACCTGCTATAAAGCAAACAGTCATTAGCTCAGAAAGAGCCGGTGTACTTTCTCAGCTCCCCTTAGAGAGTTCTTGTACAAATCTGAAGAGTGATACTGCTTTTTCCTTCAGTATAAAACGAGGACCTGCTACATATCCTTCTCAGCTGGTCTGTGCTATAGTATTTCCATTTTACCTGTGTCACACTTTCACAGAAAGTGGTAAGTCTCAGTAAAATTTTTGAAATGTGGATTTATGCTAGTAGAGAACACTTTTTATTATACTCACACACCTTCATGTGCACATGCACACATACAACACCACCCTGCCAAACATTGCTATTACTTGAGTTACATGCTTTTTTGGATTATCACCAATGACCTTCTTTGTCAATTGGCAAGCTCAATTGTTTAGTGTATTTTGAAGGATTGTTCTATTTCTATTGATGAAGGGAACATGAATCTAACAAAGTAAGACAAAACAGAGAAATAATTTTGTGTAGAATGGAAATTAGGGCAACAAAAAGGAGAGATAAGCTGAAGGTAAAAGCCATGTGTCAGCTGCTTGAAAGCTGGATTTTCATCAGTAATTAGGGGAATAATTATAAGAATGTGGCAGCCCCTCAGAGTGAGCAGAGGACACTAGCCAGAGTCAGGCGACATGTCAGGCTCCAGCTCAACAGTCTGAGCTGCAAAGCATTGTACTAGTTCCTGCAGAACAATGTGGTACTGACCCTAATTCACAGAATCTCAAGTGGAGTCAAACAATGGGCTAACCTCCATGAGCCCATATAATATAGTATTCATAACTATAGTTTAGGCACAAATTATACTGGGTTCATTGCCAAAATTTCCAAATCTACTGACTGGTAACTATAAGCCTCCTGACTGATCTATTCACCTGCCTGTATAGCAGAATCTTCAAGCTGAGAATTCTGCATTGCTGCTTATACCAAAGAAGGGAAAATAATTTTACTATTTTGTAAGGATTTGACAATATTGCCCTTACAAAGATCATGAATCACTGAGTAACTATTTGTAAATTAATTAATTAATATATTAAATGGTTCATTACATCTAATTCAATAGGCAAAATAATTATGTGTAATAAATAAAACTGCAACAATGCAGGAGAGTGTGGAAGTGAGAGAACTTTCTAAACTTAAAAGCAATGGAAACAAATCACAATTATAAAATTGGCTTTATGCATATTGAAAAGTAAGCATTCCTCAAAGCATCATAAAGTTGAAAAATAAAGGGGAGCCTGGGTGGCTCAGTGGATTAAAGCCTCTGCCTTCAGCTCTGGTCATGGTCCCAGGGTCCTGGGATCGAGCCCCGCATTGGGCTCTCTGCTCGGCAGGGAGCCTGCTTCCTCCTCTCTCTCTCTCTGCCTGCCTCTCTGCCTACTTGTGATCTCTATCTGTCAAATAAAATAAAATAAAATCTAAAAAAAAAAAAAAATTGAAAAATAAATAATATTTACCTAAAAGATGTTCATACAAATATGACATGCAGGGTAAGGGTTAATAACCTATAATAAAATCCTAGTAGATAATAGATAAGTGAATGATTGGACAATTTACAGAACAAAAAAATGTGGCTCAAAAAAGTGAAAATTGCAGGTTCATCAGAGATCAAAGACAAGGGCATTGAAATGACAGAATATAAGCAGTTTCTTACTAAAGTGGCAAAATTTTATGAAGTTTGCAGTTCCATAGGTGAGAAAATGGTTTGGATTTTCTGTACTGTAATTCCCCAGTCCCCTTTGAGAGCGCTAATAAATTCATTAACTTGTACTCATCCTTTCTTGGATATCTCATTGGCATTTCAAGCATCAAGTACCTAAAATTGACCTCCTCTTCCCCAATTATGCATGCACATGTTTATAAAAGTTCCTTATATCAATAAATGTCAGTGTGAATCTTCTAGGCTTTCATGTCACCCAATCCAGAAGCAAATCCTGGATCTCATATCTGTCATGAGAAACATCTCTCTTCCCGGCTGCTTCCACCCTTCTCTAGGTAAAACCCATCCTAACACCATTACCTGGTCATATTCACTAACTGTGTAACTGGTTCCCTTTTCTGTGGGGCTCTTCTACTGTCTATTTCCCATCAACAACAGAGCAATTCTTTACAAATTCAGGACAAAACATATGATTTCTGAATTCAAAATACATTTGTGGTCTTATATCATGATTAGCATGGAATCCCAAGTCTATGTTACCTGTACATCACTCTCTCAACATAGATTAAAAATACCCTCATCAGAAGAGCACATCCACCCTGCTTTTTCTCTTTTCCCCACTTTAATATTTTCCCTCGCTCTCATCATAATCTTTATAATATGTGTCAGTTTATGTCTTTATCATCTGTCTCTCTTACTAAAATCTAAGATCAATGAAGGCAGATCATTTTCTGTCTTTTTCTACTTACTTAATAAATATTGAATAAAGTAAATAAATAAGTTAGTTAATGGCATATTAGAATTAACCTAAATAAGAACAATAAAAATAATCAAATTAAGTGGATTATTACAAATTATATTTTCAAGAATATTTACTAATCTAAATAAATAATTCTATATCATTGATGTCATATGTTTATAGTATTTAACAAGCATTCTTGTGCCAATACTACAGTGATTACTTCTGAGCTATATGTTATGAATAACATTGAGTCTTTTGTATAAACTTTATCTTTAAAAAATTTTATTATATATTTTTTTAAAGATTTTATTTATTTATTTGACAGAGAGGGAGAGATCACAAGTAGGCAGAGAGGCAGGGGGAAGCTCAGCAGGGAGCCCGATGCAGGGCTTGATCCCAGGACCCTGAGATCATGACCTGAGCCAAAGGCAGAGGCTTAATCCACTGAGCCACCCAGGTGCCCCATAAATTTTTATTATATTTTTATGTTAAATAAATTTCTAGAACTTTTCAGTTAGAGTCTCAAAACCAAGTTTTACCATTGTCAGCTTGCAGAGTTGGTTAAGATTAACGAAGATCAATGCAAAAATAGTCATGCAGGCAAATATCTCCATTGAATCATTGTTCCAGATATATATCCCATTTGCTTTTCTAGGTCTATTCTTCTCACTTCTCAGCCTTTCTCTGCCTCAGAAGGCTGACATGTAGAGACCATAACAACCAGTCTCTCTGCCATCTTTGTTCTCTGCTTCAGTGAATGGGGAATCCCAGTAGGACCTGAGGGTCACAGGGAGTTACCCATTCCTGGGGCTCCCTCCCTGTCCAGTAGCTTACTCCTGGCCACCCTTTGGGAAGGTCACTGCTTCTCTAGAGGAAACTGATCCTACTTATCTCTGTCTGGGTTCCAGGAGTCACTCATTTTTTAGTAATTTTCAGGAAGCAAGACCTCAATTTTTACTAAGTTCTCATTACCATCCTGTGGGCCTCCTATATCGACTCTAGGTAATGGCACATTTTCAAATTATCATATTCCATCTATGCTATCTGCTTCCTATGGGGACTCTGAATGAGACTGCTCTGTTGCCCGGTCTTACCTCTCTTCAGCCCATCCTTTTCTTCCAGGCACTAGGATAAACTAGGGCGGCCTTTTATTATTCCATGTCCATCAATTGCTTGTGATGCATATGCTTTCCTCTTTCAGCCCCCCCCCCCCCCACACCCCGCTCTAGGCTTCCCTGCCTGGAATGTCTTCAGGTCTCTATTCAACTGTTCTGATGCATGAACAAATGTAGAATTGAGAAGACATTAGCAAACCATAAGGTAACTTCAGACCAACAAGGGACAGGAGTTAGCGAGGGGGGCAGGGAGGAAAGAAAAGAAAAGAGAAAAAAGAAAACCACCACCATTTCCTTCCTCCCTGCTTTTGCATGAACAATTCTAAGGCACATATTTTACTTAGATCATGTAGTATCTTAGCAGGATTAAACCCTCGTTGTCCATGGCAATGAGCCAGCTTAATAATGCATCATTGGATTGGCTTCCCTCCATCCCTGTTCATTCTTCCAGGTTCTTAAACCCCGTACATTGAAAACATCCCAAAATAAACTACCTTTTGCAAAAACCTGTTTCAGACTCTGTTTCCTAAGGAGATTCTGAGCTTAGAGATACTATGATTGATAGAGTGGCGCTATATATATATATATATATATATATATATATATATATATATATGGCACACATATATAATTTTCATCTAACACCAAAATCTTTGTTTCATAGAATTATTAAGAAAATTATACTTTTATACTTGATAATCATTCAATGTGTTGCTCTTCATTTACCAAAGTCAATTCTAACACGTCTCCCATCCCTGCCCCCTACCCACCATCTCTGCTCTCCACCCTGCATCATACCATCTTCACGTAAATGGGAACACATGAACCTCAGTGCACACTGGGTAATCCATCATTAAATTTTTCCAGTGTGCTTCCTGACAGGTCTCAAAGAGGTTCATAATAGCGTTTCCCCTGAGGGCAACAATGCCATTAGTCAGAAGTAATAAAACCTTTTAGTGAAAGGGAAATAGGAGGAAAAAAAAAAAACCCTCATATTTTCTGCACATTTTCAAAATTGAGTAGATTTAAACTTCGGTTTCCAGACTTCTAGAATAAATTCCAGGCTTAATTTCCATAGCAAAGCCATAGGCAAACAGGTGCTGGAAAGAATTCTAATCCACCCATTTCCTAACCTGGGCAACAGGAGCGATGGCCTGTTACTGAGTGGTGTTTGCACCAAAGCTGTGCAGGCCACGTTTGCAGGCGGTGGGCTTCCTCTGCAGAGCAGCTGGAGGCTTCCTCTGGCCAGCCTGAATGCAGCAGACGGGAGTATGAAGTGTTTCTCACATAGAGAAATGACTGAGCAAGCATACCAGACTAAACATCACAGCCAGGATTAGGCACAAACTGCTCTCTGATACCCTGGCCTAAACTCTTAGAAAGATAAACCCTGGGTAAAATAGAAGCGTGAGAGCAGTTTTTGCACTGAATAATGCCTATAATTTTGATTTGTCTCTTTTCACAAATTAGTTTCCATGGATTCTGGTTTTACAGATAGGAAGTGGAGAAATACAAGTATTGGAACAGCAAGAGGAATCTGTTCTGGGCCATTTCCAGGCAAGACCCCAAATGGGAACTCCCAGAGAGGAGGCAAGAGAGCATGCACTCTGAAGATTTTCAGAGAGGTTTTGCATCTGAATGAGGTCTGAGTTTGCAGAAGAAGCTGCTTTGGCACACTAATGTAAACCTCAGATCATTTGAGGTTTGCCCTTTTCTCTTGAAAAATGCATCTCATACTACAGATAAGTGTAAGCATAGAAGGTCATGTTCTCCCTCCCTTCTTAATTCTGATTTACATTTACAGGAAAATCAGGCAGAACACCATGAGCTGGGAAATGCCATTCATTTGCAAAGAGGCATTACTGTTCCAGGCCTCTGGGCTGAATCATGCCATTGTTCCAGGTCCCAGGTGCCAACCTCCACAACACCCCATTCCTGCCCACACCACACACAGAGCCTCGGCCTAGAGACATTTCAACGATCTATCTGACTTTCTAAAGGAAATTGGCTCAGTGGTGCACTCATGTACCAGATGTAAGACCCATCTATGAGTCTCTGAAGGTCAGCCAGGATAATAGTCACATCTGTCCACAAGATAGCTCAAAGATTATCTACATTGTGCTCTCCTTGGCCACAGATTTTATGTGCTGGCTTGGGAATTCTGTTTCAATTGGCAAAGTGGTTAATCTAACTCATCCTTTGCTCATATTTGTTTACCTTTTTTTTTTTTTTTTAAACTTGACCACAAAATTCCCAAGGTATAAGATACAGCTTTTATTCCAGGTTTTATTTGCTGGCCCTTTTTATCCATTTATTCCCCTCGAATAAGGAGGCACTGGTCATATCCACATAAAGGATTTTTAATCCACTTAGAATATGGGCATTATGTTAATTTAAAAAAAGAACATGGGCATTAAAAATACAATATCAGAGACATATTTATAATCATAAATTCTTTTTTGAAATTCCTGTTACTTCTTGTTAAAATATCACTGCACATTTGAAATGTCTTTTCTCATTTCCAATTGTCTTGTGTCAATAATGCAGCACTTCCAGCTATAAATGTTATTGAAAAATTGCAAAAGAATATTTGTTGTATTCCCCAGTTTTTCATCAGTTTAAACTTTATGAATAAAGAATATTTTATTTTTATTTTTTTTTCTGGCAAAAATGTTTGCTTTCTAACCCAAAGTCATTTGGAGTAGGGAAATGGGAATGTGTCAACAGAGATAAATGAATATGGTCAATGGCTTAGACACAGTATTAAGAAAACAAAAACAGTTTCCCCACTTTTTTAAGCACACATCTGGTTGTCATTATATCTATGATATTGAATAGAATTATTCTCTTTAATTAGGAAAAGTTACAGAACACACAGATTTGATGTTTCAGTAGTTTATGGAGGAATTTTCATTATTTGGAAGTAGCATAACATAGGTATTTTATTGTTTTGATTATTAATGGTTTTCCTTTTTAAACCTATAGCTGCAATTTACTGGAGGAGGAGTCTAAGTCATAATCCTTTCCATTATTAGCATGTTTCATTACTTTGTAGCTCTGTTATTTAGGCCATAATGATAAGAAGAGTAAGATCATATATTATATGCCATAATCAAGCTAACAAACTATATTGGACACCTGTTAATTTCCTTGTTAATTTTCTAACTTATATTCCCCTTTCTTCTTAAACAGTGCATCAAACTCTGTCCAGCATCTACCCACAGCCCCGTGCCTTGCTCTCACACTTGTTTGGGTGAGTCTATAGTTATGTTCTTACCCAAGGCTGGAGAGTGTGATTTAAACAGAGTGATTCATTCCCTTGGGCACAAGGACAGGTTCAGGGACAGATACATTACCTAAGTCAAGCAGACAAGGTCAACAAAACTTGATTCTGGGACCTTTCTTTGAGTCACACAGTGGCAATTAAATTGCTTTTACTGCACTTGGTTTTGCAATAATATGAGCCTGAAGGTTTGAAGAACATAATGTAGAATCTGAAATGGAGTCCACATTTTTAAGAAATGTAGGTAATTGAAAATTCCTTATTAACAATGGAAGAACAACTTAAATCAAAGGTCACCAGCATCTTTTTCACATTTAACTTCAAATTACAAACATATATTATCTGTCCTAAAATCACGGAGGCATTTCCGTGTGATTAAAACAAATTCTAACCCATCTATACAACCTCAGTGACTCCTGAAGGGATCCTGGGACAAATCTGCGGATTTTTTTTTTTTAAATTTTTTTTAAAAGATTTTATTTATTTATTTGACAGACAGACATCACAAGTAGGCAGAGAGGCAGGCAGAGAGAGAGAGAGAGAGAGGAGGAAGCAGGTTCCCCACTGAGCAGAGAGCCCGATGCGGGGTTCGATCCCAGGACCCTGGGATCATGACCTGAGCTGAAAGCAGAGGCTTTAACCCACTGAGCCACCCAGGCGCCCTGCAGATTTTCTATTTAGAGGAAATTTTAACTGAGTAGATTTATTTAATCTTTGAGAACTATTATGTATGCCTGTATGTACACACACACACACACACACACACGCACACACACAAAACATACACAAGTAACTCTTCTTAAGTTTCTATCAGTAACAGACCTATTGTGCTCTAGCTGTGAGAAAATTTCCCAAATTCTCCAATTAAAATAAATACTAAAATATAGCTGTGTTCTGGAACCAAACCTAGAGACGCACCAGAGCTTTCAAAGACCACTAAACTGATTTGAATTGAATCATATAAATAATATTACCAAAAAAATCAATATGCTTTTTTCTAATATACATTGTAATACTTACTCAAATGTCTACCATATCATAAAAATTGACCAATACGAGTAAGTAAGGCCTGCACAGAGTTAGATTAGTAACTTTTTCTTCACTCTGTGATTTTCTGAATGCCAAATGATCAGTCTGTCGGAAACAAAACTTCCTTGGGACTTTCAGAGCTTTAATATTTTAGAGTTTAAGGCATAGGAGGTTATAGATTAAATGCAGCTACAAGTCAAGATAGATACAATCTTGATTACTACAAATATAATAATTAACAACATCTATTTGGAATCACTTTGTTACCTGTGCTTATTTAGAACAGTTCAGAAAAGCAATGACATTGTGGAAATTAGGGCTGTTATACATTAATTAGAGAAGGTCAAGATGTAGAATCTGAGGAACTGTGAAGCACTTTCCAAACTGGCCTGATTAGCTAATAAATTCCATAAGGACACAGAGCAAGCAGGGCATGGCATGAGAACTGGAGGTGAAGACTGATGTAAATATACTTAGAAAAAGCACTGAAAAGAAACCTAATATACTTTTACATTCCTCTCATGTTTGGAATGCTTGAAAATTTATTTATAAGGATATGACCCTAGCTTAAACAAATCAGCTTTTTAACCTTATAAAGACTTTCTAAAATATAATGGGATCATCGTATTTTATGACCTTAATCTCCTGGAGGCTAAAACATAGGCTTGAGCAATAAGAAAATTTATTTCACAATTGACAGAATTAACATACGGAAACTTAAAAATTGAAAACTTAATCATCAGAACACAGAACACCAAACCTGACTTCTTGGGATTCTGACTGCCAGGTCCTTTTCTTTCTTTCTTTCTTTCTTTTTTTTTTTTTTTTTCCCTAGCCTCGGCAAGGCCATGCAAGATGACAGAACAAGATAAAAGGAATCTGAATCCTGAATCACTGCTTAGAAAATAAGCAGTTTTTGAACCATAATGTATATAGTCTGCTGTAACTCATACCTAAAACCAAGTTAAGTATTTGTGGCTAAATATTCTTGTGTTAAGGAAAAAAAAAAAAAAGAG
The DNA here is from genome assembly GCF_002288905.1 of Enhydra lutris kenyoni. Taxonomy (NCBI): domain Eukaryota; kingdom Metazoa; phylum Chordata; class Mammalia; order Carnivora; family Mustelidae; genus Enhydra; species Enhydra lutris. The sequence goes on along the minus strand of NW_019154104.1, from coordinate 10,980,453 downwards.
AGAGAAAGAAAGAAATCTTTCAAGATTTGACTCAATAACATCTCACACTCCTCCACAATTAATTGCATTTTCTGTTACACTCACTTTGTGTTTTGTCTATACGCATGTTGCATGTAACTGGTGAACAGATAATGACCATGTAGTTTCATAGCTACTGACTAGATCTGGAGCATGTCAAGGGAAGGTTTTTCCTTATTCAACTTCTAATCCTCCTGCATCTCATTGCTGTTCAACAAATGCTCTTTAAAAGAGTGGGTGGTCATGTGGTTCATTGAATATGATTCACTGCACAAAGCTGGTTTTCTTTACTAAGTACACTTTCTCTTTAATAGTCGCCATTAAATTCCAAAGCTTTGATTCCCATTTTTTTATGTGATTCTATGAGTTGATTTCAACCCAGATTGACACAAACACAGGATCTAAGTCCTTTTATTTCTTTTATTTTTCCTTGAGAATATTTTGGTTTTGGAGTCATGCAGTATGTAAGAATTTTGTTTGAGAGGTGAATGAAGGGAGGCACTAACTGAGTGATGGGCATTAAGGAGGGCACTTGATGGAATGAGCACTGGGTGTTATATGCAACTGATGCATCACTAAATTCTATCTCTGAAACTAATAAAAAAAAAAGCTTTTGTTTGTTTATGTCTTTTTTATAGTTCAGGATTAGAAGGAGGCAAATAATTCCCAATAAAATATTTGAGATACTGATTGATGAATTTAGATGATATATATCTTCTAGTCATATGCATATCCTCCTATGGGGAAGGGGGAAGGAAGCAGAATCTCTTTGCTTTTGCTTATTAAATTGGCATCATAAAACCTCATCCTATATAGTTCTACATTCAAGTTGACACCTTGATTCAGAACTAAACTCAGACTCTAAGAAAGAATCCCTCAGAAGATTATTCTTCAGAGTATACGACAACAGTGCACATTTGAAATACAGTAATTAGAAAGGATTGAATAGATAAGACTTTCTTTGCCTATAAATGAACTTCTTACAGAGACATTCCAGTATATAGGACCATTCACAGACACCAAGAATGGTAAAAATTTATTGGTACAATTTATTAGTAAACACCAATAAAACTGCACCTTCTGCTTATTCAATTTTGGGGGATTATTATGACCAGAGCAGGTGGGGAAGAGAGTAGTTAGTTTCAAGTTACCAGATTTCTGTAACATTGTTTCATTATTCATTTGAATCCTTTGTTCCAGACTGAGTTCTTTTGCAACACCTCCATCATTAGTAGGTGGGATAGTAGGTGGCATGTCTTATACATCATGACCAAAAAAAAAAAAAAAAAAGCTGTTATAGTCTCAAACTATAGTTTGCAATAATGTCCAAGGCTACCCTTATAAATGTAATATTTTCTATTTCACCTGAAATGATTCAGTTGTGAGTGGCTGGAGAACTAGTGTCACGTGGAGAAACAGATAGCTTAGCATTGTGATGGATTGTCTTCCTTTGTTGAGACCCAATGCTTTCAAATTTCAGCTCTGAGGTATTGTTTAGAAATTGTTCCAGCTCAGCTGTAGTGAACTAGTGTGCATGTGATTTACAATTCTATCTCATGCCTTCTCTTCATGGGAAATTTCACTCTTTCCTTCCCATAATATTTCCAGGACGTGTGTTCCACAAGTTAGGCTTTACACGGTTATCTGCAGGAATCAGTTTTATTTACTTTATTTTGTTTTAGTTTTTTGTGTACGTGTGGGTATGTGTGTGTACATGCGTGTGTGCCCTTCTTCCTAACATGTGGCTTTCCATCCCTCAATCCAAGAGCATTTGTTCTATCTGAGCACTGGATGGTGATTAAGTTTCTTCTCCCTGAGCAGGTAGATCATTAAGGAGCCAGTAGCCAGTGCAGATTGCTTTTGATTCATGGACAAGATTCCAAGGGACCTTATTAACAAGAAAACAGAGAAGCATTTCACCTTGCCTTCATCAATGAAATGATTTATTAACAAAGCTCACAACTTTGTTTATTACCAAATGCAAGAAATCAATAATTTACATAATATATTTAATTCAAGTACCTGATTGCATCTTTGAAATAAATTTGCAGCTTTTTCTCCTGACAATCCCTACCTTCAATGCCCTCTGCCAAATCTCAGTCTAAAGAAAAACTTTGGGAAATACATTGAGAAATGTACATAATCTCTCATGATACTGCATCATAATTGTGTAAGATCTATTAGTTTTGCTCCTCATTGAATCTGGAACACTATGGAACCTGGTAGTTGGTAAACACTAGTTGAATAAATGGAAACAACAAATAATTTTTTCTTGCTTCCTGGTTATCCTTACCCATTTGGGAACTAAGATGAAGCTCAAGTCCATGAAATAAAAGTCTTCTGCAGGGGCACCTGAGTGGCTAAGTGGGTTGAAGCCTCTGCCTTTGGCTCAGGTCATGATCCTGGGTCCTGGGATTGAGCCCCTCATTGGGCTCTCTGCTCAGCAGGGAGCCTGCTTCCTCCTCTCTCCCTGCCTGCCTCTCTGCCTACTTGTGATCTCTCTCTGTCAAATAAATAAATAAATTCTTAAAAAAAGAAAGAAAGAAAGGAAGAAAGAAAGAAAGAAAGAAAGAAGCCCCTTAAAAAAAAAAAAAAGGTCTTCTGCACACGAAGATCTCCAGGCATTGAAGGAGGGGACAGGTGTATCTCAGCTAGTTAACTGATCTATCTACGCTTCCCCTACTTGAAGAACACCCCCATTATGAAGTATAGTGTTGGAATGACTTCCCTTCCTCTGAGTTTATAGAAAAACTTGCTTTCCCTTGTTCTGGCCCTTCTCAATTATACTAGTCTTTAATTCAAAAGACCAATACTCTAAAAAAATCAAACTTGCTTACCAAGAAATACATATGGGCTTTAAAATCCTATTGTCTACACATCAAAAGACGACATTGGACTGAGATGATGTTTTCCATTTTTTAACAGTTTTGGACATTTATTTGAGAACATTTCAATTCACTTAACAATTGAAAAAAAAATTAATGCAAGTTTTTCAGAGTCTGTGTGTTCATTGTTTTCTCTATAGCTAAGCTATAAGTTGTATTTACACTACTGGCCTTAACAAAAGACAGAAAAGCAGTGGCAGCAGGTAAAGTTGTTAGGATCTCAGGGTGGAACAGGAGGCAGAAGCATATGGATTCTGGAAGGAGACACGAAGTTCCCAGGAGAATTTTGAGTGAGCCATGGAAGCCACACTGAAAGATATCAGGGACTGATCAAGGTCTGTTTGCCCAATGATAGAGCAGCCATCCATGGAATGTGCTCAATGAAAGATACTTTTACTAAAAGAAAATGCTTTTTTTGTTTTGTCCTCAACATCAGGTTGCTGTGCTATTTTTGGTTTCAAAGCCAAAGCTGGGCTCCGATGTGTGGAATATTTTGTTCTTAACTGAATGATTTCTCTCTCTCTTTCTTTCTTCCCCCTCCCCTCCTTGGCTGGTAGAATGAAAATGGTATGTTAGCCTGGTTGTCTGTATTGGTTCACTAAGGCTGTCTTACCCACTGGCTGGCTTAAACAGCAGGAATATATTTTCTTAGTGTTCTGGTGTCTAGAAGTCTAAGATCATGGTGTTCACTCTGCTGATCCTTCTGGGGGCTGTGAGGGAGGAGAGTGTCTGTTCTAGATTCTCTCCCTGGCATGAAGATGGCCATCTCCTCTTTATGTCTTCACATCATCTATTTACTATATATATTTCTTTCCTTTCACATGGCATTCTTTTATAAGTTCACATGTAATAGTGGATTAGGACCCACCCTAACAGCCTCATTTTAATTTAACTAATTTCATCTGCAATGACCCTGTTTCCAAATCAGGTCATATCTGAAGTATTACAGATTATGACTTTCAACATATGAATTTAGCAAGGGGACATACCATGATCCATTTTCTCTCTATCATGCTTTCCTCCCCTCTTTTTCCATTACTAGAAGGTGCACTGGTTAAGCTCCACCCAGTGGAGCACAGAACTTAGCTGAGGCACATTACTTAGTGGTTATATTCATTGGTTCTGGAAGTGTACAACCTGGATTTGCATCTCGGTGTTGTCACTTCTAGTGCTGTGAACTGTATTTCTTCATTGATCAAATGGAGAAAATGACATATATCATGTAATGTGTTCAGCCACTTTGCAAATGGTACGCTTAACAGATATTTATTATAAATATTACTGAAGAAGTAAACTGCCTTCTAAGTACAGTAAGTAATCCATATACTTTGACTATGAATGCTTGCGATTCCAGCAAAGAACACAGGGCAAGTTTGGAAGATATTTAGACACAAGTTCACCTCTAGAATATGAGGATAATCCTATAAAAATTGGCAATGGTTCAAGTCATTCAGATGCCACAAGTAATCATAAAAGACAATTCAATTTCAACTCTTTTCTATCTCTGAAATTAGGTTCCAGACTCATTAGGGAGTCATTTGGACACTTGCGTCTCTCAAAGGTGGTCTCACAGAAAAATCCCAGATACAAGTAGGGGAACCAGTCCCCAAGAAGTGAATAGCACCGGGACATTGCTCTGCGTGTGCCAGCCAGGTTCTTGCTCTGTTACCTAAGTACTTCAGAAACATTGACCAGATGTCAACTCAACCGAATATGTTCTTCACGTTTTCACATTAAGAACATGCTCATTTCTGCCTGCTTCTTTCTATTACTTGGGCACTTAATTTACAGTCAACCGCTACTGATTGTCAGCTCCTGACTGAGAGCTGGGTGAACTTGGGTCTGGGCTCCTCTTTGTCAGGGTAATAACACTGCAGATGTGATCTAAGTATTTCATATGTACTATCGGATTTAATACTCAGAACAAATCTTTTAGGGAAGTATTTGTATTATCATTAAAACTTAAGGGACAAAAGGTTTGGAGAAAGTTCATATTACCCAATGTCACAAAGTCAGTAGGTGGGATAAAACCTGAATCTTGATTAGTATAACTCCAGTGCCTGAGCTCTGTGACAAATCTATTCTCCTACACAAATAAAGAAGGAAGTCAAATCCCTAATAGTGCCTTTTCTGACAATGTGGTGAGGCTCAAATCAACAATTGGACAACTTTGATAATGAGATTGTCTCAATTTCCAATTCTAGATTCTCTTAATCTGAAACAGTCTCAAGTCATAGCCAGATATGGGTATGAAACCAGTGGATCAACACATGGTTTCTTCTCATACATTTGAAACACAGCCTAAGATTAATTAAAAATAAAGACATCTTCTGTAGATAATTCTTAAATATATATTCACATATATTCCAAAGATATCAATGAATAACTACACAAACCAAATTCACATCCTAAAGTTCTGGCATTATTTGCTTTGAACTAAAATCTGCAATGACACTGAGCTTTTTTGTAAGTTCTCAGATATACTTGATTTACTCCAAAATTTTTCTTTAAATTGGCTTTTTAAAATCTAATCACATTTTACATTTACGGAAGGGCTTTCCAATTCTGAATTTTGTACTCTTTGAATAGTGTGTCCTAACTCAATTTTTATAATTTTGTACACTTGAATTCAAGTTCTCTGAAAGTGGGGCTTATGTTTAAAATACAGCCAAAGGATAAGATTGAATTGAAATAAACATGTACACATTGAGGAACTAGAGGAACTACCATGTGTCGAGTTTTAAAGATATAGGTAGATCAGTAGATATCTGTATAGATACAGATATAGATATGATTTGAGAATGATGTAGATAGATATATCTGTGTGTCCATCCATTTATATCCATCCATTCGACATTGAACTTTGGGCAAATGTGATGATCTTCCCATTGTAGCGGAAGTTAGCATTTTGTGAAGGATGGTCTTTAAATATTTTATTTATTTATTTGACAGAGAGAGATCACAAGTAGGCAGAGAGGCAGGCAGAGAGAGAGGAGGAAGCAGGCTCCCTGCTGAACAGAGAGCCCTATGCGGGGCTTGATCCTAGCACCCCTGGAATCATGACCTGAGCCGAAGGCAGAGGCTTTTTAACCCACCGAGCCACCCAGGCGCCCAGGCACCCCTGAAGGATGGTCTTTATTTATTTATTTATTTATTTTTAATATTTTATTTATTTATTTGACAGAGATCACAAGTAGGCAGAGAGGCAGGCAGAGAAAGAGGTGGAGGCAGGCTCCCTGCTGAGCAGAGAGCCCGATGCCGGGCTGGATCCCAAGACCCTGGGATCATGACCTGAGCTGAAGGCAGAGGCTTAACCCACTGAGCCACCCAGGCGCCCTTGAAGGATGGTCTTTAAATAACATCTCTATTCTTCTGAAAATACAGAGCACAGAACTAAGAAATCTTGGGTAAGTTGAAAGCAAAGTGAGAAGATTTTAATGGAAACCTGAGGGTTTTTTTTTTTCCCTTTCGTTTTTGTTTTTTTCTTTTTGCTTCTCCTCATTTTCCTTCGTAAAACAAAGTGGATTCATAAAGTAGAATCATTATGTTACTAAGAATATAATGACCGGTTATTATGACACAGAATTATGTTTTCTGAGGAAATGAGAAACGATAAAGGTTAACAGAAAATAGTAGGTAATACTGGCACCACCTTCTCCAAAACTTTGTATTATATTCCCATTTATTTTTTGTTCAGTAAGAGTATACTCAATCTAAAATTATAACTGTTAATCATAAGTAATAACAAGCTATAGTTCTAAAACACACCTAGAATGTGATTTCCCTATTATTTTGCCTTTTGTCTTATTTACAGTTTTCACTCCTAAGCTACGAAGACATATTTATAATTAAGAGTCTCAATCTTCAGAGTTTAATCAACACATTTGACATATTTTATGTCTGAATTGTTTTCTCTGTCTGACTTGGATTGTATGCCTTAAGGGTAGGGACTGTGCCTATGATGATTTATATAGTACTGCATACTGGTGTTCAATAAATAATAAACAAAAAAGAAAGATTGCATAGCAAAGCTACAACTTTCATGCTAAGGACGAATTGGTTAAATAACTTGGAATTATTTTTCTTTTATATTGGAAAGCAATGACAACATATCTAACCTTTGAATAGGGTAACACTTTCCATTTTCATATCTCAAATTAATCTACTTGTGTATGCTCTCTTGCTCTCATTTGAAGCTTTAAATCCAGCTTTATACATATTGTTAAATGTTATCATTTTGTTGAATACACACTTTTGAGTAAGATTTAATAAGAACATCAGTGAATTAGCAAATGATATACTCTAGTTCATCTGCTGAGCACAGTATAGGCAACAACGTTTGGAGCCATTCCAAATTAAACTTATGTAATGAAGGTGAAAATATTTCATTTGCACTTACTTGTATTTCTGGCTTTCATGCACCATTGCCTTTCAGATCGTGAACTGTTCAGTCTCTTGCATTGTTCTCAGTGTTCAAGTCTTTGGCATGCTATACAGTCATTGGAATGTCAACTGGAGAAGAACAGCCTGTGTTCTTCCTTCATTATGAAATTATGTTTGATGGAAGAAGAACCTCATGAAGCTGCAGACTGTCTTGTTCCGTCCCACCTCAGGGCCTCTGACAAGTGTTTTCTACATGGAACCCCCTTTCCACTTCTTTTATTATTTTCTCTTCTTCTCTTTAGCAATATATTTACCATTCTTCAAGTTTCAGAATAAATGACTGCCCCTCAAGAAAACCTTCTCTTCTTCCTCAGTGTTTTACTTGATTAGGTTAGTACCCTGGGATCAATACCACTAGTTCCTATACTATCCTTAACACTGTATTCATTAGATGCCATTCCTTATCTACATGCATCTTCTGGATCAGACCAAAGAAACAAACAAACAAATCCATAAAGGAATTTATTCCTTCCTGAGTCAATCCCTGTTGTACCCAGAACACCAATCTTAGTGTCTGGCACATAGTAATCATTCAATAAAAATTTGCTGAACAATTAAAAGACCATGGTTTAGTCTTTCAAGACCAGTATACAAGAAAATCACAAGGGGAGATGGAGAGGAGAAGGGAGTTGAGGGAAATTGGAAGGGGAGGTGAACCATGAGAGAATATGGACTCTGAAAAACAATCTGAGGGTTTTGAAGGGGCAGGGGGTGAGAGGTTGGGGGAACCAGGTGGCAGGTATTAGGGAGGGCACGGATTGCATGGAGCACTGGGTGTGGTGCAAAAACAATGAATACTGTTATGCTGAAAAGAAATTTAAAAAAAAAATCACAAACTGTCAGAGCAAAGTAAAGTTTACTTTGGAATTTGGCTTGTAAATCTTACAAAGCATTCTATCCTCACAAACAACTTCGAGACTCAAACAATGTTTGGCACAAATCATGCGCTTTCCTTGAGCAAAGGTAATATAGCAGTACAAGATGTTCTATAAATTTTTATACAGACTGCACATTTTTAGGTTGACAATCTGTTCTTAGCTGATCTTAAGAAGTTAACTTTGATTTTTTTCTTAAGAACGATATGAGGTACAATGTGTTGGCAACCTAGGTAGGAAAAAAATTTCATCAACTATCTCCATTTAAATTTAGGACACATTGAAAACAATCTAAGATGAAGCTTTACTTTTATTCTTTTGGGAGACCCCCAGGACAGCTCTGTGTAGGTTAAGGGAAAGAGTTCTACAGATAGGAAGAAATGGCTGCAGATGTTTGGGAGGGAGGGCTGAATGTCAAGCCTGGAGCTGCTGAACGCAACAGGAAAGAGCTATTCAATCTGAGTTAAAAACGTGAGCTGCGATATTGAATCCCATAAACTTATCCTTAATAATCCATCAGAAGACAGACTACCAAGAGGCACCTGGAATGCCTGGGGCACAATAAAAATGTGTGTAATTGGCAGAGTCACGTGTAAATTGTCTTACGCATGTGTTTGTTTGTTTATTTGTTTTGGTGAATTAACAAATCTCCAGGCCCCAGGAAGTTCAGAATTCTTCTAGACCTGTAAATATTTTGCGAGGAGAAAAACAAAGTGACAATACAAATTGGTATTTCAGGATGACACAGATCTGGATTCTCTCACTCTCCACCCCTGGCTGCAGGTTTTCAGAAATTTAATCTTATTTGTTTATTTTTAAATACTTTCTTCTTGTATCCAAAATTTAATATGAAGGATCAAGTAGGCCTCCTATCCTAGGAGATATAGGAAATTGTCTCTACATTTTTAAAAAATCCTATGTCTACCTATAAGAAATCTAATTTAATTTATTTACTTTAAGGGAAGATTAAATTATTGCAGGGCTTTCTGTAATTCAAACCACCTGTTTAAAAAAAAATAAGTACAGCTTTAACAAGAAAAAGCTTTCACTAATGTGAGAGTATGAATAATCCATAGATTTAAACTATCTGAGAATAATGCACATCTTTCACTTAGCCCCATTCTAGCCCTCCAAACAGTTATTTTAGAAGCAGAATTCATGTTTGATTTATGGGCCATCATGATTTAGAAATAAAATCAAATTTAAAAGTTTCTATTTAAAAAAAAATGGAAAAACAACTGGTTGGCCCAAGCATTAAAAATATTTGCTCTTTTCTTTTCCCCCACCTAAAAAGTTAGCCTTGGTTGAAATCAGTGGAAAAGGTTCTCCCATCCTTTTCACTTTATTCCCCCATTACAAACTTCATCTGACAATATTTCCAGTACAGTGGTGCGGGTTAAACTAAAAGGGTAGTATCTTTAATTATATTTAGGCAGTCACTAGTCTCTATTGATTTTATCTCATTAAATGGCAAACATTTATGCAAACTGTTAGTGCATTTTGAGGATATTATAAATACACAGAATTGAAAGAACACATTTTAAAAATGTGAAATACAGCCTTGAATTTCATTTTATTGTGCCATCTCTGTCTTTGTACTGTTTCATATCATTTCACAGTATTCAATATTGTGTGTTTGCAAAACAAAGACTACTTTTGAATAATCCTATAATTTTAGTTTCAGAGTGAAATGCAGTTGGAAGAAAAGCTAAACCTTCTACTAATTACTTTGAGGTATAGCAGTAGTTTAGATTGTTCCAGAAAAATAGTTATTTCCTGAGGAGTTACAGCTTCCAGAATGCTGAATGCAAGACTAACCAAGCATAAAGTCTTTTATTTTTGGTCTTCTGAGCACTTGGGAAATGGAACCAGTTGCTTTAGCAGTAAACCCTTTTTAAACAAATCAAATTTAAAGGAAATTGAAACTCAAATGCTACAGAGGGAATCTGTGAAGAATGTTTGAGCTCAAGAACACTGGAATTCTTAGTGTGAAATCCATTATTCTATCATGATTAAGGCAGTTCATCACCAATTACAGGAGGGTGTTCCTAGGTGATCAATGGAGGTTAAAGAGGTTTTTCTTTTCTTTGTTTTTTTTCTTTTCTTGAATAAGCTTCCTAATTAATAAAAGTGAATTTTACAATGGCCCCTGTGGAACAGTTGTGTTATCTATTGTTTATGAAACAGGCTTATACTCATGCTTGTTTTTTGGTATTGAAATAGAAATGAGAGTGATTTGCATGAGTGGAATATTAGTAACCCTGTTGATTATTTTACTCCCTTTTCTCTTTTTTGTATATTCTTCATTTCTATTATTTTAATGATAAGTGACTTTTAGGCAAAAAACAAAAACAAAAACAAAAACACCTGCTATTTTTTTAACCTTTCAAAACAGGCTAAAAATATGTTCATATAAAATTAATATTAGATTAAACTTAGTCTTAAATTAACCACATTATGTTCATTGAACAAGAGTCAAATTTAGCCTAAATCAGTTCAAGATATATAGAGAACATATAATATTAACATACAGAGAATTACATTTTCATTTGAAATTAGACTTTACAGAGTAGTTTTAATAGCAAAATATGATTTTTGAAGGATTTACTATCATTAACTCCCTTAAAATCTAGGAGTTTTAAATACTGTTTATTTAAAATATCAAATGGATATTCATTCAGACTATACTTTTTTTTTAAATTTCTTTTTTTTAATTTAATTTAATATTTTTTCAGTGTTCCAAAATTTGTTGTTTATGGACCTTACCCAGTGCTCCATGTAATACCTGCCCTCCTTAATACCCATCACCAGGCTCACCCAACCCCTCACCCTCCTCCCCTCCAAAACCCTCAGTTTGTTTCTCAGAGTCCACAGTCTCTCATGGTTTGTCTCCCCCTCCGATTTCCCCCAGCTCACTTCCCCTTTCCATCTCCCAATATCTTCCATGTTATTCCTTATGCTCCACAAGTAAGTGAAACCATATGATAATTGACTCTCTCTGCTTGACTTATTTCACTCAGCATAATCTCTTCCAGTCCCATCCATGTTGATACAAAAGTTGGGTATTCATCCTTTCTAATGGAAGCATAATAGTCCATTGTACACATGGACCATATCTTCTTTATCCATTCATCTGCTGAAGGACATCTTGTTTCTTTCCACAGTTTGGCGAGTATGGACATTGCTGCTATGAACATTTTGGTACAGATGGCCTTTCTTTTCACTACATCTGTATCTTTGTAAATATCCAGTAGTGCAATTGCAGGGTCATAAGGTAGTTCTATTTTTAATTTCTTAAGGAATCTCCACACTGTTTTCCAAAGGAGCTGCACCAACTTGCATTCCCACCGACAGTGTAAGAGAGTTCTCCTTTCTCCACATCCTCTCCAAAACTTGTTGTTTACTGTCTTGTTGATTTCATCCATGTTTCCTGGTGTAAGGTGGTATCTCAACGTGGTTTTAATTTGAATCTCCCTGATGGCTAGCGATGATGAATATTTTTTCATGTGTTTGTTACCCATCTCTATGTCATCTTCTACCCATCTCTATGAACTGTCTGTTCATGTCTTCTGCCCATTTTTTGACAATATTATCTGTTTTGTATGTATTAAGTTTGAGGAGTTCTTTATAGATCTTGGATATCAGCCCTCTGTCTGTAGTGTCATTTGCAAATATCTTCTCCCATTCTGCAGGTTGCCTCTTTGTTTTGTTGACTATTCCCTTTGCTGTGAAGAAACTTTTGATCTTGAAGAAGTCCCAGAAGTTGATTTTCACTTGTTTCCTTTGCCTTTGGGGACATGTCTTAAAAGAAGCTGTTGTGACCAATGTTGAAGAGGTTACTGCCTGTGTTCTTCTCTAGGATTTTGACAGATTCCTGCCTCATGTTCAGGTCTTTTATCCCATTCACTGTACTTCTTAAATAATGAATATTCCCTTTAAAAGAAACACAAATTTCAATCTAAACTTCACTAACATATTGCTTATTCTTTACTCATGGCAAGTGTTATGAATTAAATTGTTTTCCTCAAAATTCATATGTTGAGGTCCCAACCCTCAGAATATGGCCTTATTTGGAGATAGGATCTCTATAGAGGTAATCTATATAAAGTGAGGTCATTAGAATTATCACTAATTCAATAAGACTGGTGTCATTATAAAAAAAGATGAAATTAAGATATGGAAGAATACACATAGAGGAAAGATCATGTGAAGATACAGAGAGAGGACAGCTCTCTGCAAGCCACAGACAAATGTTGGAACAGACCCTTCCCTCACAACGCTCAGAAGGAACCAACGCTGCCAACACCTTGATCTTGGGCTTCTATTCTCCAGAGCTGTGAGATGAAAACTTTCTGTTGTTTAAGTCCTCCAGTGATAGTACTTTGTTATGGAAGCTCTAGAAAACTAATTAAGAGATATACGTACTGCCAAGTAATCTATTTTTAATCAAAATATTTTAAAAATGTCCCTTAACTGTCAGTTAATGATGCTGTTCAAAATGTATGATGCAAATACACAGAAATCAGTTGCATTTCTATACAACAACAGCAAGACAGAAGCAAGAGAAATTAAGGAGTTGATCCCATTTATAATTGCACCTAAAACCATAAGATACCTAGGAATAAACCTAAACAAAAAGGCAAAGAGTCTGTACTCAGAAAACTATGAAGTGCCCATGAAAGAAATTGAGGAAGACACAAAGAAATGGAAAACTGTTCCATGCTCATGGATTGGAAGGACAAGCATTGTGAAAATGTCTATGTTACCTAAAGCAATCTAGACATTTAATGCAAGCCTTATCAAAATACCATCATTTTTTTTTCAAAGAAATGGAACAAATAATCTTAAAATTTTTATGGAACCAGAAAAGACTCTGAATAGCCACAGGAATGTTGAAAAAGAAAGCCAAAGTTGGTGGCATCACAATTCCAGACTTCAAGCTCTATTACAAAGCTGTCATTATCAAGACAGTATAGTATTGGCACAAAAGCAGATGCATAGATCAATGGAACAGAATAGAGAGCCCAGAAATAGACCCTCAACTCTATGGTCAATCCTTGACAAAGCAGGAAAGAATGTCCAATGGAAAAAAGACAGCCTCTTCAACAAATGGTGTGTGGAAAATTGGACAGCCACATGCAGAAGAATGAAACTGGACCATTTCCTTACACCACACACAAAAATAGACTCAAAATGGATGAAAGATCTCAATATGAGACAGAAAATCTTCAAAATCCTTGAGGAGAACACAGGCAGCAGCCTCTTTGACCTCAGCCACAGCAACTTCTTCCTAGAAACATCACCAAAGGCAAGGGAAGCAAGGGCAAAAATGAACTATTGGGGCTTCATCAAGATCAAAAGCTTTTGCACAGCAAAGGAAACAGTTAACAAAACCAAAAGATAACTGACAGAATGGGAGAAGATATTTGCAAATGACATATCAGATAAAGGGCTAGTGTCCAAAATCTATAAAGAAGTTATCAAACTCAACACCCAAAGAACAAATAATCCAATCAAGAAATGGGCAGAGGACATGAACAGACATTTCTGCAAAGAAGACATCCAAATGGCCAACAGACACATGAAAAAGTGCTTCACATCACTCGGCATCAGGGAAATACAAATCAAAACCACAATGAGATACCACCTCACACCAGACAGAATGGCTAAAATTAACAAGTCAGGAAATGACAGATGCTGGAGAGGATGCGGAGAAAGGGGAACCCTCCTACACTGTTGGTGGGAATGCAAGCTGGTGCAACCACTCTGGAAAACAGCATGGAGGTTCCTCAAAAAATTGAAAATAGAGTTACCTTATGACCCAGCAATTGCATTACTGGATATTTACCCTCAAGATAAAAATGTAGTGATCCAAAGGGGCACAAGCACCCAGATGTTTATAGCAGCAATGTCCACAATAGCCAAACTCTGGAAAGAACCTAGATGTCCATCAACAGATGAATGGATAAAGAAGATGTGGTGTATATATACACAATGGAATACTATGCAGCTATCAAAAGAAACAAAATCTTGCCATTTGCAACAACGTGGATGGAACTAGAGGGTATCATGCTGAATGAAATAAATCAATCAGAGAAAGACAATTATCGTATGATCTCTCTGATATGAGGAATTTGAGAGGGAGGGCAGGGGGTTGTGGGGGGTAGGGAAGGAAAAAATGAAACACGATGGGATCAGGAGGAATATAAACCATAAGAGACTCTTAATCTCACTAAACAAACTGAGGGTTGCTGGGATGTGGGGGGCTAGGGATAGGGTAGTTGGGTTATGGACATTGGGGAGGGTATATCCTATGGTGAGTGCTATGAAATGTATAAGCCTGATGATTCACAGACCTGTACCCCTGGGGCAAATAATAAATTATATGTTAATAAAAATAATTTATAAAAAGAACAAATGATGCATTTTAGAAGTAGAATCCAAGCAATAAGAGTTTAGGGTTTAGTATCCAATACCTTTAACCTCTAGCTCTAATACACTGGGCAATGTGTTCAACTTCCTTGTGCGTCAGTTTCATCATGGGTAACACAGGAATAATGATTTTCCCAACTCAACACAGTGGGAAATACACAAAGTGCTGATTACATGTGCATAGTCTCATCAAGGTGAAAATTTATCAATATAGATTACTCTTGGAATTTTCACCATTGTGAAGCATAACTAAAGATCTGTTGTATTTCCAATGTACACCTTGCAGATACACCACTTACGTGGAATAGACTTTACCAGTACTTTGTGCCATACTATTAACTTTAACCAAAACTGCAAAGTTTTCTTCATTGAACAATATATGTGAGCTACATACCATTCTGCATGGTCTCAAGGACAAAAGATGTATCAGTTATTCATCCTGATGATGAGATACTTCAGTCTAGTTAGAGTGATAACACAAGGATATACACAGTTCTAATGGAAACAAACAAACAAACAAACAAACAAAACAAAAAGCCAACAACTTTCTGCTATAAGACAACTGTTGTTGAAGATGAATCCCACATCTAGATTGTAGTTGCCTGTTACCTGAGACCGCATCATGATCCTGACTTTCCGAATCTTGCCTGTTTTCCTAAGAGAACACTTTTCTAAATTACATTTCACCCACACTTCGATCCCTTAGCAAGTCATCCTTTTTTGAATTAATATATTCATTCACCATAACTTTATATACATCATGTATGTCAGGTTTTATGCAAGGTTCACACTTAGGTATGTAGGACGAAAGGGTAAGGCACAGGGGTGTGCTTAGTACTCTCTCCTTGAGTTATTTTTGTGTACTTCCCTTGTTTAATATCTATTGAAATATTAGAACAGAGAAAAATGTTCCTAGGTGCCCCCCAAACAGAATTAGTCCCACTTGTTTACATTTGCATAGAGCTGTGCTTACTTTAGTCATTGCATTTAATCATTCTATATTACAACTAGTTCATAAGGAACCTGTCTCTCTGCCACATTCTCTAATATGTGAATTCTTACAAGAAACATATGTTATTCTGCGTATGTGCTCAGAACCTAGCATAGTGCCCAGCATGAATCAGGTGCAATAAAAATAAAAGAGTGAATTAATTACTATAAAAGAGGGAAGGTGAGGAGTAGGCAAATAATCATGAAGAACTCGGTATTCATGCAGAGCTTTGCATAAGGGAGGGTAGAGACAAGGAAAATATGATGGGAGAACAAAATTCCAGGCGGATGGAAAATCAAGAGCTAAAGCACACATGTGGGGAAAGGAATATGTACTGAAATGGCAAACAAGTCAATTTGGCTAGGGTCTAGTGTATATGAACATGAATAAGGTAGAATTTAAAAAGGCAAATCCCATCTGCATTGTGGAGGCTCATAAATGCAAGGCTAGGGAATCTAGCCTTCATTGTTACAGCTCTGAAAACAACACTCCATGATTCTCCATTGCCTCTGGCATAATCTGTTAACAGTGTGTAATTTGGAAAAGGCATGGGAGAGAATTTTGTTGATGTCTTCATATATTAACTCAAATTACTCCATGTTTAATTCAACCTGAATATGCTTTAATCCACTAATAGAATTTTTTTTTTCTTAGTTGCTTTATGATATTTTGAATATATCACTTAGTTGAATATGTTAATTCCCATATCTTAGGTTCTTTTTTCTTAAGTGGACATTAAAATTTACCTGCTAAATGTCCTAGAGATGCTGATAACTTTAATCCATTTATGCACATTGAAATCTCCTGAGAAATGCGAGACTTATGAAACATAAATACATAACCAGTAAGAAGGTAGGATCAAATGTGTTATCCATGAGGTCAAAAATAATATTTATTTACTTAAATATTCATCTACTTCTCTATAAGGCTTTAAGTAAAATGAAATCAGAATACAAAAGTTGAGCTAAAGCTATCTAGTGCCAAGATCATTTCAAGATGGTAATATAGAAACTCAGTATAGAGTTGAATATAAACGTGGACATCTCATTGCAAGATACACTACACCCAGTGTGTTAGTAAAAAAGATTCGCTGAAACAACAAAATGCTGCATGATTCAGACATTTCAAAACACATATATATGTTTATATGGAATAAAATTTTGAGGGCTGTCATGGGAAAATACTCATAATACCTTAACTATATATGTCAACATGGATAAATTTCAAAAATATAATGTTGCATTAAGAAAAAGTTGGAAACTATTCCTAAACTGAGATGCTGTATAAAGTGCCATCTAAATTTTAATATGCCTAAAGTAAAATGTGTATTCTTTATTGATAGGGACATATGTACTAAAATTATACAATTCTCCTTGGGAATGATCTACGCTAACCTCAGATCATAAATTTCTATGAGCAAGGTGGGAGAAATATTACAGAAGTTACTGAGGTTCTAGGAGTATTGATATGTATGTTCTTAAAGCAAATATCTGCATTTTAAAAAAATAAAAAAACATATTTGAAGGTAATATGAGTCACTGGAATGAAAATCTTTGTCAAGACAAAACACTAACCCTTAACACTTTTGCTCACCTAAAATAGTTTGGGGCCTAGTTGCTTTAAATGAAGTCGCATCCCAAGACGTTTTACCCAGACCACAGCAATAAAGTGAATATCTCAATAAAGAAAGTCAAATTAATTTCTTGGATTCCCAGTACCTATAATAGTTAAGTTTGCACTATACCATAGTCTATAAAGTGTGCAATAACATTTTGTCTAGAAAAACAATGTACATACCTTAATTTAAAAATACTTTGTTGCTAAAAATTGCTATTATCTGGGCTTTTGGCAAATTGTAATCACTGATCACAAGTAACCATAACAAATGTAAAAATAATGAAAAGGTTGAAATACTGTGAGAATTACTAAATGTGACATACAGACACCAAGTGAACAAATGTTGGAAAATTGGTTCCCATAGACTTGACTGATGCAGGGTGGCCATAAATCTGTAATTTATAAGAAATACAGTATCTCTGAAGAACAGTAAAATGAAGGCTGATGAAACTGGGTTTGCTAGGAAGGGTAAATATGAAAGAATCCTTTCCCTCCACAAGCTCAGGATGCAGTAGGGAAGACCACAATGTATGCAAATAAATGACAGTGTGATAGAGCTTATATGGTAATAAAATCTTTATGCTGAATGCTGATCTCCTAAATGGGTCAATAGGGGTGAAGATCAATTTAAAATATGAATGCAGAAATGCCAAAGAATACCCTACTAACAAAATCCTTGTTTTGGAGTGCCTGGGTGGCTCAGTTGTTAAGACTCTGCCTTTGTCTGGGGGCATGGTTCAGGGGTCCTAGGATTGAGCCCTGCATCTCATGGGCTCCCTGCTCTGCAGGAAGCCTGCTTCTCCTTCTTCCACTCCCCCTGCTTTTGTTCCCTCCTTTGCTGAATCTCTCTCTGCCAAATAAATAAAATCTTTAAAAAAAAAATCTTGTTTTGGTATAAACTAGCAGAACCACTCTCTACATGTCTAACACCTTGCCCTTTCCACAAGGTAGGTAATTTGGGGAGTACTGAATGTTTATACTTCCTTCTATTTATTTCAGTTTCAATTTATTTTTATTCCCTTATTTATTTATTTGGTGGGAGATCAGCCAAACCAAAAAAAAAAAAAAAAAAAAAAAAGGAATCTATTTATCTATCTATATATATATATTTTTTTTCCTTCTCATGAAACATTTTGGGCTAACCAAGTCTGGATCAGAGACTCTACAATGTCTTAAGGGCCACTGGTTCCCTCTGTCTTTTTATTTCATCACCCTTCATGTGTGGCTCCTCTGTTCAAGATCAGCTCGTGGTTATCAGATGGTCCTACAACTTCAGCCTCCACATCTTCTTCCTGGACAAAAGAAAAAGAACATAGAGGCACCAAGGAGCTTTCTTTTTAAATACACTGTTTATTAAGTATATCATGTACATTAAAAAAATACACACATCAAAGTATGCTGCTTCAGTTTATTTTCCGAGATTATATTCTCCTTGTAATCAGCCCTCAAATCAAGAAATAGGACATCTTCAGCTTCCAGAAGACCCTCATTCCCTTTGCAAATAATGATCTCTAGAGGAAACTACTGCATTCTAAAACACTATTCTGATTTCTGAAAGCACAAATTAATTTTATCTGTTTTTAAAATAAAATATATGAAATCTTACAATATATGCTCATCTGTGTTTTCTTTTATGCAATGTGATGATAATGGGATTTAGTCATGATATTGAATAGACCCTTTACTATTTTTTTTTGCCATTGTTGTGTAATATTCCATTGTGTGCTGCAAAATTAATTGTTTTACTGTTGATAGGCATTTAGATAATTTCCACTTTTAGGATATAAACTTTTTGTCCATGTCTTTTAGTGAACCTATTTATTTATTTCTGTTTGACATATGACCACAAGTAGAATTCCTGAGCCATGGGCATATGCCAATTTTCTCAAGTGATTGTACCAATTCATATTACCACCTACAACAGAGAATTCCAGTTGCTTCTCATTCTGATGAATACTTTCTATTACATTTCTTTCTTCTATTTTATTTTATTTTATTTTAATTTTAGTCTTCTTGTAGAAGGGTGATTGTATCCCATTATGATTTTAAATTCTCATTTCCAATAAAATTGAGCACTTTTTAATGTTTAAGGTCCATATCTACACCTTCTTTTGTAAAATGACCCAGTATTTTGCCTATTTTCTGTTAGGCTGTCTGATTTTTCTTGTTGATCTGTAGGGTTTTTCTAGGATTCTGCATGTGAACCTTTCATTACATATATGTGTTATAAATGTTTCTCTCACAATGAGGTTACTTTTCACCTTCTTTATTGTAGTAGGCCTTCAGAAAAATTAACATTTTTCTAAAATAAGGCAATACATACAAAATAAATATTAAAAACAGGGCAATCAACATTGAAAAACCAAGTACTCACAATAAACAATTATATATTTTCTACAACTTGAAACAGAACAAACATTTAAAACATTTAAATGGAGGGGTACTTGGGTGGCTCAGTGGGTTGGGTGATCAACTCTTGATCTCAGCTCAGGTCTGGATCTCACAGTCCTGAGTTCAAGCCCTACACTGCACTCCAGGCTAGGCAAGCAGCCTACTTAAAATCAATCAACCAACTAATCAATCAATCAATCTATCATTTAAATGGAATAGTTGGTTGAAAGCTATTAATTAAAATATTAAATGGAATAGGCTGGTTGAAAGTGGAAACAAAACAATCAAGAATTATATAGGCATGTGAGTTTTTATTCATTTGACTAGGTCCATCTCTCTCTGTAATTATAAAAATTTGGTGAAGTTGGCAATAAGAAGGCATGAGAATCCTGATTACAGTTATGAACTTTCTTTCTAAAAACTATATGTATATGTACACACATATTTTGATGTGTAATTTTAGAGATTTTTTTTAAACCTGGAGACACATTAGACGCAACAGTAAAACCTGTGAATCTAGTATATCCAAGTTGAAGCCATCTTCTTACCTTTAGGAAATAAAAAAAATGTACCTTCCAATCCTACATAGATGGTTCCTTCTTAATTATGATTTCTGTCCATCTGTGTTGTTTACTAGGTAACGTGAAACAAATTATCTCAAGCCTATGGCAAAGCACGCACTTATAAAACCATTTCATGGGAAATCAGTGAAAAGAAACAATTTTTTTGGAAACATTTTACCCCACATTTTACTCATGTCATGTGCTTTCTCTCTGCTGCTCATTCACATTCTAACTTCCCTGACAAAATCACTGAAAGACAGGAGAAAATGTCTTTCCTAGAAAGTGTTATGAGTGACTATCTTTTACAATTCCCTCCCTGTCTGTAAATTGTACATTTTAGGCCATGAAATATTCAACAAACACAATTTTGATGCCCTCTCTTCTACAGGCCTCTGTTTTACAAACAGATTGTTTACAACTGTGCTCCCCTTCTGCCTAATGGGTACCCTGGGGGAATGTTGTTGGCTTTGAGATTCAACTACATATTTTCCACAAATAACAGTGTTGAAGCCAATGAAATCTGAGACTAGCAAACAGTATTCAGTAATCTCTGAATAGAAGAAGCTCATATTTCTCTTCCCTTTGGGGTATGTATGAAAGAAAAGGACACAGTGGGATGTGTGAACTGCAGCCACATATAAGCAAATGATTTCAAAAAGTAGTGGAGCATTTCATGTCCTTTGGAGTCAAATGGGAGTCCTAAACTGTCAAGCTTAGCTACAGTGGAAATGGGTTTCTCTTTGGGGACGAAGATACACATTCACTTGCTTCCCATTTGGTTTGCTGATGCAGCAGCCATCCCATGGCAGGTGCTGCATGGGACTGCCAGAGGGATGAAAGCACAAATGTATCACCTTGCTCTGTCGGGTTCTCAGACCAATAGCAGGACTTAATGTTGTTCCATGAAGACCAAAGTGTTTCCTAGGAAACTGGGAAAGCCAATACATCACTGATGATACAAATAGCGTTCATGCTGAAAACAAAACTTAGCCCAGAGCAAGATGAGAAGGGACGAGGAAGGAAACTGTTAGTAAGGAACTGGAAATGTCATGAATCCTGAGACTAAGAATTTTAACCACGCTGATTTAACTAGATTAGGAAAGATGTGTTTTCAGTTCAATGTCATTTTTTAATTTCTAAAAAAAAAATTTTAAAGATTTTATTTATTTATTTGACAGACAGAGATCACAAGTAGGCAGAGAGGCAGGTGGGGGAGAGTGGGGGAGCAGGCTCCCTGTGGAGCAGAGAGCCCGATGAGGGGCTCCATCTCAGGACCCTGAGATCATGATCTGAGCCGAAGGCAGAAGTTTTAACCCACTGAACCACCAAGGAGCCCCTCAATGTCATTTTTTTAAACTTAGCATCTACTCCCTGTTTATCTACTACGTACCATACATTAGGAGTAGAGTACACAAAACACGGTTTCTGATATCTAAAGCTTGAAGTCTATTTTGGGGGAAAAAATAAGGTAAAAAAGTAGTTGCCAGGTGGTATATTTGATAAAAGGTCAAGCAAAGAATGTTGTGAGAGTGACAGGAGGGACACTTCTCAGAATCTCAAGAAAACTCAAAGAAAAGACTCAGAGAAGGTTACTGCTAAGTCAAGTTCTAACAGAAGATCTGGGATAAACCAAAGTGGTGGGAAGAAGTGACGTGACCATGGTAATGATTTAAGAGTTATTATGATGGTACAGTTAACAGAGTATATGAAAAGAGTGGATGTTAAAGGGAAAAGGAAAAAAAAAAAAAAAAGGGAGCATCTAGTAATGACCTAGCTATAAAGGAAGTCTAAAATTAAACCTACTGCTATATATGCCTTGACATCTGGAGAAAACCAAGGTCCTTAGAATGTCCTAACCACAAGTTCATTTCATCATTGTACTCCTATTGATAAGGTTCTGTAGCCAAACAGTCTTCTTTATCATGAAAGCTTAAGGACACAGCCTGCTTATCTCTGAGTGGAAGATTTTAGTTTCCTACCAGCCCACACGATTATTCAAACAGGCTAATCACACTTCCTCACAACAATTAGGTGTCACTCCAACATCTTTTTACTTACTGCATGTTAACCTCTCACAGCCTCTGCTGATTCAGTTATATCCCAAAAGCAAGCACCAGGAGGCCCTACATGACATGGTGTCCTCATCCCCCAGCTGGGAATATATGTGACAAAAGAACTGGGCGCCTGGGTGGCTCAGTGGGTTAAGCCGCTGCCTTCGGCTCAGGTCATGATCTCAGGGTCCTGGGATCGAGCCCCGCATCGGGCTCTCTGCTCAGCAGGGAGCCTGCTTCCTCCTCTCTCTCTACCTGCCTCTCTGCCTGCTTGTGATCTCTCTCTGTCAAATAAATAAATAAAATCTTTAAAAAAAAAAAAAAAAAAAAAAGAACTGCTGTTGATCTCTCCTGCTGATGTTGGGTATTATGTTTTTAGCTATTTCCATAATCCCAGGGCAGAGATTTCTCCTTCACCAATGGAATGAAGAGGAGATACGTAACACACTAGCTTGAGCAATGTTTTTGTCTGTTTGAACTGCTATGACAGAATACCATAAACTGGGTGGCTTAACCAATACACATTTACTTCTTACAATTCTGGAGGCTGAGAAGTCCAAGATCAAGGTGTCAGTAGATTGAGTGTCTGGTGAGACGTGCTTCTTATTTCATAAACAGCCATTTTCTTATTGTGTCCTCACATTGTGGAAGGGAAAGAACTAGAGAACTTTCTGGAGTCTCTATTTTAAGAGCATTAATCTAACTCATGAGGGCTCCAGTCTCATGACCTAATCACTTCCCAACAGCCCACCTCCAAATTATATCACTTTGGAGCTTAAGATTTCAACGCATGAAAAAAAAAATTCAACATATGAATTTTGAGGAAACAAAATTACTCCATAAAATTCTCCCCCTGCTCCCTCCTAAACCCATGTTCTTCTGGCAAGCAAAATATATTCATTATATCCCAACAGTCCCCAAAACCTTAATTCATTTTAACATTGACTCTAAAGTTTATGTCTAAAATCTCTTCTAAAGAATGTCTAAATTGGGGCATCTGGGTGGCACAGTTGGTTAAGGGTCCAACTTGTGGTTTCAGGTCAGGTCATGATCTCAAGGTCATGAGACTTAGCCCTGCACCTGGCTCTGCACCCCACACCCAGCTCTGTTCTCAGGAGGAATCTGCTCAAGTATCTCCCTCCCTCTTCCCCTCACCTCCTTCTCTCTCTCTCCAATAAATAAATAAATCTTTAAAAAAAAAAAAGATAATCTAAATCAGATATAAGTGAGATCCAAGTACTAGGCGATTATTTTTCCTATTATTGATCAAAGGTACACTTAAGGAAGAGTAAGTTTCTTTTTGTTTGTTCATTTGGTGAAGGCAAGAGCCTGGGTAAATGGGCAATGTAGTAAATTCAGTTTTGGAGAAAATGAAAACAGGAAGCCATCCAGTCTACATATATATGTATGAGGAAAGAGGAAGGATAAAGGGAAAGGGGCATGCACATAGAATCAAAATATTTGCAGGTTGCTTGGCATAAAATCAAGCAAGATCCCACTTAACAACTTCCATTTTCTACTTATGGGAACAATTAATGAAATCCTTGAGAGTGATGGAGATGGTTAGGTAGGAGATTTGGGGAGAATCGATAAATTTGGATATAGGTGAATAACTATAGATATAAAAGAGATTTGGAAAACTTCCCATTTCATTTGAAGATCTCCTCTTACTATGTGTGTTCCTTTCCGTGTTTCCACTCTCACTCTATCACGAGATCCTGCATCAAAAGTTTGTTAAAAAAACAATTTTCTAATGACATGCAAATTTTCTTTCTTTCTCTTTTTTAAAAAGATTTATTTATTTGTCAGAGAGAGAAAGAGAGAGAGAGCATGAACTGTGGGAGCAGCAGATAGAGGGAGAAGCAGTCTCCCTGCTGAGCAAGGAGCCTGATGCCTGACTGATCCTAGGACTCTGGGATCATGACCTGAGCCAAAGGCTGACACTTAACAGACTGAGTCACGTAGGCATCCCGACATGATAATTTTCTAAATGGCATGTATTAAGTGGCTAAGGATACAACATTTCCCTGAAAATGCAAGTGGGTTATTCTGTTTTTACTTGGGTTTCAAGGAGTATCTGGAAGTATCATTGACCATAATTGTGGGCTAAATTATTGATACTAAGCTAAAACTTCTTAGAAAGATTAGATGGAATTTAATTTAATTTTTCCAACTCAGCTCCTTGTCCCCTACTGGGAGATATGTTTGCCTTTTAAAGTGAACCTAAATTTGTGAATCACCCACTTGACACTTAATCATGTAAATTAATGACACTTGATAAACGCATCTTTTGCAATTGCAATGATGACTAAACTGTGTGTTTTGTTAATTGTGCCTTTTATAGCTCAATGACTTTGGAATGAGCAGAATACAAGTTCATTTGTTCTATAAGTGTTTATAATGCCATTGCTCTGTCTTTGAGTTGAAAATAACTTTGACTATCTATTCAAGGGACTTTTTTATTGAACACTTTTTAAATTGCTGATCAAATATCATCTCTTATCTTCTTCTAATATAATTGATGTGCCCTGCTTAGTACAGACACAGCCAGACAAAACTCAGAACAGGAAGTTCATCAAGTACATCTAGCTCCGACAGCTTGGACAGTACTGTAACTTTCCTCCCCACAAAATAAAAAATATAATAGCCGAAACACCATTGTTTGGTGGACTCTGTCACCTTTCTTACAGAAAAAGTTCTTATTCCTTTGGATTCAACTTCAGCCAACCAACTTTTGGCATCTACTCGCTGGTTACCCCCTGATATGCAGGTCATTCCTCCTTAATCATCAGCTGGCTTTGTTTTAGGATGACAGTGTTTCTTTCCAAGCCATTCCTACCATTATTCTAACAGATGTCCCCATTCATGACAATAGCACATAGTTTTCTAGCTTCATCTGTTCCTTAGGAATCACATCCACCCTCCCCCCGCCGGCCCAAAACCTTCACCTCTAATGTTTTGCAACATCTCTCCCCATAGTGACTATTAGCTGCTCCATCTCTAAAACCCTAAACCTCATTCTTTGACTAATTTTTACTTATCATTTTATTATCGTTATATTATCATCTCTGATCTTCAATTGTAACATCTTTAATTCTTCTCTCTCAGAAATAGAGAACGCAAAATTTTTGCATAGATTGGCATCACAGAAAATGTTTCTTTTCTAATCTTGTGTGGATTTTCATTGCTCATCTGGCGAGATTCTTGCATATCCCTCATCGATACTCCCATTCTTCTCAGAGGACAGATTTTTATCACAATCTTCAAAATACCCATGCTAACATTTGGTATATTAATGTATAATATGTAATAGATGTATTTGCAAAGGATGATGAAGACATCAGGATATTATACATTTATCTTGTCCTTACTCATATACTCATTTTCATCTGTACTTATCACATCTTCTTTCTTGTGGAACCAGTATCTTCTCTCTTTTCTCTGCTACTCTCTTCTGTCTGTTTACTCCTCCTTTCTGAATATAAAAGTAGATTCATATTCCTTGAATAAAAGAACAAGTTGTCTACTTTTTTTTTTTTTAAAGATTTTTATTTATTTATTTGACAGAGAGAGATCACAAGCAGGCAGAGAGGCAGGCAGAGAGAGAGAGGAAGGGGGAAGCAGGCTCCCTGCTGAGCAGAGAGCCTGATGCGGGACTCGATCCCAGGACCCTGAGATCATGACCTGAGCCGAAGGCGGTGGCTTAACCCACTGAGCCACCCAGGCACCCCCAAGTTGTCTACTTTTAAAACCATGTGTCCCTACCTGGACTGATACTTTAAAATCAAGTTTCTGAATAGTTTCAGTCAATCATGGTTTCAGCATTTCTGTGATTTTATCCCCTCCCAAAGCTTGCTGGACTCTGATTTTTATTATTCCTATTCCAAGGAAAATGATACTAAATATTTTACAATTTCCTGAACTGACATATATTCACATGTCACTTTCATAACCTTGGACACAACTGACATTTCATTTTTCCTCAAAATTCTTGTTGATCTTCGATAGCAGTTTGGTTTTTTTTGCGTTTTTTTGGGGGGCTTTGTTTGTTTCATTTTGTTTTTATTTACTTCTATCTTAATGACTATTACTTTTTAATACATTTGTGAAATTTTCTCTCTTTATTCACTGACTCAGTGAGATTGGTTTTTGGGGATCTGACCAAGGTTCTTTTGTTTATTCACTGGCAAATGAATGTCCTTCCTCCCTTCAACTGTCTTTTGCCAAACACCTTATATTTACTCAAGATCCTCATATCCATGTACCTACTGCACATCTTTACTTGAATATGTATATCTCAATCAAAACTTCATATTCTCTTTATACTTCCATCTTCCTCCTAACCCTACTGTGAGAAAAAAAAAAATAATTCCTCCACCCTCTGTATTTCATATGAAGGTGTTTGTCACAATCCTATAACTACCATATTAACCACGGTGGTAATATGTTGAGAAATATCCAATTCATGGTGGGAGGAAGATGACTGGAAGTAGTGGTTGGGAAGCAAACAATTCCTAGCCACCCTTAATAGAAGATAGCAAGATACAAATCTCTTCTAGCATGATCATTCAATAATTTCTTGGCTAGGCCCTAGAAACCACATCTCAACATCTTTAAAGGGGAGAGTATAGTAAAGGGCCTTACATTGGTCAAGGCTATCTAGTCAAGGTGTTAATGGTTTTGTATTCCAGTGTTATCCATGGTGAGCATAGCCATGAGGGAGCATGACTTGCAGTAACATCAATACAAAGCCTTTATGCTAGAGGTCAGAGCCTCCTGTGCAGGCAGAAAGCAAGTTTTATCCAGTTTAATCTTGTTTGAAATCAATCAGATACCACACAGAACTAGACGAAGATGGTGAGGCCAAGAGTATCTGAAGTGTTGCAATAGAGTTGTTTGTATCAGCGGTCTTTACCCAACAACCGTATAAACTTCTTCTGTGCTTTTAGCACATGAAGAACAAAAGGGAAGAAGAGCAAGAATTACCCTTCCTGACTATAAGGTTGTAGTGACTTAGCCCTAGTGTGCTCTGGAGCTGACAGTAATTTGAGAAACTTATAGATACTACTATAAATTCTATAGATATTAATAGATAAAGAAATGCTATCAATGATTGTATGCCAATAATTTTCATTCTAGAGATTTAAAAAATTTTTAAAAGAATTCATATTATCTGAAGTGTCACAAAAATAAATAAGAAATCTAAAAACCTCTTTATCCATCAGAAATTCAATTCTATATTATATACCATTCCACAACCGAAAGTTGCAGACCTAGGTAGATTCAGTGCACAATCCTACCAAATATCTTAAGAAAGAAATAACATTAATATCTATTTTTTTCCCAGTGTAAGTAGGTAATATCTAAATTTTCTTGTAATGATTGCTTTATAATTACTCTAAACTGTTTGATGTGTTTTAATTATAATTTAACTCAAAATGTTCTAAGTTTTCTTGTAATTTCTTCTTTGACTTGTAGATTGTTTTGAAGAGTATTTTTTAAATACTTTGGGGGATGTTCCAGACACTTGTTTTCTAATTTTCTTTTCCAAATTTAATTCTGTTGTAGTAAAAATAAATAGTTTTTACTATTTAATTCTCTTGAAATTCATCAAGACATTGTATGACCCATCATATGGTATACCTTGTAGATATTCCACGTACATTTGAAATAAATTTGTATTCTAAAAATGTGGGATGTATTGCCTTATGAGTGTCAGTAAGATTAAAGTGTAGGGAATAGTATTCATACTTTTTAATAGCTTTACTGATTTAATTTTTTTCTATGAAATACTGAGAAAAGCATATTTAGATTTAAAAAATAATTCTCTATAAATCTATTACTGCATTTAATTCTTCTCTTTCATTGCTTCTTATATTTTGAGACTCTGTTTTTTGGTACATATGCATTTAAGACTGTTATATATTCCTGATGAATTGACCTTTTCTCACCTTTGACCTTTTCTCACATTTGATGAATTGGCCTTTTCATTTATCTTAAAATGTTCTTCATCTTTGGCAATATTCCTTATCTTGAAAGCTACTATGCCATTAATCAATATAGCCCTCCAACTTTCTTAACTTGTTGGCATTACATATCTTTTTTTCTTTCTTTGTTCTTTCACTTACATTATTTACACTTAAAATATGCTTTTTAAAGACAGTATTTACCTATGTTTCATATTTTATCCTATTAAGATGTGGGTATAATTCTTTTGCCATGCAAGCAAAATGTATACCTTCAAATCTTTTCAAAACAGACTTCTTGGGTGCTTGGGTGGTTCAGTCATTAAGCATCTACCTTAGGCTCAGGTCATGATCCCAGGGTCCTGGGATCCAGCCTTGTTTTGGGCTCCTTGCTGGGTGGGTAGCCTACCTTCTCTCTCTCCCACTCTCCCAACTTGTGCTCCCTCTCTAGCTGTGTCACTCTCTGTCAAATAATAAGATCTAAAATGAAACAAAATAAAACAAACCAGACTTCTCCCTGCCTTTGGCTGAAAGTCTGGGTCTTTTGGAAAAATTCCTTAGAGAATCTTAGAATATTTATTAGCTAGCCAAGAGACAGAAAAAACTAAGATCTAAGGATTATTTGGGGAAGATTTTCTACTCAGCTGGGAGAGCCTCTGTGGTCCTAATTTAAACCTTTATGGGATTTTAACAAAGGATTTTGTAACTCCACCCTTGAAATCTTTACCTTGAAACCAAGTTTTTCCTAGTCATACTCTGGATTTGATCTTTGCCTGAAGCCATTTCTTCTGCCTGAAAAGCTGAGAATGAAAATTAGTTTTAGTCTTTCAACTCAGTAAATCATTGTTTCATGATATTTCCTCTAGATTCTACTTGAAAACTGAATAACCCTTCTTTAATTCATCTCTCAATATCCATACTTTATCATATGCCACTAATATAAACCAGTTGTCACTTTAAACATTTTTCCTGGAAATGTCTTCAGCCACATCACCAATTCTACCATGTTTGCCCTTTTTCATCATTATTGACAACATCTACCATCTCACAAGACAAGTAGCCTATTTTTCTGGCCTCCAATAAAAATGTTCTTTCTTCTCCAAACCATCCTTAAAACTTCTCAAGATCTTCCATATCCTTCCAATGCCCAGTCCCAAAACCATTATTTTAGTTTGATTTTTATTATGACATTACTTCTTGCTATTTATTTTCTATTTTAGTTATCTTCTTTTGTGGAGGAAAAACAAAACAAAACTTCAATAGATTTGTAAAAATTAAAAATGCATGGAACAAAGTTAAGTAGAGAAGGAGGATTTTATTCAAGAGTGGTGCAATATGGGAAACAGACTAAGCTTGACTGCCTTGAAACAAAGGTCAGTAGAGTTTTTGTTTTGATTTTTTTTTAAAGATTTGTGTGTTTATTTGAGAGAGAGAAGGAGAGAGCCTGTTGAGTGTGGGGAAGGGCAGAAGGAGAGGGAGAGAGAGAATCCCTAAATATACTCCCTGCTGAGTGTGAAGACTGATGCAGACAGGATCCCAGGACCCTGAGATCATGACCTGAGCTAAGTAAGATCAAGAGTTAGAGGCTTAACCAACTGAGCGACACAGATGGCCCAGGAAAATTTTTAAGAATGGGACAGGGGATAGTGGGGGTGGTATTTTAGGCTGCCGGTGCTTTCTAATTGGCCTTAACCAAAGGAAAACTAATCTTTCTCTTATCTTCATGAGAAGAGGCAGTTTTACAACTTGCATCAAGGCATGACTGAAGTTAGGAGCCTATCCTGCTGCAGACTTGGTGATTACATTAATTAAGGAATGCAGATCCTTGAGAAAGACATTCCCTGGGTCTTAAACTGATAAGAGGCTTTTAAGGAGAGAGATATACATTTCAGGTGGGTAGAGAAAGAATTTGCTATTACAAGGTTTCTTATATAAATATTCTAAGAAAAGGGAATCAAGGGTTATGATGTGGAATAAACCTATCTACAGTTTAGTCAGGCTGAGGACAATGTTAAGGCTGTCTTGATCAGATCACAGCAACAGCTTCTTTTCTCATTCAATTCTAGGGGTTGAGTGGAACAACTAGGTGGTTCTCCATTTTCATATGCTGGGAGATAGTGTTGCAGTTGTCTGGTGATTTGAGGGTCATGCCAAGATGTCACACTTGCCTCTCTGCTGCCACAGTGGGGCAGTTGGTAGGCTGGACTCAGAGGGTAGCTGAAATAGCTGGTCCCCACAATTTCACTATATAGGCTTAGGCATTCCTTGTCTTCATGCAGTTTGCCAGTATAATCCCTCAGCAGAGGGGCCAGAATTCCTATATGGTGGCTCCAGGCATTGCTAAGGCTTAGATCTGGGGTTGTCATTGCATCATTCCCACTGATTCTACAGGACAATGGAGGCACAAAGCCATCAGAAAATTGATCCAGAAGTCTGAAAATAAGGAAGCATAGTTTATTGGGGGCCATCTTGCAAGACTAGCTACAATACATATATTAAGCACATACAACGCAACAATCATTTATATTGATAATGAAAAATGAAAAATATAAAATATGAAAAATAATAAAACATCAAAAACCAAAACTTTCATTTTTTAAAATTTTCTGTTTAGAAATGCATGCACCAGTGAGGCAAAACAACATATTCACCTTCACATCAGCAGCATTATGAATGTTGTTTTAGCTCAGTCCTTTTAATATGAAATATTAATTAGTTGAGTAACTAGAGGCAGCTTAAAGGTCTTTAGCTACTGTATAAAGATGTCTTCTTGATGGCACTTCAGTATTGTTGATGCCTAACAAGAAAGTCTTCAAACTTATGAAAAAAAAGTAGTTATGCCTGTGGATATTAGTTCTGAGAAAATATTTTGTGGAAGAAAAGTTTGAAATTCTAATGTCAAAAGATAATTGTGATTGCTAAATCAGGTCAACTGTTCACAGCACAGCACACATATCTCTCAAAATTCCTCAGATAGCCAACATAAAGTGAGAATATGAAGTTGACACTATGTAACTCTCATGACTATGACAATTATAATTATTCCTTACCAGCTATGATTAAAATTGATGATTCATCTTTTCAATTAATCTCAATTTTCAACTGATATTCAATATAAACTTTATATAACACACACAAATACACATACACACATGCATATAGCACAGTATAAAGGCAATGATTTTAGAAAGGACTAATTTGTATCGAACCACATTTGTACATTGGAATAAAAAACCACATGAATAAAAACATTTCCTTATGAACTTGTCACATGTTACATTTTAATGCAAGATCTGGTATTACCCTATAAACAGACCACAGCATGACATTGGCATTACTTGCTGTCTGGAAATAAAGCAACCACCAAGAGAGATCTAAGATTAGAATGCCTGTGTGTGCCAAAATGGAATTCTGGTATAAGATTCATGGAAGAAATGTTATTTCCATGATCAGAAGTCTGGAATTGAAGTTTCTTTTCTTTCTCATGTTTGCCATTATTACAGTTGTGCTATCTCAGGAATATCACTAAAAACTATCTTTTCCAAAATTTTATTTAACATCCTTCAATATTGTCATAATAGCATAACCATACCTGGGACTTAAGAAACTTAATGATTATATATGTACATTATCTAACCAGAAGACAATAACCATGCTTTCAAACAGTTATAGTTCATTATATTAATCTTTCTTTCAGATACCATTCAGCTTCAAGGCTCTCTGAGCCATTTGCAGTTAACTTATGAGCTCAAGATACATTTCTTCAGGAATGAGATATAATCTAGAAAAATCACAACTAAAATAATTGCACTAAATGATTTCTTGCCTTTTCCATTAGAGATTTCCCCTTTCTCCTCCCCCAAAATGATTAAACCATGGACCATAATAATATATTGTTTAGATAACCTTAGATTTCTAATCATGTAATAATTTTTGAAATTAGTGGACCAAACCAGGTAAAATCTTATCACCTTATAGACAAAAAATAAATAAAATAAAATAAAATGAAAATAAAAATTCTAAGGTGTTTTGCAATTAAATATGAAGAATTAACCATGTTTTTAAACATATTTCAACAATCCTTTAAAAATATATTATTTATATAATTGACTATAATACTATTTTGGAGTTCCTGAATCTATTTTTTAAGTAGACTTAAAAGGAATTCTAAAGTTAATATGAAATAATTATTATGATCCATGAAAGAAATAACTGTTCATGTAAAACCCTCAGGTTATTTCAATTAAAAGCATGAATTGTACACATATATTGGAAGCCAAATTTTAAGTAAATAACTTAGTTGATTATTGTTTCTCTATCATACCCCAAAGGTACAAATTCACATTATGCAATCTAGAAATTGTCAGTTTGAACAATGGAGTAATTTGTGAGTTCATGGAATGCCATAAAAAGGAAAAAAAAATGAGATTAAAAATAGCTAACTTGTAAGAAATTCAACATAATGTACACTTGCTAAACTAACTTTTTAAAGAATGGATGGACTCCTACATGTGCCATTATGAAAAGGCAAAAATTTACAAAGAAATCTAAGCACTGACAATTCAACAGTCACGAGAAATTTTTGGAAATAACTGCTGAATCTTTTATCCCTATTGAATTCACTCATCCTTTGATGTTCTAAGGATAG
The DNA here is from genome assembly GCF_002288905.1 of Enhydra lutris kenyoni. Taxonomy (NCBI): domain Eukaryota; kingdom Metazoa; phylum Chordata; class Mammalia; order Carnivora; family Mustelidae; genus Enhydra; species Enhydra lutris. Next base: position 10,947,573 of record NW_019154104.1, on the reverse strand, counting down.
ATTAGTTCCTTAATTTTCTCAACTCCCAAACCTACTGTTATCATGATCTTAACCATTAACTAAACTAATCTTTCGTAGGTAATGTTTAGCAGTTTTTATATATATCATTGTCTTGTGTAGAGGTTTTTTTCATTGCATAGCACATTACCATTATCAATTTTTTTTCATACACTAGAGTATTTTTTTTAATTAATTGGGTTTTTTTTGTTGTTGTTTTTTTAAGAGAAAGAGTGAGTGGGTGAGCAGGAAGGGGTGGAGGGAGGAAGAGAGAGAATCTCAAGCAAGCTCCATGCTCAGCACAGACCTCAACACAGGACTCCATCTGATAACCCGAAGATCGTGACCTGAGCCAATAACAAGGGTCAGATGCTTAATGGACTGAGCCACCCAGCTGCCCCTACATGAACTTATGTAACTGCTCATTTTAATTCTTATTTCTGCCTGGACAACTAATATTTTTCCAGTTTACAATGGAAACTTGTAATTGACTCCTTTCTTAGGGTTACCTCTATACAGTTTTTTTTTTTAAGGTTTTATTTATTTGATGGAGAGATATCATAAGTAGGCAGAGAGGCAGGTAGAGAGAGAGAGAGAGAGAGGGAAGCAGGCTCATCGCTGAGCACAGAGCCTGATGCAGGACTCAGTTTCAGGACACGGAGATCGTGACCTGAGCTGAAGGCAGAGTCTTAACCCACTGAGCCAGCGAGGCGCCCCACCTCTACGCACTTTTAAAACAAAGTTTGCTTCTCTTTTTTTAAAATATCTTGTACTTTGCCTCTTTTCTCTAGCTGACTTGTCATTGCCATAAACTTTATAATCACTGTCATTTTCATAACAGCAGTTACGAGTTAAGAACTTTCTAGTACTTTAGAAATAATGAAGTTGAATCAGGAAAGTTGGGTGGAATCTGTGCAACCTCTGGTAAATTGCTCAAATTTTCTGATTTCTTTTAAATTTCTTCTATTTTTTCATCTGCAAAATAAAGAGAACTGCAACCCCCTCTTCAGGGTGTTTTGAAAATTAGAGCTTAATTCACATCAAGTCCTGAGAACATTGGCACAGAGTTCAATAGTTCAATTTATTTTGTTTGTTTTGCCAGAAGTTTGGCTAAGAATATCAAATTTATTCAATACAACCAACAAAACAATTTGATGGGATGGATACTGTTCCTATTTCACAAACGATGAAATAGTATTGAAAAAGCATTTTGCTCAATGACACCAGTCAGAGATGGGATTCACATCTGGGTATATGCAGTTGCAAAGTCTAAATTCTTTTTTTTTTTTTTAATAAACATATAATATATTTTTATCCCCAGGAGTACAGGTCTGTGAATCGCCAGGTTTACACACTTCACAGCACTCACCATAGCACATACCCTCCCCAATGTCCATAACCCCACCCCTACTTCTCCCAAACCCCCTCCCCTCATCAACCCTCAGTTTGTTTTGTGAGATTAAGAGTCACTTATGGTTTGTCTCCCTCCCAATCCCATCTTGTTTCATTTACTCTTCTCCTACCCCCTTAACCCCCCATGTTGCATCTCCTCTCCCTCATATCAGGGAGATCATATGATAGTTGTCTTTCTCCGACTGACTTATGCAAAGTCTAAATTCTTAATGTGTTTACTTATTCATCTGCATCTCAATCATATTCCTTAGCCTTGACACTGACTTATAGCAAAGTCTGTACTCTTAAATGGTTCTCCTGTTTCCATTACCTGCTTTCCAATCATTCCTCATAATATTATTAAATAACCTTCAATTAATGCTGCTTCTTTATATGACTTCCATATACAAGACTCTCAAGCATGTTAGTTGATATCTAATTTTAATACTCATTATAATCTCATTTTATAAACCTTGGAGTCAGGTGTAAGCTAAAAACTAAGTAACTCATTATGTTGAGAAATTACACAACATCCCTGATGGTGAGCCTCAGTTTTCTCATGTGTAAAATATGAGTAGTCCTGTAGAGTTTAAATGGAGATAATTCAACTAATTACTGAGGAAAAGTACCTAGCATGGTATCAGACACACAGTATGAGGGAATTAGGTACCATGGTTTTTTCCTCTACTTCCAGCACACAAATTCTATCTATTCCCATGAGTCTGATCTAATCATACCAGGATATTATTCTCTCAGACTTTGATTATTGATTTGCTCAAGAATACTTACTGATCAGTTATTGTCCTAGTGACTATGAATATGTAGATATTTCCTTAAACCCCACTTCCTTGAACTTAACACTGTTAATATTTTAGAGTATATTTTTCCAGATATTTTTCAATTCATATAGCATTAAAAAATGGATACCGTGGACACACTATTTTTTAACTGAAATACAATTACACTATAAGCATTTGAAACATTCCTAGTTAAAGAAAATCCTAAGCAAGGTATTTTGCGTTTCTATTCATGTAACTACATTCAGATGCATTCCTTGTTTCAGATGCACAATGTTTATATATATATATTAAAAATTTTACAACATTTTGACCAACCCAGGTACTTATTTATTATGGATATCAAGTGTATACATCTTTGTGTATATAATTTTGTGACAGCTTTGTTGATATATAATTCAGATATCATAAAATTTACCTTTTTAATGTTACAATTCATTGTGTTTAGGATATTAACAGAGTTGCTCAACCATCACTGCAATCAATTTTAGAACATTTATATCATCTTAAAAAAATATTCTACATCTATTAGCAGTCACTCCCCATTTCCTGTCCAAACTCCCTAGCCCTAGGCCAATACTAAGCCATTTTTTATTATTATAGTAATGTCTAAACTGGACATTTCATGTAAATGGAATATGCATAACATGGTCTTTTATGATTATCCTCTTCTATTTTGCATAACATTTTAAAGATTCATCTATGAGGTACATATATCAGTACTTAATTTATTTTTATGGCTGGGTAGTAGTCCATTGAATGGGTATACCACTTTTATGTATGTATTCAGCTGTTGATGGACACTTGAATTGTGTCTGTTTTATGGCTATTTTGAATAATGTTATACACAATCATGTTTTGTGTAGGCAAATATGTATATGTACATACTGTGGTTTTAGTTTACATCTCCCTGATGACTAATGATGTTAAACTTTTTTCATGTTCTTATTGGCCATTTGTATGTCTTATTTGGATAAATGACTATTGAGATCTTTAATCATTTTTTTTTTATTGTGTTGTCACTTTATTATTGACTTCTAAGAATTATTTTTTGGGGGAAAGTTTTGGAGTTCTCTGTTCTTAAGAACTGCTTCTCTCTGGGCAGTTTCTGAACTATTGTCTAGGGCATTTGATGAGGATTGGTTTCTTCTGGTTTTCTCACCTTATTTTTCCCTGCATAGAACATCTGCCTTGTGAGCAAACTAGAGTGAAGGAAGCTGGGTCACAATAATCTTAAACTCTTATGTCTGAGATAGGGTCTCTAACCTTTGAGTAGGGCTTGGTGGTGGAAGGGAGCTCCTCACTTCTCAGCTGCTTTTGTCAGTTTGTCAAGATGTATCCTCTTCAACTCAGAGATTAAATAAATGATACTCAGTATACTTATCGAATGATACTTAAATCCTGACTACACGTCTCTCAGTGAGCATAGCCTCTGATTGGAGCTGAAAGGAGAACCAGGCCAGTCTTCTTGCTACACCTGGCCAGATTAGAGCTTCTGTCAATCTGAGTTGGGTCGTGGGGAAGGGGTGGGACATGGTTCAAGTGCCATAGATTTGCTCTTCCTACTGAGATTTAGACAGTCTTAAACAAATATGTCTTCATTTGTTTTATGCCCGTAGAACAATTTTCAGAGACATTTAATCATTGTTTTTTAAGTAATTTTCACCTGTTGTTGTTGTTTCACTATGGAATGGGTCCGTGGATCTCCTCACACTGTCATTCTGGGAGTACATATAAGTTATGTAAATATAACATAGAAATAGAATTCCTGCACAAAAAGTAGTGATGAGTTTAAATTTTAATGAATATAGCTAGATCAACCTCCAAATGTTGAAGGAATGTATATTTATATTAAGAGTGGGGAAATCTTTTGAGGGAGGAGGGATTGTTTGTTTGTGTTGAAAATGGATCCACCTCTGAGATATGGGAAAGAAACTGTAGAGAGTTACTACTTGAAGCTATATTAGAAAATATCATGGATAAACCATCTGGGGGAGCATTTTGAGAATGAATACAAGTATTAAATAGGTAATTGATTTTGGATTAGAAGGCTGAAGGAATGGAGAAAAGGTTGTGGCCAGTAAATACCTGTTGTATTGAAGTTCTAAATGTTTTCATGGTTTAGAACTTGCATGGCTCCCATTTTGATCCTACGCTCTTGTGAACAGTGCATGATCCCTGTCATTAATAAATATAGAACTTAGTGGTTTTGTAAACAGAGCACACTGACATATCTCTAGCGATATATAACCATATACGATCATAAGGTTTTGTGTTGTTTTGTTTTCCTAGAAATAAAGAAAGCAAACTATGAATCTTGGCCATATGGCAGATTGAGATTTAGAAAAAGTTCTACAATGTTCTTAGAGATCTGAAAGCTGTCTTAGAGATATTAAACACTGTTGTCATATTTGTTTGGCTTTCATTAGAAAATCTCTCAATAGATCCCATTGATGTCATTAATGAAAATGCCATTTTATGAACACAGAGATTGCAAATAATGGCAAACTTAGATGGGCAAAGTAGATTGGGCATCTATTTCCCAGCATAGCTATTCATTTGAGGTTTTTAATTTTACTTTAATGTTTTTCATTCAAGCCTTGTCTTTCATCTTTAGTAGTAGGATGTGACTGTGTAACATTATGATTTTAAACTCTAATTTAGGTAATTTGAATAAAAATATGCATAAAATGCTGCATTTTACACAACATTAGTGAAATCTACTACTGATATGTGCTATACTAGCCTGCTTTTGTTTTCAAAAATTTGCATGTTGAGCACTTAATGTGCTGCTTTCAAATATATTAAGTATTCCACTTCTCCATATTTTGGAGTTGGGCAATCACCAACAGGAGAACATCCAGAAAAGGGCAATCAGGAGACTGAATGATGTAGAAATGATCTTTTTAAGCACAAAATTTAAGAAATAGCAAATATTTATCTTGGAGAAGAGAAAGCTAGTGGTGAGCATTAAAATTGTCCTTAGATGCTATGGGTTAAAAAAAAAACAAACAAAAAAAAAACACATTTGATTTAGTCTTTATAGAACCAGAAACTTCAACAAAGTTATTGAAAGCATACTTTAAGTTAAAACATTTTTAGATGTGTATCTTTTACTAAATAGCTCTTCACTCTGGGCAGAAGTTTTAATAAAACCAAACTTCTGTCCACACCACCCACTGCTATACCAAAAGGCACGTGCAGCTTTAAATGCTCAATTCCTGTAAGGGTTTTCATTAGACAATAATGAAAAAGGATACCATTATGCACTTACTTGGTTGGTGCAGTACTTTAGTGAAGCAAAATGTTTTGTACGTCATCTGTTCCACTTACTCCTACCTCTACTAACAACAAAACTAAAAACAATGGCTAAGTCAACAAGAGCAACAAAAAGTCAATTCTTTGTTTAATTCCATATTCAATCCCATCGTCCTTTCAAGTTCTTTCCAACTAACTGCCTTTTGGAATAAATGGTTCCACACTTATTGAGCCACTGATGAAGCATATTATTACAAATTATTACTTTAGCCAGTTCAAAGGAACTATATATACACAGATTAATGTCTAACAGAATAGATGTTAATAGTGATAAATATAAACTCCGGACAGCTATTTTTTTAAACAAAGATCTTCATGAGTGCAGGCTTATTTATTAACAGCCCATGGAGGAGAAGACCTAAGGGTATTAGCTGATGATAAAATCAATGAGAATCTATAATGGAGTGTGGCAACCAAGATAATTAATCTTGGATTTTACATATGCTCTACGTATAGTGCTTAAAACATGATAAATTCTGGCCACGTGCTACCCTTATTTATTAAACCATATTGAATTATTATGAGCAATTTAGGGAACTTCTCTTTAGAGAATTAAGTACATACATTTTAAAAAGGTAATGGAGAGATTGCAAAACTATGCCTCATAAGGAACAATTGAGAGAAATAAGATTGTTTGTTTCTAAAAGAGAAGACTTTGGGAGGGAAGAAAGGGAGAAGTTCATAGTAGTCATTTTCGTGAAGTTATATGGAAACATAAATTGTTCTGTAAGGCTTTAAAGAATAGAAATAAACTCATTTTATAGTTCTAGAATGGTTTGAATTTATTTCCATAAAATTCAGGTGTATAGGAAAAAATCTTTATTTTCTTTCATTTAATTTACAAATTAAACCCTTAATCATAAATCATACATTAAATTTTCATTCATTTCAGAAAACTACAATATATCCCACATTTGTCAAGAACTCTGTTTAAATTCCAAGAGATTTTATGGATTTAGGGTACTACAGGAGGTAGAACGTTCTGCTGTGTGATTCTCGGTAAACTGTCCAACCAGGTAGCCCCCAGAACTCTTGTCCCATGTGGTCTTTGATCTGAATGTGTAATGACCCACAAGTGAGGTATGGCTTCTTTCTAGCTGCTTGGCCCCCTCAGCTCTGATAACTATTTGTACTGCATCCTTAACATTTTTAAAAGATCAGTTTGTTCTCTCTAATGCATCTGTGCTGGGCAGGGGCACAAAGGTTTCTGCAAGGCTAGGAATGATCCTATCTTTCTAGTCACACCAGACATTTATTCCATTTCTGTAATCTTGTTACCTCCCTGTTCTCCAATCCTAGAAGTAGGTAAAACATTAATCCCCTTCTACTTTTCTGCTCTGGGATGCTTTGAATATTCCAGGGAGCATCTCACCTAAGAGCCTCAACCATGGTGATATCTTTCATAAAATATCTTCTATGTTTTCCCATCAATTTGGAGAAATCATTTCTATTCTAACCAGAGAGGTCTCTTCTCTCTTCTTTGAGAATTATCCCTTAGAGACACTTTCTTTGGCCTTAGAGATATTGAAATGCCTCAAGATCCTGGCCAGTTTCTGAATGAATTGAGAAATGAAATAGAGAAATGAATTGAGAAATATGCCTATTATTACCAATTAAGGCTAAGTAGGAAGACATAGCTTAATGCAAGAGACAAATGAGTATCCTAACTTAATCCCAAATTAGACTGTATTACAATCTAATCAAAATCACATTGGACAGAAGAGCCTCACTTGAAGACTTGCCAAAGAAAAACTTGAGAACATGGAGAAGTAGAGGGGAATGCCAGCTCTCTGTGAGCATGCTCAGTTGCAAAAGAAATATAAATGAAGATCTTGGTTTTAGTCTTATGGGATATATATCAGTCTGTGCTGATTATCAGGAATCCAATTATTACATTTAAATTTAACAGGGAAAAACCTTCCCATAAGTGTTTAATTTAGCCTACTGCTTTTAATTTGTCTGAGAATAAGACTCATCTATACAAAAAATCTTCATTTGTATGTTCCCTTTGAATCTGTATTTCTGGTTCCCGATTATTAATCAAAATGTGTGTTCTATCTAGTGACATAATATCACTGCTTTTTTTTTTTTTTTCCAAGTAGGCATTTCCAGTTTTGTTCTAATAGTAGTTCTCATTGTTTTTTCTCTGAAATTGCTTGGACCTAAGGAGTCTGCCTCCTAAGCATAAGATCATCTCTTAATGTGAAATTAACACAACCAGGAAGCACATTTGGGCTTTATGTACACAGTGACTCCTAGTTCTGGAGACAGAGAAATCTAATATAAACTCCATAGTACCCCTTTTGGCCCTAAATGCAAAAAATGTGTTTGGGGAACAGATCCTGATTAGCCTAGCTAGGTATATGAACTAAGAATGAAAGCCAAATTCTCTTTGATTTGAATGTAAACTTGAGGTCACGTTCATAATTATTCAGATGGAGATTATATGGCTGGAAAATCTTTGGATATAAAGTTATAAAAAAATGAAATGAAGATTCCTGAAATGGCTGGTCTGAAGTATGAAACACTGCTCTGTGATTTGAGTAAAATATTAACCCACAAAAACAAAAGCTTGGCTATAATTATAGAAGAGGAGCACAATTAGAGGCCCTAACATATGTCTGTTTTTGAATAAACCAAAGTTCCAAATTACATAGACGGCTTGAATCAAAATAGACTTTTTTTTAGAGGAGTCTTAGGTTCACAGCAAAATTGAGTGAAAGATACAAAGATTTCCAATATACTTCATTTCCCCACATACATACAACCGTTCCCCATCAATATCCCTTATGAAAGTGTAATTTGTTAAAATCAATAAACCTACACTGACACATCATTATCACCCTAAGTCCATGGTTTACATTGAGATTCACTCTTGGTATTGTCCATTCTATGAGTTTTAACAGTTTTACCCACAATTATAGTATTCCACAGAACAGTTTCATGGCTTTAAAAACACTCAGCGTTCTATCTATTTATTCCTCCTTTCCCCTCTACCACATAAGAACTATTGATCCCTTTCCTGTTAGTATCCTTAGACCTATCCCAGAATGATGCCATAGAGTTGGAATCACACAGCATGTTGCCTTTTCAGATTGGCTTCTTTTGGTTTCCCCCTTTGAATACAAGATTCTTCTAAGTCTTTTCACAGACTTTTTGGTTTGTTCATTTGTGTTAGCAGTGAGATTATTCCCTTGTGTGGATGTGCAACCTTTTTGTCATCTATTTGCCTATCAAGGTATCTTGATTTTTTTCCAGTTTGGATAATTAAGGATAAAGTTGCTATAAACATCTATGTGTAGGTTTTTGTTTTTTGTTTTTGTTTTTTTTTAAAGATTTTATTTATTTATTTGACAGACAGGGACCACAAGTAGGCAGAGAGGCAGGCAGAGAGAGAGGAGGAAGCAGTCTCCCTGCTGAGCGGAGAGCCCGATGTGGGGCTCAACCCCAGGACTCTGGGATCATGACCTGAGCCGAAGGCAGAGGCTTTAACCCACTGAGCCACCCAGGCACCCTTGTATCCGCATGGGGCTCTCTGCTCAATGTTTCTCAGTTTCCTTAAACAATATAAGTTAAGTAACTTTATTTATTAGCTTTGAGGTTTACTTAATTTATATTATATTGTTGATTTTTACCCTGAAGTGCCCAGTATAAACACATTTCTTTTAGTTTTTAGTTTAAAGAACTGAGGTTTATTTTACGGAAATTTGGTGACAAACTGGAATTTCTAAAACTTTATTCCTCGTTTCTTTAGGACTATTTCTACTTTTTTGAAAACAGAATAGTTCAAGTAAATATCCTAATGTCAGTGTTAGATTAAAGTGTTCATGTTGGCCTGTCTCTATTGTGATTTGTTCGGAGCACCTGAAACACTGGATTTTTGCTGACCTTGATGATGACCCAAACTGCCACACTTTGAGGAAAAAAAGCATAATGAAAATGAAGAAACTGTCCACTGCAGAGCTTAACATTAAATTGACCATTTTCTTCCAAAAGAATGTTTCATGAATATGAGTAATGGTGTTATATATTATGACCTAAAATCAATTGGTTATAACATTTATTACTCAGTAAATGTAGGGTAATTTAGTTTTACTTATATCCTTCCAAGTGATTGATCAATTGTTGCACTACAGTAAACTATGCCTTAAACAAGGTTGGATAAGAGTGATAAGTTACAAATTCAGTGAAAACTGATACTAACCCCAAATGGGAACAGAAACAGAGCCAGGATTGATAAGGCATGCAATTGTGAGTACAGAAAGATTCAAAATATTGTTTTGTTCTTAACATTCCTTCCCTTGAAAATGGCATGTTGTAAACCCTTACCTTAGTGGTACAGTTTGCCCTAAGATTTGAGAAAGGGGTTAATGCAAAGGACCAACACTACCAATAAATAACATTGGGTGACAAAAGATGCCATGGAGGTAGAAGGGCGTGATCAGCATGCACTAGGGAACAGCCTCTTTCTGCTGTGTGATACGATGGGGTACAGGTCAGTGAATATAAATAGTGTGTGAAACAGTCCCAACAGAGCCTGAGATTGTAGATTGTCCTTTTTGCCAAAGTAGTAGCTGGGTGCTTGGGAGAATTTACATTTGATTTTCGAGGAAAAGCATGTTTGTAGCATGTTTTAGCTTTCAGAATTACTGACTCATTTTTGTACTCACTAATGCAACTTCCCTTGAGAGTGAAGATTTGTCATTGTTACTGATGATGGTAGACAAAACCAAAATATGTTAGTTCCTTACAGTCAATCAAAATTAACCATTTCCTAAGGAGAAAATTAATATCATACTTGCTTTGGAAATTGTAGTTTGAACCTTTGAATTTTTTCTTGAATTTTCATCAATCTATAATATAAATTTACCTGGGAAATTTATCATTGGGTGTTACAATATTTCAAGTTATATTGATAAGTTATGATCTGGGTCTTTTCAGAAGAAGGTTACCATTGAAGATAAAGCCAAAAGTACTTGAGCGAAAAAAGTGAATGATGAAATGAGTGTAAGAGTCAAACATTTCAGTGGAAATGTCAAAACATAATACATACACTGTATGATTCCATTTATATAAAATTCTAGAAAAGGCAAATCTGTTTTTTAGTGACAGAGAGCATCAATGACTGGTGGGTGGGGAGGTAGGTAGAGCATTGCCTCAGAATGAAGCCGGAGGGATCTTTTGTGGGTAATGGAAAAACCTTTTATCTTGATTATGGTTATATTTACATGCATGCATAAATTTCTAATCAAAATATGCTTACATTATTGTATGTAAATAATATTTTGATGAAGTTAGGAAGAATATATAAATCACTATATTTTTATCCTATCTTTTTAATTATTCTTCATTCATCCTCTAGCATTTGTAGTGAAAATATTTCTTTAAAACTGTTACATTTCCTAGTATACTCAAATTGCACTTATAGTGTATGTCCACACAACTATTGCAAAATATGCATTTATATTTATAGACAAAAACTGGCATCAAACCCATGCTATCAGATATGTAATTACCTAACTTCCATGAGCAAATCCTCATTTTCCTGCACAAGCATGGATTTGTAATCTTGTGGCTATCAGCTACAGGTTTCTCCCAACGCTATTTCTTAAACTAGAATTAAAGGGCCTACTCCTTTGAGAAATACATGATGCACATTTCTGATGCTTCTTAACATTAATATTAATAATAAATACATTTTTTACATATTTTTAAAGACTTTTTAAAGTAATCTCTACACCCAATGTGGGGATTGAACTCACAATGCAAGATGAAGAGTCACAGGATCTGAGCCAACTGAGCCAGCCAGAGTTCCCTATACACAACCTATTAGATAATTAATATCAGCAAATAATAAATATAATACAATATGTCATATTATTATTTTTGTTAGTAGATGTAACCTATATATATATATATATATATATATATATATATATATAT